>NC_136283.1:12904942-13047494 GCF_964198595.1 Lampetra fluviatilis | reverse complement strand
TGTACTGTGTGTAGTGTGTGTACTGTGTGTAGTGTGTGTAGTGTGTGTACTGTGTGTAGTGTGTGTACTGTGTGTAGTGTGTGTAGTGTGTGTAGTGTGTGTAGTGTGTGTACTGTGTATAGTGTGTGTACTGTGTGTATTGTGTGTACTGTGTGTAGTGTGTGTAGTGTGTGTACTGTGTATAGTGTGTGTACTGTGTGTATTGTGTGTACTGTGTGTAGTGTGTGTACTGTGTGTAGTGTGTGTAGTGTGTGTACTGTGTATAGTGTGTGTACTGTGTATAGTGTGTGTACTGTGTGTATTGTGTGTACTGTGTGTAGTGTGTGTACTGTGTATAGTGTGTGTACTGTGTGTAGTGTGTGTAGTGTGTGTACTGTGTGTAGTGTGTGTACTGTGTGTAGTGTGTGTACTGTGTGTATAGTGTGTGTACTGTGTGTATAGTGTGTGTACTGTGTATACTGTGTAGTGTGTAGACTGTATAGTGTGTGTACTGTGTGTATTATGTATACTGTGTGTATTGTGTATAGTGTGTAGTGTTTATAGTGTGTGTACTGTGTGTATTGTGTGTATAGTGTGTGTACTGTGTATAGTGTGTGTACTGTGTGTATTATGTGTACTGTGTATAGTGTGTATAGTGTGTGTACTGTGTATAGTGTGTGTACTGTGTGTATTGTGTGTACTGTGTATACTGTGTGTAGTGTGTCGACTGTGTATAGTGTGTGTACTGTGTATAGTGTGTGTACTGTGTGTATTGTGTGTAGTGTGTGTACTGTGTGTATTGTGTGTACTGTGTATACTGTGTGTAGTGTGTAGACTGTTGTATAGTGTGTGTACTGTGTATACTGTGTGTATTGTGTGTATTGTGTATACTGTGTGTAGTGTGTAGACTGTGTGTATTGTGTGTATTGTGTGTACTGTGTATACTGTGTGTAGTGTGTAGACTGTGTATAGTGTGTGTACTGTGTATACTGTGTGTATTGTGTGTAGTGTTGTATACTGTGTGTAGTGTAGACTGTGTGTATTGTGTGTATTGTGTGTACTGTGTATACTGTGTGTAGTGTGTAGACTGTGTGTACTGTGTATACTGTGTGTAGTGTAGACTGTGTGTATTGTGTGTATTGTGTGTACTGTGTATACTGTGTGTAGTGTGTAGACTGTGTGTACTGTGTATACTGTGTGTAGTGTGTATACTGTGTGTAGTGTAGACTGTGTGTATTGTGGTGTATTGTGTGTACTGTGTATACTGTGTGTATTGTGTATACTGTGTGTATTGTGTGTACTGTGTGTATTGTGTGTACTGTGTGTACTGTGTGTATTGTGTGTACTGTGTATACTGTGTGTATTGTGTATACTGTGTGTATTGTGTGTACTGTGTGTATTGTGTGTACTGTGTGTATTGTGTGTACTGTGTGTATTGTGTGTACTGTGTGTATTGTGTGTACTGTGTATACTGTGTGTATTGTGTGTACTGTGTATACTGTGTGTAGTGTGTAGACTGTGTGTACTGTGTATACTGTGTGTATTGTGTGTACTGTGTATACTGTGTGTATTGTGTGTACTGTGTGTACTGTGTGTATTGTGTATACTGTGTGTATTGTGTGTACTGTGTGTATTGTGTGTATTGTGTGTACTGTGTGTATTGTGTGTACTGTGTGTAGTGTGTGTACTGTGTGTATTGTGTGTACTGTGTATACTGTGTGTATTGTGTATACTGTGTGTATTGTGTGTACTGTGTGTATTGTGTGTATTGTGTGTACTGTGTGTATTGTGTGTACTGCGTGTATTGTGTATACTGTGTTTACTGTGTGTTGTGTATAGTGTGTAGACTGTATATTGTGTGTACTGTGTGTACTATGTAGACTGTGTGTACTGTGTATATTGTGTATACTGTGTAGACTGTATATTGTGTATACTGTGTGTCGTGTGTGTGTAGACTATGTATTGTGTGTACTGTGTAGACTGTATATTGTGTATATTGTCCTTGTGATATTACCAGTCGTGGCAATTATGACGGCGATAGTTCTGGTGATGGTCGCTGCTGCTGATGATGATGCTGATGACGCTATGATTGATAATTGATGGTAAAAAATGACGATGAATGATAGCGAATGTGTTGCAATCACTAGCACTGCGACACGTGGACACACACACACGTGGATATACACACGTGGATATGCACACGTGGACATAACTGCACACGTGGACACACGTGGATACAACTGCACACGTGGTCACTTGGACGACACGGACACACGCGGGCATACAACAATCAGACACGTGGACACGTGCATACAAAGACACAGCTCCCCCATATAGCCTTAACATACTGTTGGGGCAAGTGCCGTTAGCGAGCACCTATTAAGGGTTGCCAACACCACACCCGGCCACCTTTGTCTCCCTAGTGGCGATGTTTACACATCACACCAGGTACTCATTCGAGGCTGAGTCGACCTAGGGGAGGCCTAGGACCGGTTCAGATAATCGTCACTGGTTGATGTAGCGCTAACCGCTACACCACCGCTCCCCACACTCACATACACATCTACTCATACACACACATATACACACGTACACACACACGTACACACACACACGTGCACACACACACGTACACACACACACGTACACACACACACGTGCACACACACACACACAGGCACTCGACACACGCGGACACACACGTATACACACATACACACGTGGACACACACGTATACACACATACACACACACGTGGACACACGCGGACACACACGCGTGACCCCTGGTGGTTGTGTAAGCGGGTGGTGGGGCGGGCGCCAGGTTTGGCAGCTGCCACCACCACCACCATCACTGCGGGAGAGGTGGGGGGAGAGAGAAGGGAGAGAGGAGAGGGAGAGAGGAGAGGGAGGAGGGAGAGAGGAGAGGGAGGAGGGAGAGAGGAGAGGGAGGAGGGAGAGAGAGCCGGGAGGAGGAGGTGGGGGGAGAGACCCTGTCCATGTTTGGCATGAACACGCAGCCATTTTGTCTCTTGTCTGGATGAGTGGCTACCACCACCACGACCACCACCAACACCACCACCAACACCAGCAGCACCACCAGCACCACCACCAGCACCACCAGCACCACCACCAGCACCACCACCAGCAGCACCACCACCAGCACCACCACCAGCACCACTACCAACACCAGCACTACCAGCAGCACCACCACCAACACCAGCACTACCAGCAGCACCACTAGCACCACCACCAGCACCACTACCAACACCAGCACCACCACCAACACCACCACCAGCACCACCAGCACTAGCACCACCAGCACTAGCACCACCACCACTAGCAGCACCACTAGCACCAGTACCAGCACCACCACCAACAGCACCACCACCAGCACCACCACCACCATCAGCACCACCAGTACTACCAGCAGCACCACCAGCACCACCACCACCAGCGCCACCACCAGCACCACCACCACCAGCACCACCAGCACCACCAGCGCCACCACCAGCACCACCACCACTAGTACCACCAGCAGCACCACCAGCACCACCACCACCAGCACCACCAGCACCACCACCAGCGCCACCACCAGTACCACCACCAGCACCACCAGCACCACCACCAGCGCCACCACCAGCACCACCACCACCACCAGCACCACCACCACCACCAGCGCCACCACCAGCACCACCACCACCAGTACCACCAGCAGCACCACCAGCACCAGCACCACCACCAGCAGCACCACCAGCGCCACCACCAGCGCCACTACCAGCACCACCAGCACCACCAGCAGCACCACCAGCACGGCACACACGACTGTAGTGGCGAGTGCTGTTTGCGAGCACCTCCTGCGGCTAAAGTCAATCACTGGGGGTTATGGGCGACACGCTCGATAGAGGGTGGAGGTGTTGTGGCCGGTACAAATGTATCACAATCCTTGTTGTTGACGGTATCGTACGGTTCCTATTTAATGCCGAGTTAACCTGCTAGAGGTCCAAGGCTGATTTATTTACGAACCTCTGATTGTCAACGTTACCATCTATAAACAAAGGCAAATACAGGGTGTTTCAAAACGATGGACCCAATTTCAAAGATATCGATTTCAAATGGGGTCCATCTTTTTGAAACAGCCTGTATATCCCTTTGTAGCCATCAGTAGACTTTATTGGGGGGGGGGGGGGGTCAAGTGCTGTGAGCGAGCACCTTTTATTAAAAGAGTGGGTGACCAACACCACGCCCGGCCGCCTTTGTCTCCCCAGTGCCGACGAATCACGGCACCGGGTACTCGTTTAGGGCCGAGTCGACCTAGGGGAGGAGGAGGCCCAGGGTCTGTTCAGATATTCACCGTTTATCGTGAGCAGATGGCCGGTTTCGTGGCCCAAGTTCGCTAACCACTGCGCCACCGCTCCCCCCCCACGTGTCTCCTGTAAGAGCCTGTTGGTGGCAAATGCTGTTAGCGAGCGCCTATTAAGGCCGTCACACGAAGGGGGAGCGTTGACATGGAGTAGGGAGAGAGGGGGTAGAGAGAGAGGGGGTAGAGAGAGAGGGGGTAGGGAGAGAGGGGGTAGAGAGAGGGGGTAGAGAGAGAGGGGGTAGGGAGAGAGGGGGTAGAGAGAGAGGGGGTAGGGAGAGAGGGGGTAGAGAGAGAGGGGGTAGGGAGAGAGGGGGTAGGGAGAGAGGGGGTAGGGAGAGAGGGGGTAGAGAGAGAGGGGGTAGGGAGAGAGGGGGTAGGGAGAGAGGGGGTAGAGAGAGAGGGGGTAGGGAGAGAGGGGGTAGAGAGAGAGGGGGTAAGAGAGAGAGGGTAGGGGTAAGGAGAGCAGAGAGTGACATTGTGAAATCTTTCATTTAAAAGGGTTACATAAAGCAAAGCATTATAAAAACCCCAAAAAAACTAAATGATGAACGAAGCAAAGTGCCAGCTACACCGAGCATCTTCTTGTTTCCTCTGATCGTAAGAAGAAGATTCCCCCGTGCAGCCTCCGAGTAGCAACACACTGTTGCAGCAAGTGCCATGACACGCGCACACAGACGACGCCACAGGCTACAACACACCACACACACACACGTCCCCACCTCGCCTCTCCACACACATCTCATCCCCCCCCACCTCCTTAACCCTGATGTTTTATATTTATTTCAATCCTCTCTCTTCGCCACCCGCTCGTGTCCTCTCTCTCCTCCTCCTCTCTCCCCGTCCCTCCGTGTCCCTCCCCTCCTCCTCCTCCCCGTCTTTCTCTCTCTCCCCTCCCCGTGCCTCCAGGCTTTGCTCACTCACTAGCTCCCCGGGAGGTCATGCGGGAGTCGCCAGGCAACGCGAGCGAGAGATTAACATGAATAATGCATGCGGCGCTCGCGTTATTATTGTGCCTTGGCTGGGAGGAGGAGGCGGCGGCGGCGAAGAGGGAGGGAGGAGAGAGATCAGGGAGTGGAGAGAGAGAGGACACACACACACTCACGTAGACACACGTACACACATGCACACGCACACATAGAGTAGTAGAGAGAGAGAGGGAGTTGCCATGTGCAGACACAGAGCTCACGGTGGGACAGACCGTGGCATCATAGCGGCGATGGTGCCACAACTGTGACCGGCATTTTGGTGGTGAGTGGTTGGGGCATTCCAAGTGGTGCGACAGGGGGGTTGTGGTTTGGTGGCTTTTGGTGTGCTGCCTCTGTCTATGTGTGTCTATGCCAGCATATGCTAGTCTGTCTACCTGTGTGTGTGTCAGTGTCCGTCTCTGGGTATATTTGTATCTGTGTCTGCCTGTGGAGGCTCTGTAGCGTGAGTCTGTCTGACTGCATTGTCTGCTGTGTGTGTGTCTTCCTTGTCCATCTTGTGTGCCCATCCCCCAGTAGCTTCTTGTAGATTGACAGATATATATATCTTTTTGCAGTGGCCGGTCTGGTTGCCGTGGTTGCAGAGTGCATTTTGCAGAGTTCATTAAGGAGAAATAAATATAAAAAATATAAAAAATAAAAACAGCGGACAAAAAAAAATCTACTGCGGATCGGAGCGCTGATTGGCTGTTGGCAGATCGGCTGCCCCCAATCGGCCGCCCGTGATTGGCTACTGCCAGAGGTTAAAGGTGGCTGCTGTTCTCAGCCCGGGCTGTACCATCATCCCCACTGGGGGAGGGGGGTGCGAGAGAAGAGGTCAAAGGCAATAGGTTGCCGGAATGGTTTCGTCCGCACAGGGCGCATGTGTGGTGGGATTGGGAAGTGTAGAGAGTGGGGAGAGTGGGAAGGAAGGAGAGAGAGAGAGGGGTGGAATGAGAGAGAGGGAAGGAAGGAGAGGGGGGGGGTAAGGAAGGAGTGCGGGGAGTGTAGGTGGGAGGCATTGGCCGGGTGAGTGGGGGGGGATGTAGTTGGTGGTCGTGGTGATTGTGGCGGTCGTGGCTGTGTGATGCAAACGCTTCTCGTCCTCTGCAGCTCTGGAATGGGACACGACGTCCAGAACACTCCGTTAGCGCCACGGAACATTTCATAAAACGTAATTTCTCAGAAATGTTATTAAATTAAAACAAAGCACGCCCAAGCGCCTTTATACTGGTTGCATTTTTTGTTGTTTTTGTGGCGTGTGTTTTTTTTGCCGCACGCTTGCAGCAGCAGCAGTAGCAGCAGCGGCGGCGGCAGCGGGAGGAGCCAGATTAACCTGAGCTTTGGCCCGTACGGTTGAGTCGGCGTACGGAGCCGCAGTGGCCGTCATCGTTTGCCCCCCCCCGCTGCCCACGCGTTGATCTCGGCTCGCGACTCTTCCGCGGCAGTTTTCGTCTCTCGTTGGACGAGGCTCGTGTGGCCGTTCCTCCTCGCTGGGAACCAACCTGTTCGTACCCCGGTGCGCCCACCCTCCCCACACTCCCCACCGGTGGAGCGGCGGTGGTTTGGCTGCGCTGCCTGTTGTCACCTGCCGGTGTAACTAATCCCAGGTGCAGTGCGACGAAGATGGGTGCCGGTGGGAGTTGAGCGCTGCTACGGTGCGGGGAGGGGGGTGGTGCTGGTGATTCCTGGTATTATGATGCAGATTTGGGCCAAGCCCCGGTGTTTGTGTAACCGTGTCATTTATGTAACGATGTCCCCCGGGGTCAGCGACCGTTAAGAACTAATGCTTGCGCTCTCGATTCGCGGGTGGATTTGTGCGTGCGACGATCGATTTGTTTACAATTTTCGCCTATCGGACGTGAGTAATTAGCCATAATAGAGGTTTTTTTGGGTTGGATTGCGTAAATATAAATGTGTAGTTAAACCCGCCGCCACCACCCGACACGGCCAATTAGTAAGGTTTGTCACGACATGCCAATTAGTTACTAGTTCAGCACACCGGTGTGCTGGAGAGTAAACCCACTACATTTACAATTCGAGTACTGTGACGTTTTCGCCGCTAATTACAACCCCAGCCTCATCAGGCGACAGCCAGAATTGTAATTAGCTTACGCAACATTCGACAGCGAACTCTTAAGTCGAGTTGGGTCGACTTAACCTGGCCCTATGTCGAGTTGAGACAACATGAGGTGGTGTCCTAAGCTACTTGAGTCGTCCACGCGGCTTGGGACAGGATTTCTCCCAGAAACACATCCGAGTTTGACTCTCCCAGAAAAGCCTGTACGAACAAGTTCATGACCGCATTGCTCACAAGGTTAATTGTTAAATGTGCCGCCCGACTACATTTTTAATGGTTACGTGTTTATTAAGTCGTGGGTTATATATATGCAGGAGGTCGTAGGTTTGATCGCAACCCTCGCACCTGTATATTTGGAGTTTTTCATGTTCTCCCCGTGGCCTCCGGTTTTTATCTACAAGTTTAGAAACATGCGTTTAGAGTATTTGGCTGCTATACATTTCCACGTGATAAGCCGCTTCGTTGAGATATCATTTGTGGCCAGGTCACGTCTTAAAAAGATCAAGTGGGCCCTATCTGGTCAAATATTGTATTGTTCTGTTTCGTATTCATGCGCCGCCCGATATTCTGAGTTTTGTGAGCTCAGGCCCCGGGCCGTGAAGCGAGGCCGGCCCAGAGAGAGAGAGAAGTCGGCCTCCAGTTCGAAAGTGGCAGCGGAAATGCAGCGCCAAGGGAGCAACTTGAGAGCACACTTGAATTCCGTGGCTCGCTGAAAATATGCAGTTTTGGACTTTGAGCTGTGGTGAAACCCAGTCGCAGTGTCAGCGTCCCTCTGTGTCTGTGTAACCCAGTCCGGTGCAACTCGTGGTCAGTCAGTGTCGTGTGTTGTCAGTGCAACTCAGTGCCGATTGAAATCCGGATTACCTCCAGTCGAAATCAACATTCTGATTCATTGTCACTCGGTATCGCTGCAACTTTGTCAGCGTAATTCGGTGTCGGTGTAACCCAGTCTCATTTCAACGTCAGCCGGTGTCCGTGTAACTCACTGTGAGTGGTGTGCTCTGGCGGGGTAGTCTAACCCAGTCTCAGGGTAACTCTGTGTCATGGTTAGACTGAAACCGAGTTACACTGAAACTGGTTTAACCGAGTCTCATTGCAACTCAACATTAGTGTAACGATGTGTCGGTGTAATTCATTGTCCATGTAACGCTGTGTCAATCTCACTTGGTATCAGTGTAACTCGGTGTAAGTGGCAGGTGGGTGCCTACGGAATTAAACCCGTGTGTGGTGACCATTCCGTGGGCAGCTAGCCGGAGCGAGAAAGCAATTGGGGGGGGGGGGGCGTGCTTCATGCGGGATCCGTCATCCTGGAAACGGCAGTTCCGCATTTTTTGAAATTCCGTCAGAGGTGACGTGCTACACGTGCACGCACTTTGACTCGCTCGCTCGCACACGCACCCACGCACACGTACACACACCCACCCACGCGGGTAGCACACGTTGGCACCTGTGTTTCAGTCCGCTCGCTTTAAAAATAGAAAAACACCCACAAGACACCAAACAACATCCACAACCACTGTACTCTTCTGCGGAATTACCCAATTCGGTCACTCAAATGTGAAACTTCCACCGTTGCCTGTAAACAGGGCGTGAGTGTGGTGTCCAATTCTCGTTAGAGCTGCAAATTACTTTGAAACAAATTTCGGTGACGCATGGAAAGACAAGATCCCCCGTACAGATTTAACATACAGTCCGGGCAAGTGTGGTTAGCGAGTAGCACCTATGAAGGCCAAAGTGGCACACGAGGGGATGGGTGGCCAGCACCACGCCCGGCCGCCATGGTCTCCTTAGTGGCGATGTTTTTACACATCACACCAAGTACTTATTTGAGGCTGAGTCGACCTAGGGGAGGCCCAGGACCGGTTCAGATAATCGTAAATAATGTTGGCCATGAGCGGGAATCGAACTCGGTCACCAGGCTCGTAGCTCAGCAGCGCGCTAACCGCCACACTACCCTACGCACACGCACACGCATTGCCCTCCGTCGTGATGGCTGGCTTCTCAAGCGTAGCAAGGTGATTGTGTCAGCCCAGTCACCAACGAGAATGCACAAAAAACGCAATTTCGTTAAACGTATTTCTCGCTTGAATTTGGCAAATCGTTGCCCTTAACTTATTTACTTGGAAT
Source organism: Lampetra fluviatilis (assembly GCF_964198595.1). NCBI lineage: Eukaryota > Metazoa > Chordata > Hyperoartia > Petromyzontiformes > Petromyzontidae > Lampetra > Lampetra fluviatilis. Next base: position 13,037,984 of record NC_136283.1, on the reverse strand, counting down.
TGCTACGTGACAATCGTGGATAAGAGGCTATTTGAAGGATGCTCAGAAGTAGTTCTGCAATGTCATCTTCCGTGGGCCACTCTCTTCACGCGGGAATGACTATGCACGGCTTTTGCGCTCGAGTTTTGTGTGGAAAGTTCTCATGGCAACGTGACGCTGATAGCGGGATTGGAAAATAACCGGGATGAAAGTTAAAATATGTAACTCAAAAACACCACCACCGCAATTCAGCACTCACACGCCGGTTACGTTTGTGCATTCTACAATGAAAAGTTCACTTGGTTAATTTGATTAACGGTGTTTTGTGATTTAATTAGGTGGAGTGTGATTTTGGAGGGGGTTGTGTTCCACGTAGGATGGGGCCTCAAGCTAGCAGTGGAGTCAGGAGTGATTGGCTGTAACCAGACTGGAGTTCCAGAATCGGGGCTCTCTACCGGAGCCCGTAGATTGATAGCCTCTGAACTGCAGCTCAAGGCTGGAGCTGTAGACCAAAACAAGTTGAGGTTCAATTGGATATTTATTTAAATGTGTTCACAGTGGCCGTTCGGGATTATTTCATACGACCAATGAAGAGAAACCATTCGAGATTCAGTCGGGAGTGATATAGCCATTCTATTGCTGTGGCTTAGAGTTGGTTTCCTTTCACGCGAATGGGGCACATGATGTACGTGTCTGTAAGAGTCTGAGTCTGTCGGTCTGTCGCCTCGCGACACGTTCGCAGACCGGGCCCTCGCTTAGTTGAGTAACAGCCCATAATACGTTCCAGTTGACCACAGGACCAGTAAAAATACAACTTAATCCGGGTTAATAACACTTTAAAATAGGTTTATATACTGCAGCAGTTTCATATACTGTAGGAAACTTAACTGAGGCGGGTGGCATGGCGTGCGTTTTCGGGTTTTGTGGGTGTGCGAGATAAGGGAATTGGCTTGAGGAGTCGAGGGGTTGTGAGTTTGTGGGCGGGTTCCGAGTTGGTGGCGGGTGGGGTGGGTGGGGACGATGTGGTTGACATGTGGCGGTGCCGCTCTCGATACCACCAGCTCTCCCTCCCTCCCACCACCCCGGCCTTTCCACCTCCACCCCCACACTGAAGGAAGCCAGAGCGTGTACATCCGGGGAGTGGGGGCGGGGATGGTGGAGCAGAGCAAGCTCTCGTTCAGGAAGTGTGGTTTTGGAAGAGCGAGTATTGGGCGATCGGAGCGAACCCCACGCTTTTGTCTGCGCCGCTTCTCTGCGGTGCACGTGGCGCCCTCCCCGTGCCATTTCCTGCGTCGGGGTGCCGCTGGGACGCCAATTTCCTGGGCTCTGGAAGCGGCGGCGGTCGTCGTGATGCCGCCAAGGCCATCGACGCGATCGAGATACGAAACACAAATCGGCGGTGAAATAATGCGGGAAAACGTTGATCTTCAATCGGCCGAATGACGCGAGATTGAATTTGTGAAACTATACAAGATGTCCCTTCCCGCCTTCTTGGGTCATGGGTACATGTGGAGGTTGCTGGGAATATCTGGGCAAGCAACTTGGGATAGGGTAAGCAACTTGAAGGTTCAGGATAGAATTTGTCGAGATAGTGTGGCAGGCAAATGTAATCGGGGGAAGTAGAGTGTTGTGATGGGTGGGGACTTGTGTGCAGGCTGGAGAAGGAGGAGGGAAGGTGACTTGAGACGGGCATTTGGGTGGCAGCCAGAGGTTGACGACCCAAGGGGAGAGAAAGACCTCCATCGGGACGAGGACGGTGGTGGTGATGAGAATGGCAGAGTGATCCTTGGAGCTCCGGATATCGACTGCAATAATTGGTGATATTTTCTACCGACGTGACTTTACCGAAAGAACCAAAGAGTATGGATTCCTGCAGTCACGAAAGCTTCAATCTGAACTGGTGATTTGTGACAAAAGGGAGGAAATGCTGTTGAGGTGGTGATCGTCTTAAGCATCGTCCACGATGTTTCTCTCGGTGAGGATTCACCTGAATTAATCTCTCCGAATGCATTCCCCATAGAGCTAATCCCATCAGCAGGGTGTGTGTATCTTCTTAAACCAATGCTACTAAATTGGTACGCAGCCAAGGTGACCCACCCACACTGCCTTCTGCTTCTTAACACGAACCGTGTGCCTGTGTACTGCTCACATCTGAGTTCCTGCATCCGTGTACTCATCGCCGTGTGTGCCCGTGTACTCCCTCGCCCCACGCACCGCCGCCATTATCGTCGCTTTCGCCCACAGTGGCCTCCGAGGTCAGCTTCTCACTGCGCTCGCTCCACCGCTTCACCAGCAGCAAAGTGAGCCGCCTGTGACGTCACTGGCTGACGGTGCCGCCTGTGACGTGTGGCGTGTGACGTCACTGGCTGACGGTGCCGCCTGTGACGTGTGGCGTGTGACGTCACTGGCTGACGGTGCCGCCTGTGACTGGAGGAGGGGGGGGTGCTGTGACTTTTGTTTGTAGAATGTTCGAGCTATGGACGGAATAACATTTTGTTTTGTGTCTCCGAGCGGAGTCGCGGGGAGTCGCGACGAGGCTGGGGCTGTGCGCGGCTCGGTGACGACGACGACGACGAGAGGCCAACCTCGTCACCTTGGCTGCCATGCCTCTCTCTCTCTCTCTCTTACCTCCCTCTTGGCCCTGTTCACTGGGTAGGGTGTGGGTTGTGTGTGGGTAGGGTGTGGGTGGTGTGTGGGTTGTGTGGGTGATGTGTGGGTGGGTGGTGTGTGGGTGGTGTGTGGGTGGTGTGTGGGTGGGTGGTGTGTGGATGGTGTGTGGGTGGGTGGTGTGTGGGTGGTGTGTGGGTGGTGTGTGCGTGGGTGGTGTGTGGGTGGTGTGGGTCGTGTGTGGGTGGTGTGTGGGTGGTGTGTGTGTGGCTGGTGTGTGGGTGGGTGGTGTGTGGGTGGTGTGTGGGTGGTGTGGGTGGTGTGTGGGTGGTGTGTGGGTTGTGTGTGTGTGGGTGGTGTGTGGGTTGTGTGTGTGGGTGGTGTGTGGGTGGTGTGTGGGTGGTGTGTGTGTGGGTGGTGTGTGGGTGGTATGTGGGTGGTGTGTGGGTGGTGTGTGGGTGGGTGGTGTGTGGGTGGGTGGTGTGTGGGTGGTGCGGGTGGCCGTGCCCTGTGCGAAAAGATTAATTTCCTTCCGAATTATTGCCGGGACGCTGGCAGAACGGAGCAGTCGCGGTGTGACGAGAGCAAACCCACAGCCGTAGCGAGAGTTATCATCTATATTATTACTGGACGTGTTGTGCTGGTGGTGGGGGGGGAGTGAGGTGGTTCTTCAGACAGATGCTCGGTAGGGTAGGTGGCTGGCTCCTGTCGGCAGCAGGTACGAGCTGCGTGGGCTGGAAGGGAGAGAGGAGGAGGTGGAGGTGGTGCCGTGCGCGCCGCGTGTCGATTCCGCTGCCTCTGTGCCCTCTTTGCAGCACAAACAGATCTCGGTATTTTTAGATTCTGACGCTGTGAGCGCCGTGTCACCATGGCGATGGGGCGGTGGTGGTGTGGATCGCTGATGAGGGCCCCCCCCCTCTCACTCCCACCACCCCTCCTCCTCCTCCACACTGTGACGTCTCACCTGGACGCGACCCAAAGCCTGGGTTTAATGGGAGGCGTGGAGCAGGTGACAGGTGTGAGTGTTTGTGTGTGTGAGTGTGTTTGTGAGTGTTTGTGTGAGTGTTTGTGTGTGTGAGTGTGTGAGTGTTTGTGTGAGTGTTTGTGTGTGTGAGTGTGTGTGTGTGAGTGTTTGTGTGAGTGTTTGTGTGTGTGAGTGTGTGTGTGAGTGTTTGTGTGAGTGTTTGTGTGTGTGAGTGAGTTTGTGAGTGTGTGGGGAGAGAGCGGTATTGCAGTGGTCAGGGCACTTAACGACGAGCGCGGCGACCCGAGTGCGATGTCTGGTCACGAGCAATAACGCTGGCGAATATTTGAACTCCTTGGGCCCTCCCCTCGGTCAAATCACCCTTCAACGAGTACCTGGTGCGGTGTGTAAGCATTAGCACCGGGGAGACAAAGGCGGCAGGGCGTGGTGCTGGCCACCCACCCCATTCGTGTGCTGTGCCGCCCTTCGTAGGTGCTCGCTAACAGCACTTGCCCCAACGGTCTGGTAAGGCTACACGGGGGATCTTCGTCTTTCTAGGTGTGCGTGTGTGTATACCTGTGTGCAGGTGTGCCTTTGTGCGCGCGTGGGCATATGCTTGCGTGCACAAGTACGACTGTGTGTATGTATATTTGTGCGTAGATCTACAGCGTGTCTGTATGGGTGTGCTTGTGTTGATTTAGTTAGGAATACATGTTTAAACAATAATACCTCTCTCGGCCAACTGTGTGTCGAATTGCAGTACAGTAGTGAGGTTATTACAGTGATTAGTGCAGAGAGTGCAGCCCCGTGGTGTAACACGCGTTGCCTTGCAGCAAGGAGGCACCTGGGTTTGATTCCAGACTCGGGATACTTCCTGTATGGGAGTGTGTGGCGAGATGTTAACTAACTCCCTCGCCCGGTGTGCAGGAGGTCGTGGGTTCGAGCACAACCCGGATGCCTGTATATTTGGAGTTTGCGTGTCTCTCTCTCAGTGGTGAGATGTTAACTACCTCGCCAGGTATACAGGAGGTCGTGGGTTCGATCCCGACCCTGACGCCTGCTGTATATTTGGATTTTGCGTGTCTCTCTCAGTGGTGAGATGTTAACTACCTCGCCTGGTATACAGGAGGTCGTGGGTTTGATCCCGATCCTGACACCCGCTGTATATTTGGAGTTTGCGTGTCTCTCTCAGTGGTGAGATGTTAACTACCTCGCCTGGTATACAGGAGGTCGTGGGTTCGATCCCGACCCTGACGCCTGTATATTTGGAGTTTGCGTGTCTCTCTGTCGGTGGTGAGATGTTAACTACCTCGCCTGGTATACAGGAGGTCGTGGGTTAGATCCCGACCCTGATGCCTGCTGTATGTTTTGAGTCTGCATCTCTCCCTCTCCCGGTGTGGATTTCCTCCGGTTTTCCCCTCCACATTTAGAATCAACATCACGCGTTTATAGTATTTGGCTGCTTTAATTTTACCCGTGATAAGCTACTTTGTTGAGCTATCATTTGTGGCCAGGTCGCTTCTGAAAAGAGCTCATTTGGGCCCTTACCTGGTAAAATAAAAGTAATTTAGTTTGTTTATTTAGTTTACATTCTCCCCCCTGTTTTGCGCGGGCTTCCGTCGGATCCTCCGGTTTCCTCCCATAGACAATAAAAAACAAGCCCATACATTCTCACTGGTATTGGCCAAACATTCCAATGGCGAAAAATTGCCTGCATATTTACTCAATCGGGATCACACACAAACATCAGCAGCAGCAGTAGCAGTGACGTCGACCCCCCCCCCCACACTGTGAGAACCTGACAGGGACCCGCCTCTAAAAGAGTCTGGAAGATTCAACGAAGCTTGCCCCCCTTGGTAAACAAGTGTAATAATATGCTTCTACTACTACTACTAATAACGTGATGCTGTGTTGCAGTAAGTTTATTGCTTGGCTGTTGTTTGGGACTTTTGAGGAGGAGGAGGAGAGGGGGCGGTTGTTGTCGCTCACGTTACACAGAATCTCTTTCGGAATCTTTATCCTGGAGAAATCCGATGAGCTATGAAGCTCTTTCCCACACATGTTTAGTGGGACACTCAGTGTGTTGGTGGGGGGATGCTTCTTGACTGACTGGGGGGGGGGGGGGGCGATGGTGATGGCCTCCATTTCAAAGGCCAGCTCTGACCTGTGCTCGCTCGAATTCCATCCGCCCGCGTGAACTGACTTCTTGGACCTGGGTTGCCTTGGCGTCGACCTTAAAAAGGTCACGTGGCCCAACGGGAGCCAATCGCACAGGTCCGGGCGAACTGGGACGGGAGTTAAAGTTTTAAAAAGTCACATTTTGGAAATTTGACCTCCCCCCTCGGTCCATGTAAACATCTGTCGTGTCTCTATAGCTGGCTCGTTCCATGCCTCTGTGTCGGCGTGTCTAAAGACATCTCTTCGTGCCTGTATATGTGTCTCTAGGTGACTCTCCGTATTTTTTGGTTATCTGTGTCTCGAGGTGTCTGCCCACGTCTCTCCACATCTCTACGCGTCTCTCCCTGTCTGTGTGTGTCTATGTGTCTCTCGCTGTCTCTCTCGATCTGTGTCTTATGTGTCTCTGGCTGTCTCTCCATCTCGCTGTGTGGCAAAGTGTCTAATCATCTCCCCGTGTCTTTGCGCGTCTATGTGCCGCATGATCTCCCCGTGTCCTCTCATCGTGTCTATCTGTGCCTGTTTGCCCAGCTGTCTGCCCGTGTCCCCCCACCGTGTCCCGCGTTCTCTCTGTCCGCCGTCGTGAGTATGCGGCTGTCTGTTAAAGCTCGTTTTAAGACACATAATTGGCGGCGGTGTCTAATTGGCCTCGTCTTGAAGCGAATTACGGGGGTGGGGTGGGGCAGGAGGTGGGAGGGGATGTGAATAAAAATAAAAATAACCCACAATCATGGGCACACAAACAATTAATTGCGGCATTTATTGCGGAGATTTTAAAGTCTCGGGGACTATTGGGTGCCAGGATTCCCGAGGGGCCGGGGGGAGGGGGTCCGGGTGCTGTTGCCTGGACTCCGTGGGGTGGAGTCGCGCCACTCCAGTGGCATGGAGGGTGTCGTCTGGACACACATCCCTTTGAACTGTGGCGCGTGCACGCACATCATCATTACCGTCGTAATTGTGCAAGTGAATGTGTGTGTGCGCGCGTGTGTGTGTAGCACCATCGTTTACCTTACTGTGCAAGGGGGGGGGGGGGGCTTGCTGTGTGGGTGTTTGCACATAGCCATGCCATGAGCGGCGCTGGTTGTGGTTTGTGTGGGTGCTTTATAGGACACGGGACGGGATATTGGCCATATGGGGAGCGGTGGCGTAGTGGTTAGCGCGCTGCGCTCCGAGTTCGATCCGCCGCTCACGACCGGTGACGGTGAATATTTGAACTGGTCCAGGGGTCACCCCTAGGTCGACTTGGCCGGAAATGAGTACCTGGTGTGGTGTGCAAAAAAAAATCGCCACTGGGGAGACAAAGGCGGTCCAGTGTGGTGTTGGACACCCCCACCAACCCCCCCCCCCTCGTGTGCCGTGCCGTTCTTAGGCGCTTTGCTAACGGCACTTTCCCCAAGTCTGCTCCAGGCTATACAGGGGATCTTTGTCTTTGTATCATGCTCTATGTTGGGTGTTTTCATATTCTTGCAAAGTCATGGTCGGTCATTATCAACTTCATCATCGCCGCGTTCAAAGGCTGGAAGGTGCACTCATGTGCAAGCTACGACGTGGATGTCTGCAATAGCGTCTCAATGCAGCTGCGTCTCAAGACTGCACACCACAACCACGAGGGAAGGTGGTTTGCGTGGAATATATGGTGCAAAACATTGCTTTCAAGAGACTCGGTCATCCATTCACCGTAACCACCACCATCATCATCACCGCCGCCACCACCATCATCACCACCACCACCACCATCATCATCATCACCACCACCATCATCATCATCGCCACCACCATCATCACCACCACCATGGTTATGAATCAAGTTCGCAAGCAGGGAAACCGTAGACTCACTCCTAATGCAGGGAAGCTTCTACCAGAGGGAGTAACAGAGGTCAGTGGCGCACAGTGCGTGTGTGTGTGTATTTGTGTGTGTATGTATGTGTGTGTATGTGTGTGTGTGTATTTGTGTGTGTGTATGTATGTGTATGTGTGTGTGTGTGTATTTGTGTGTGTGTATGTATGTGTATGTGTGTGTGCCCGCTTCGTAGAGTGTGGGGAGCGGCGCGCCGTGCTACGAACCCGGCGACACGAGTTCGATTCCCGCTCACGGCCAACGCCGGTGACGATTATCTGTACAGGTGCGGGGCCTCCCCTAGGTCGACTCAGCCTCGAATGAATACCTGGTGCGGTGTGTAACCATCGCCACTGGGGAGACAATGGCGGCCGCGCGTGGCGTTGGCCTCCCCCACCGCCACGTGTGCAGGTGCCGGCCTTCGCTCACAGCACTTGCCCGACCAGTCTGTTAAGGCTACATGGGGGACCTTTGTCTGTGTAGAGTGTAAACAGGAACGCGCGGCGCTGGGATGAGAGGCATTAGACACGCGGCGAGTGTGCCTGGAATAATGAAGGCCCGCGGCCAGAGGAAATCAATGGATCCCTGGCTCCTGCAGACTGCTGGGGGCGGGGTGTGTGCTGGTGTTGGGCTGCGGTGGTGAAGTGGGGGGGGGGAGTTGGGTGGGGGGCTGTGGTGGTTTAGTGGGGGTTTGGTGGTGGAGTTGGGGGTGGGGGGGTGTGGTGATGGAGTTGGGGGTGGGGGGTGTGGTGGTGGAGTTGGGGGTGGGGGTGTGGTGGTGGAGTTGGGGGTTTGGTGGTGGAGTTGGGGGTGGGGGGGTGTGGTGATGGAGTTGGGGGTGGGGGGTGTGGTGGTGGAGTTGGGGGTGGGGGGTGTGGTGGTGGAGTTGGGGGTGTGGTGGTGGAGTTGGGGGTGTGGTGGTGGAGTTGGGGGTTTGGTGGTGGAGTTGGGGGTGGGGGGGTGTGGTGGTGGAGTTGGGGGTGGGGGGTGTGGTGGTGGAGTTGGGGGTGTGATGGTGGAGTTGGGGGTGGGGGGGTGTGGTGGTGGAGTTGGGGGTGGGGGGGTGTGGTGGTGGAGTTGGGGGTGTGATGGTGGAGTTGGGGGTGGGGGGGTGTGGTGGTGGAGTTGGGGGTGGGGGGGGTGTGGTGGTGGAGTTGGGGTGGGGGGTTGTGGTGGTTTAGTGGGGGTTTGGTGGTGGAGTTGGGGGTGGGGGGTGTGGTGGTGGAGTTGGGGGTTTGGTGGTGGAGTTGGGGGTGGGGGGGTGTGGTGGTGGAGTTGGGGGTGGGGGGTGTGGTGGTGGAGTTGGGGGTTTGGTGGTGGAGTTGGGGGGGTGTGGTGGTGGAGTTGGGGGTGGGGGGTGTGGTGGTGGAGTTGGGGGTGTGATGGTGGAGTTGGGGGTGGGGGGGTGTGGTGGTGGAGTTGGGGGTGGGGGGGTGTGGTGGTGGAGTTGGGGGTGTGATGGTGGAGTTGGGGGTGGGGGTGTGTGGTGGTGGAGTTGGGGGTGGGGGGGTGTGGTGGTGGAGTTGGGGGTGTGGTGGTGGAGTTGGGGGTGGGGGGGGTGTGATGGTGGAGTTGGGGGTGGGGGGGTGTGATGGTGGAGTTGGGGGTGGGGTGTGTGCTGGTGTTGGGCTGGGGTAGTGAAGTGGGGGGGGGTGGAGTTGGGGTGGGGGTGGGGGGCTGTGGTGGTTTAGTGGGGGGTGTGGTGGTGGAGTTGGGGGTGGGGGGGTGGTGGAGTTGGGGGTGGTGGTGGAGTTGTTTGTGGTTGTGGTGGTGGTTTCGTGGCGTGTGTGGTGGTGGATTGGGTGGGGGTGTGGTTCGGTAGTAATGTGGAGTGATCGTGTGGCGTATAGTCACCACCATAGTTATCGTCATCTCTCCCGAGCGGCGAGTGTGGTCGTGATGGGGTGGTGGGGTGTGTCACGTGGTGGGTTAGTGAGTCGTGGGGTGTGTCACGTGGTGAGTTAGTGAGTAATGCGGTGTGTCACGTGGTGGGTTAGTGAGTAGTGGGGTGTGTCACGTGGTGGGTTAGTGAGTCGTGGGTTGTGTCACGTGGTGGGTTAGTGAGTCGTGGGTTATGTCACGTGGTGGGTTAGTGAGTAGTGGGGTGTGTCACGTGGTGGGTTAGTGAGTCGTGGGTTATGTCACGTGGTGGGTTAGTGAGTAGTGGGGAGATGACAATAACTATGGTGTACCTTGCCGGCCTTCATCGCTGCTCGCAGTCCGTCAAGGCTATACGGGGGATCTTTGTCTGTGTGTACTCGATGATTCTGTACGGTATTGCAATGGCTGGGGTGGGGGGATGTGCGCGGTGTACTGCCCAGATGCTGCCCGTGCCGTTCCGACCTTCATAGGTGCTCGCTAACAGCACATTCTATGATGTGTGTGTCAATATGTGTTTACGTGTGTCTAAGTCCATGCTTGTACACAGCTTCCTGCTTGCTCTGCCTGCCTGCGTGCTCGTTGGGAGAGTTGTGGTTGGAGAGTCGTGTGTCGTAGGGGGGAGGGAGGGAGGGTTCAGCTGTTTCTGTTTAAGCCGAATATTGCAAGAGTGAGCATTCTCACCCCCCCCCCCGAACAAAACAAGGACAACAGCTCCCCATGATGGTGCGGCCTATTGTTGCTGCTGCTTGCTACCGCGGGAGATCTGTGCGTCTGTACACATCGAGTCAAAGCCCCAACCAAAAGTAGCCGCCGATGAATTGGCAAAGTGGAACAGCACTTAACATCCCCCCACCCACCCATCACCGGTTCCTTAGCAACGCCACCTTGAGGTGTTGTTGTGAGTTCTGACTGTAGCGCGGTTGGGGAGTCCCAGCACCCCCGGCCGCCGCGTGTCGTGCCGGGGCTGTTACATCGCTGCGACGTAGCGCACACACACACACACACGGTGTGTTCGCTTGGAGCATATCAATATAGAACCGCAGAGCTCGGGAACATTGTTGGCGCCTGTCTTGGATGTGTGCCGCCTTGCCCGCTCCGTCCCTAGGTTTTCAGTCGTTCTCTCTCTTATCTCGATCATTCGATTGAGGAATCATTCTATCTCGGAATAATACTCTCTCGGAATAATACTCTCTCGATCATTCGATCTCTCTGAATCATTCTCTCCGAATCATTCTCTCTGATTCATTCTCTCCGAGACTGCGTTGTTGTCGTGCTGCAAGTTGCCACGGTGGGGGTCACAGGCGGTGTGCATCTGCCGGTCAGTCGACCCATGCCACATCTGGGTCTTCCCCGTGACCTCCTGCGAGCGGGCGTTCGACACTTCACGTGGCCTCAAAGTGTACCTAGCCTGGCACAGGAGCTGTGGTGGCGTCACTGCTACTTAGTGACGGATGGCGGTTGTTGTGTGTTTATGTAAGTGCAGGCTGGGTGTTGGTGTGTCAGTCAGAAGTAAAACATTTTTTTAAAGTTCAAGTCTTGCTCAGAGGTCCGCTCGGCAGCATCAGCGTCGTCGTCGTCGTCGTCTCGAACTGCGGGGACACTTCCACCGCCGGCTTGGAGACCGCTCCTTGAGACGCGCGCGGTGCAACACGTGTGGGTGATGTAGGGGCACACGGGGTTACACACACAGCGTGATACACACACACACACAGCGGTATACACACACACAGCGTTACACACACACAGCGTTACACACACAGCGTTACGCACACAGCATTACACACACAGCGTTACGCACACAGCGTTACGCACACAGCGTTACGCACACAGCGTTACACACACACACAGCGTTACACACACACACACAGCGGTATACACACACAGCGTTACACACACACAGCGTTACACACACACACACAGCGGTATACACACACAGCGTTACACACACACAGCGTTACACACACACAGCGTTACACACACAGCGTTACACACACACAGCGTTACACACACAGCGTTACGCACACAGCGTTACGCACACAGCGTTACGCACACAGCGTTACACACACACACACAGCGTTACACACACACACACAGCGGTATACACACACAGCGTTACACACACACACACAGCGTTACACACACAGCGTTACACACACACACACAGCGTTACACACACACACACAGCGTTACACACACACACACAGCGGTATACACACACACACAGCGGTATACACACACAGCGTTACACACACACACAGCGTTACGCACACACACACAGCGTTACACACACACACACAGCGGTATACACACACAGCGTTACACACACACACAGCGTTACACACACAGCGTTACACACACACACAGCGTTACACACACACACACAGCGGTATACACACACAGCGTTACACACACACAGCGTTACACACACACACACAGCGTTACACACACAGCGTTACACACACACACAGCGTTACACACACACAGCGGTATACACACAGCGTTACACACACAGCGTTACACACACACACAGCGTTACACACACACAGCGTTATACACACAGCGTTACACACACAGCGTTACACACACACAGCGTTACACACACACACAGCGTTACGCACACACACAGCGTTACACACACACACAGCGTTACATACACACACAGCGTTACATACACACAGCGTTACACACACACACAGCGTTACACACACACACACAGCGGTATACACACACAGCGTTACGCACACACACAGCGTTACACACACACAGCGGTATACACACACAGCGGTATACACACAGCGTTACACACACACACAGCGTTACACACACACAGCGGTATACACACAGCGTTACATACACACAGCGTTACACACACACACAGCGTTATATACACACACGGCAGCAGACTCCACGTGATGCAGATTCACCTTTACCGAGTCATGGGGGGGGGTGGGGGGTAAGCGCTGTTCGCGAGCACCGAGGACCTCTTGAGACTCAATCTGCTACTCATTCAAGGCTGAGTCGACCTAGGGGGGAAGCACAGGCCAGGTTCGGATGCCACTTGCCAAATCTTGGTGTGTGCACGGCTGTGGGAATGCAATCCAGGTCGTGCTGGATTCGTAGCGCAGTGCGCAAACCACTGCCACGCACCCACACACACACGCACGCTGGTGTGTGCGTGTGTGTACAGCGTGTGTATGTGCGTGTGTGTGTGCAGCGTTGTGTTTGTATGAAGAGGTGAACACGCGCGCGTACAAACATCACGGCGTCACGTGGCCCACGGAGTGGGGCGCCAATCTGGCTCGTGTTCAGCAACAACAGATGCACGGGCAATGACACCGCCCACCCAATTGCAGCCCTCCCACCCTCCCTCTCCCACCCTCCCTCTCCCTCCCTCCCTCCCCCTCCCTCCCTCCCCCTATCCCTCCCTCCGCCTCCCTCCCCCTATCCCTCCCTCCCTCCCTCCCACCCTCTCCCTCCCTCCCCTCCCTCCCCCTCCCTCCCTCCCCCTCCCTCCCTCCCTCCCCCTCCCTCTCTCCCCCTATCCCTCCCTCCCCCTCCCTCCCTCCCTCCCCCTCCCTCCCCCTATCCCTCCCTCTCCCTCCCTCCCTCCCCCTCCCTCCCTCCCTCCCCCTCCCTCTTTCCCCCTATCCCTCCCTCCCCCTCCCTCCCCCTATCCCTCCCCCCCCTATCCCTCCCTCCCCCTCCCTCCCTCCCACCCTCTCCCTCCCTCCCCTCCCTCCCTCCCCTCCCTCCCCCTCTCCCTCCCTCCCCCTTCCTCCCTATCCCTCTCACCCCCCTCCCTACTCCTCTGCCCACTCTCCCTCCCGCGTCTTCCCCGCACTCCCTCTCCGCCTGCAGCACCCCTCACTGCCTCCCTCCCTCCCTCCTCACCAACCCCTCCTCACCAACCCCTCCTCACCAACCCCTCCTCACCAATCCCTCCAACCCCCTTGCCTACTCCCTCCCTCCCTCTCCCCTCCTGACATCATCGCTCATCGCCATTCCCACCCCTCGCCTCCATCGCCTCCATCACCTCCATCGCCTCCACCGTCAACATCGACACCCGCCCCGACCCCGTGCTCTGCCCTGGTCGGCTGTGTCTGGGAGGTGGTGTGTGTGTGTGAGTGGGGTGTGTGGGAGGTGTGTGTGTGTGGGAGTGGGGTGTGTGGGAGGTGTGTGTGTGTGTGGTGTGTTGGAGGTGGTGTGTGTGTGTGTGACTGACTGGGAGGTGGTGTGTGTGTGACTGAGTGGGGGGTGTTGGAGGTGGTGTGTGGGGGTGTGGGAGGTGTGTGTGTGTGTGACTGAGTGGGGTGTGTTGGAGGTGTGTGTGTGAGTGTGTGACTGAGTGGGGGTGTTGGTGTGTGTGTGAGTGGTGTGTGTTGGAGGTTGTGTGTGTGTGGGGTGTGTTGGAGGTGGTGTGTGTGTGTCTGAGTGGTGTGTGTGTGGGGTGTGTTGGAGGTGGTGTGTGTGTGTGTCTGAGTGGGGTGTGTTGGAGGTGTGTGTGTGTGTGTGACTGAGTGGTGTGTGTTGGAGGTGGTGTGTGTGTGTGGGGTGTGTTGGAGGTGTGTGTGTGGGGTGTGTTGGAGGTGTGTGTGACTGAGTGGGTGTGTTGGAGGTGTGTGTGTGTGGGGTGTGTTGGAGGTGTGTGTGACTGAGTGGGTGTGTTGGAGGTGTGTGTGTGTGGGGTGTGTTGGAGGTGTGTGTGACTGAGTGGGTGTGTTGGAAGTGTGTGTGTGTGGGGTGTGTTGGAGGTGTGTGTGACTGAGTGGGTGTGTTGGAGGTGTGTGTGACTGAGTGGGTGTGTTGGAGGTGGTGCGTGTCTGTAGTGACGGGGTTGGGCTGTCTGTGCAGCTGGCAGCGTCCCCATTTCACTCTACCCCCCCCATCTCTCTCTCCCTCTTCCCCTCCCCCTTCTCTCCCTGCGTCTCCCTCCTCCTCACCACCACCACCCGTCCTCTGTCACCACCCCTCTCCCTGCCATGTCATCTTGTGTCCGTCCCTCTCCGCTCTCTCCACCCCCCCCACCTCATTCATTCATTGCCCCCACCGCCTCTCACTCTCTGATTCTCTCCCCTCCCTCCCCCTCTCCCTCCCCCTCTCCATCCCCTCTCTCCCCCCTCCCCCACTTCTCCCTCCCATCTCACCCCCCTCCTTTTCGCATCTTGCTAAATCTTGGCTTTGCGAGCCACATCATCAATGCCTTGGCCCAAACCTCCCACCCACCCACCCACCTCCCTTCCCTCGCCAATACTCGCACAACGCCTTACATGTAACTCTCCACACACACTCACGCGTCTCGAGATAGAGATCCCCCGTGTAGCCTCGACATGCTGTTAGGGTCAAGTGCTGTTAGCGAGCATCTATGACAGCCGGAATGGCACACCGAGGGGTGGGTGGCCAGCACCGTCACAAAAGGTGATGCTTACACGCCACACCAGGTACACGTTTAAGTCTGAGTCGACCTAGGGGGGAGGCCTAGGATCTGTTCAGATATTCGCCACTGTGTTTTTGGGGCGTGAGTGGGAATTTAACTCGCCGGGTTTGTAGCGCAGCGTAACACACCTCCCCCAACACACACACACATCCTCCAACACACACACACACACATCTCCCCCAACACACACACACACACATCCTCCAACACACACACCCACACATCTCCCCCAACACACACACACACATCCTCCAACACACACACCCACACATCTCCCCCAACACACACACACATCCTCCAACACACACACCCACACATCAACACACACAACTCCATGCAAAGGCAAAGATCCCCCCGATAGCATGTAACAGACTGTAGGGGCAAGTGCTGTTAGCGAGCACCTATGAAGGCCGGCACGGCACACGAGGGGGTGGGTGGCCAGCACCACGCCCGGCACGCATCTCTCCACACACACTGAGCCCTAAACACACCACCCCTCTCGAAGCACACACACACACACATCCTCGTACACACCTCAACACACACACGCACATCGTGTGTACTATACACACACACACGCTGCAGTGTCCGGATCTCTATAGTGTGTATATTATGTACGTGTACATTGAGTGTACAATACATATTTCTGGTCTGTACACACACACACAGCGGTGACATCAACGTCTCTGGCCGTGACATCTTGACACGTCTCTATTTAGCGTGTGTACACCACGGGCGCGTGAACGGCGTGGGCATGTGCGTTGTAGCGCGCGTGCGTTGTAGCGCGCGTGCGTTGTAGCGCGCGTGCGTCGTAGCGTGCGTCGTAGCGTGCGTCGTAGCGTGCGTGCGTTGTAGCGTGCGTGCGTGCGTTGTAGCGTGCGTGCGTGCGTTGTAGCGTGCGTGCGTTGTAGCGTGCGTGCGTTGTAGCGTGCGTGCGTTGTAGCGTGTACTAGGACGACTGCATTGTGTGTGTGTAGAGATAGCGCGGCGTGTGTGTGTGTCACGCGTGTGCTGGCTGCTGCTGCTGCTATGCAGCCTTGATTACAGCCACATTTCACTTCTCCATCCCCTGGGGCCACGGGGCTGCATCTCGCGTGGACCAGTATTCACAGTAACGCAGCAGCAGCAGTAGCAGCAGTAGCAGCAGCTATAC
Source organism: Lampetra fluviatilis (assembly GCF_964198595.1). Taxonomy (NCBI): domain Eukaryota; kingdom Metazoa; phylum Chordata; class Hyperoartia; order Petromyzontiformes; family Petromyzontidae; genus Lampetra; species Lampetra fluviatilis. The sequence continues at coordinate 13,021,954 of NC_136283.1, read as the reverse complement.
CACAGTGTGCTGACTACCCATCACAGGCATATCCCCCAGTGGTAGTAGCCGGTAGCTATACCGCAGTATACTGGCTACGTACTCGGGCTGAACGATTAATCGATTTCAAATCGAAATTGCAATTTGAAACGATGCGATTGGCAAGTCGCAAAGGCTGCGATTTTTTGCGATTTGAAAAGTCCTGTTACTTATGGCAATTGGTTTATTATTTTTATTATAACTTTATTTTTTTAAAATTAAAAAATTGCGGTATGTTTGATTGTTCAATTTCAATTAAAACATTTTAATAAATGCATGTTGGAAGCAATTCATATATTTTGATGGTATCATGCGGTAATGCTCCATCACATGTTTTAAATCTATTACACAGTGAATATTGAACTGAAGCTTGACTTACATTTTTTATCGCAAATCGCAAGATGTCAGAAAAATCGCAATTAGATATTTCCCCCAAATCGTTCAAGCCCGACTACACACCACATTCATACCCCAGTGCTAGGAGCCGGTAGCTGTGTAACAAACTAGCGCTGTGGGTCACTCCATCCCAAGTCACTCCTTGCAAGTGAAACTATCCTCGTCTGTCTTGCGTTCTCAGCCGGTTAAACAAGCACACACTCGTGTGTACATAGCCCCAGCTATTTCAGTCCACGGGGCATGTACAACACACAAGACGTGTGTGTGTGTGTGACGGGGGCGGACTGCCTTGTACGTTCCACCGATTACCCGAGTTCGATTCCCAAGCGCAGCTTATAGCATCAGTCGCAAGTGTATTGTAGCTCAGCCCGTCGCGAGCCTCTCTCTCCCCTGAGGTTGTCTCGGTATTCACCGAGTACTTGGTTCAGACGTGTCAACACCACCAGCGCGGGATGAAGCCCTGGGGGTGGGAGGCAGAGAGGTTGGCTCTAGGCGTGGTACTGAACACATCGTCACCTTCTCGTGTGCCAATGCCGACGTTGATAGGTGCTCGCTAACGCCACTTGCTCCATCACTCTGTCTGGCTAAACAGATGACATTATCTTTCCATGCGCGCGCGCGCGTGAATGTGTAATCAAGCAAATGTGCCGTGAAGCCCATGTGGGACGCGCACTGCCCTCCGCTGCCCTCTGCTGCCCTCTGCTGACTGCGATGCGCGTGTCGCTTCGTGCGCTGGTGGTGGACACGTGGTGTGTGTGTGTGCCCTTGCGCGCGTTGTGTTGTGGGTACACACGGTGGCACGTGGTGGGGACGTGGTGTATTTGCGGTGAAGACACCATGCGTAGAAATATTTCACATCTCGATTGGAAGCTCATCTCGTTAGGACTGCTATTTTTAGTTTGTCGTCCTTGCCCTGCGCCTCCGATTAGCGCGGTTGGCTACGTACGGTGCGACAGAAGTTCAACGCACGTACACATCCGTCGTGGTTATTACACGTTGCGTGCAGTGGCGCGCCACGGTGCCCCACGTGGCGCTTATCTTCGCTATGTGCGGTTGTGCCGCGTGGATCTCCTCGCTGTACCCCCCCCCCCCCACGTCTCAACACCGCATTCCTCTCGCCGCAAAAAAAATCCATCGCGCATCCCATTTCAGAAAAATCCATCGCGCCCCCCAAAAGCAATTACAGCAAAATCCCTAAACGACACCTAAAGGAATCCTATAGCGGCCCCCAGGATTTCCGATACCGTTATAGAACCGCGAAGCCGCCACCGCCGCCAGTGACCGTACTCATCCCTGTGATCCCCCCCCGCCTCTCGCCCCCTTGTGTGCCCCCCCCCCAATCACAGCGCTGCTGTCGTCCTGGTGTGAGGACCTCGGCCGCCTGCTGCTGCTGCGCCACCAGAAGACGCGGCAGAGCGAGGGGGGCGCCAAGCTCACCCCGATGCAGCCGGGGATGAACGCCATGAAGCCCAATCTCCCGCCTCCGCACGGGTACCAGCCACTCGCCAGCCCCACTCGCCCACATCCACCCCTCCCGCTCTTCACCCCCGCTCGCCCGCATCCACCCCTCCCGCTCTTCACCCCCGCTCGCCCGCATCCACCCCTCTTCACCCCCGCTCGCCCGCATCCACCCCTCCCGCTCTCCACCCCCTGCAACAATCACCAACAGTCACCAAACACCACCAGTGCGAACACAAGGGTCCCCCTTTTGTAGCCTTTAACCGGCTGTTAGGGCAAGTGCCATTTGCGAGTAGCAACTATGAAAGCCGACACGGCACACAAGGGCGTGGATTGCCAGCACCACACCTGACCACCTCTGTCTTCCCAGTGGCGATGTTTACACACCACACCAGGTATTCAATTGAGGCTGAGTCGACCTAAGGGAGGCCCAGGACCGGTTCAGATAATCGTCACCGGTGTTGGCAGTGAGCGGGAATGGAACTCGGGTCGCCGGGTTTGTAGCGCGACCTGCTAACTGCTGTGCCACCGCTCCCCACGGTACAGACAGACACACCCTGACGCACGCACGCGGCCAGCCCCAATGCGGCCGCGGTTTCCGTGACCGAGAAATGGATTCGGCGGCTGCGGCGGCGGGAGCAGCAGCACGCTGCAGCCACCGCCGCCATTAGCCGCCCCTCTCGAGTAATTAAGTGGGGAGGGCTTTGCCGCGGCTTTGTTTGTCGTGCGCAGGGTGAGGCAGCGGGTGACTGTCGGGCTAATTGAATCTGCCCTGCGCTCCGTGCGAGGGCGGCGCTAATTACACGGGGGGGTACACGGTGACATTTCAATTGGAGTGGCTGCTGGGGTTGAGACGCGGGGGCGGAATCGTGCCGTGAGGTTGCGTGCGTGCAGCGTGCGCAGCGTGCGGTGTGCTTGCCGGCCCGTACTTGCGGGAGGTTTAACCGAGACGCGGTGTGGCCGGGGCAGGTGCTGCGTGAACGCTAGTCGCCCCCCAAATCAGTTAACGCGCAACACCCGGTCTGCCCCATGACCTGCTGGCGAGCCCTTGTTGCCGACGTTCCACGTGGCATCGAAGTGCACCTGTACCTGGCACGTGTGCCTAGTGATGTCTCTGCGGGTTAGAATTACTTCTCTGTTGCGGTCTCTAATCCCCGCATTCGTAGCCCCGATAACGTGACTATAATTAATTGTGACATCGCGTAAATATTATGAGTAAAGCGGCCGCGTCAAGCTCGGCAACGCGATTGAGCGCCGTCGCTGGGGTGACCTGCTGAAGACTCACTGCGTGTGTCTGTGCGTGTACGTGTGTCTGTGCGTGTACGTTTGTGTGTGCGCGTACATTTGTGTGTGCGCGATCGCAGGGACGGCCCATTCACATACAACGAGTCCGTGCCGTGGCCACAGAACCCGAACCAGCCGCCGGGGTCGCTCTCCGTCGTCACCACGGTGTGGGGCGTCACCAACACCACGCAGAGCCAGGTGGCGTACTCACGCACGCACACACGAACGCACCGCCAGCAGATATACGCGGACAGAGGGCACACGTGTGGGTAGGCCTACATGTGGCACAGTGAGAAAGATGAAGATCCCCCTGTAGCCCGACGCAGACTTGGGGAAGAAGGTGATGCCGTTAGCGAGCGCCAGCGAACAACAACACGGCGCACGAGGGGGTGGTGTGGCCAGCATCGTGCCCGGCCGCCTTTGTCTCCCCAGTGCTGACATTTGCTACACACTGCCACCAGGTGGTCATTTAAGGCTGAGTCGACATAGGGACTTTGGGGAGGCTCCGGACCGGTTCAGATATTCTTCACTTGACGTTGGCCGTAAGCGAGAATCGAACTCGGGTCGCCAGGTTCGTAGAGCAGCGGACCGACCACCGCGCTACCGCTGCACGCACACACGCACACGCACACACGGACACACACGCACACGCACAGACACACGCACGCACACGCACGGACACGCACACGCACGGACGCACACGCACGGACGCACACGCACGGGCACGCACATGCACACGCACGCACACGCACGGGCACGCACACACGCGCACGCACGGACACACACGGACATGCACGGACACGGGACACGTGCCAGCCGTGTCCTACGCACTCGGCCCACGTGCGTCAGGAGCGACCGAGGCCAAGGTCAGAATTTCCATTCGGTGCTCTGCGCCCACGGCTATCACTGCGCAGAGTCACGCGTGTATTTTTAGCCGCAGCGATAGGCAACGGACACACGCTACGCACGGACACATGCTCGTATATGCATGTGCGCATGCACACACACAAATCAATGAGCGCGCACAAAGACACACACGTACACATTCACTCAGCCATACGTGCACAAAAGACAGTGGGTAGCCATTACTATGCCAAGCCACCTTTGTCTCCCCAATTATACTGTTTACACACCATACCAGGTGCTCATTTAAGGCAGAATTGACCATTTATGCACACAAAAGACAAAACAGCTCCCGATTTAACTGTTGGGATGAGTAGAGTTATTAAGCCATCGCTGTGCACAGGGGTGTGGTGTGGCCAGCTCGACTCCCTGAAGCCTTTGTCTCTTCACTGCTGATGTTCACACTCAGCACCAGGTGCCGAGTCAACCTAGGGCAGCCTAGGACAGGCCAGATACAACTTGACAGCTTACCACTGATGTTATGAATGGTTGAGAATACAACCAGGGTCACCGAAGGTCCGTCGTGCAGTGTGATAAATAGCACAGCACCACACACACATGTACCCCACCCGTACGTACACACATGCTTATGCACACACTAACACGTACAAATGTTTACAGAGATAAAGATCCCCCGCATAGCCTTAAAACGTTTTTGGGGCAAGTGCTGTTTGCGAGCAACTATGAAGTTCGGAAAAACGACACACCAGGGGGTGGGTGGCCAGTACCACGCCTGGCCGCCTTTGTCGCCCCAATTATACTGCCTCAATTAAGGCTGAGTCAACTTAAGGGAGGCCCAGAAACGGTTCAAATATTCGCCACTGTTATTGGTTGTGAGCGGAAATCGAACTCGGGTCGCGCAGCACGCTAACCGCTACGCTACCTCTCGCGACACGTACGTACACATGCACAAGAAATTAAAACAAAGATATAGATCCCCCAGACTGTTGTTGAAAATGCTGTCGGCAAGTGCCTATTGAGGCCGCCAATGTTCACACTCGATCTCCTGTCCTGAGCCAAGGCTGGTGGTGGCGGTGGTGGGCGGTACAGAGGATGAACTCGTGACGTTTGTTCCCAGACTCGACTCTCTGCCGATCTCCAACTGTGATACGGCTCGCAGGCAGTGTTTAGACAGACGGAGTTCTTTATTTAACCGCGCGAGAAAGAGAGAGCCCCACTGAGATTCGCACGTCTTTTACAAGGGAGACCCAGGGCACGCAGAGGACACAAGCGTGCGCCCGCCGGCGCGCAGCTATTAATCCGACGCAACACGTGTAGCACAAGGACGCCACGGCGTGCAAGCGACGCACGTCAAACAACAACAACACGGCGCAGCCCGTGACAATACAGCGACTTGCATTACCGAGTCAACGAAAATGACAGAGCTGGCAACGTGTTTCGGGCAATGGCCCTTGTATGGAACACGTGGGACAGAGGCCTTTCGTCTTTCGCACAGCACACAGAGAGAGGCCGCTTTGAGCCTCTTTGGCCTGTGTGAAAAGTATACAGAACGTCGCCCATTTAATATTTTGTATTCAGGCCACAGTGTTATTGACTAATGTGCGCCACAGCGGCACCATACTGACTCGGTTAGAAGGCCTTGAGATGATGTGTCGGTAATGCGTGAACGGCGGTTGTCTTGTGGATAGGCTGGCCCCAACCACAGTAATGTGGAATTACCATCACAGGATCAAGACCGCCACCTGAGAATTGAACTCACTCGAGGACGGCGACACCTTCACCGTTGACGTGGCATTACCGGGGTTCTTGACTCTTTCATTGTTTTCATGATGATCATCATCTTCATCAGGGCCCCCCCCCCCACACGAACCCCCACTTGCGTTCACGAGCTCCCCACGCAGCGTCGCGCCTCTTGATGCTCAACACCAGAAGCGGGGAGCCGTCTTGTCTGGTGGCGCGCGCGGTAAATGAAGTCAAATCAAACTACATTTGCGCTCAGAATTAAAAACGTGTAATTAGTGGGAAAATTGGAGCGAAAATTTAAATTGGCGACGGTTGACGACTAATTTGGCTCCGTGAAATCAACACGCGTGCCTGCAGAGTGGACACGTTTGACCGCGAGCGAGCGTGCGTGTCTGTGCACGCGAGTGCGTGCGTGTGCATCAGCGGCGGAACTAAGAGGGGGGCAGTGGGGATAATTGCGCCCCCCGCCCCTATTCTTGATCCGACTCAAGGGTGTGTGTGCGTGTGTGGAAGGGGTGGGGGGGCAAGGAGGGGGGGGGGGGGCACGAGGAGGGTGGCATTGATGTGCCGTGGGGAACGGTGGCGCAGTTGATGCCCTGCGCTACGAACCCAGCGGCCCCGAGGTCGAAAACCGCTCGCCGAGTCCATAGCGCAGCGAAGATCTGAACTGGTACTGGGCCTCCTCTAGGTTTGACAAAGGCAGCAGGGCCCTCATGTGCCATGCCGGCCTTCATAGGTGCTCGCTAACAGGGCTTGCCCCAACAGTCTGTTAAAGGCCATATAGGGGGACGTTTGTCTTTTAATTCGTGTGCCCCAGCATGTGTGCGCATGCTCGTGTCTGTGTGTGCTTACAACTGGTTTTAACTTTGCATTTGCAACTAACATAGCTGAACTTTGACCAGGTTTAGTTTTGGGTTTTACTGTTTAACTGAGTTTAACGATGTCACTGGTTTAAGTCGCTCGCTGCGCACGCAACCGCGCGGTTCGGCCTTGCCCTCGGCAGCGAGTAAGTTGACAAACGCATCCAGGCAGGGACCCTCCTGAAAACCAGTCTCGAGGATTTCCGAATAAACAAACAAACGACCGTCTTCACGAATTCATCCCCCGCTCGTTTTTCAAACGCACGTGTGCATATGCGCCCCCCATCCCATCGCCCCGATCGCCTCGATCGCCTGCTTTACAGGTTCTGGGAAACCCCATGTCCAACAATCCGGGGCTGCCAGGCAACAACCCTGGCATGACGTCGCCCCAGTTCTCCAATCAGCAGCAACCCTTCCAGGGCGGCGGAGGCAACGCTGGCAAGATGTACATTCAGCAGGGGATGTACGCCCGCGGGGGTTACCCCGGGGCGGGGGCCGGATACCCTGGCAGGTGAGGAGGGCACACGGGGTCAGAGGGGGGGACGCGGTTATCCCTCTCGGGGATGTCCGCCTCGGGGGTAACGGGGTCAGAGGTGGGGGGATGGGAGGCGACAGGTTACTATGACAACAGTGGTGACCGACTTTGGACGTGGTGGTGATCACGGCAAGTTTGTGATAACGCTGCTTGCGGTGAAGGCGATGACAGAGGCGTGTTGGAGGCGGTTGTGATGAAAATGGTGATGATGACCAGTGTTGGTGACGGTGTTGGTGGTGCTCATATGATTGGTGACGTTAGTGGTGATGGTGATGTTGGATTATAATAATGATCGTGATGTTGGTAACTTGGATGATGATGATGATGGTGATATTAGCAATGGTGATGCTGAAGAGGTTGGTGTTGGTGGTGATGATTATAGTGATGTTAATATTGGTGACGAATAGAGAGCTGATGAATGTTGATGATGATGTTGGTGATGATGTGTGTGAGCAGCTCTCAACCACGCGGTAGCTTTCCCCAGCCCGCAGCAGCTGCTGCTGCCGCTGCTGTTGCCGCGGCGGCTGCCACGGCAACAGCCACCGCCACGGCAACTGTTGCCGCCCTCCAGGAGAAACAGAACCAAGAGATGGGCCAGTATGGAGCGGTGCGTACCATTGAACCCGAGGGGGTGGCACACGGAACATACCACTACGATCACGGGGGGTGTAGGGTCAGTACTGCACAGTCTGCGTGTGCGCACGTCTGTTTGCATGTATGCTCACACACAAATGTGTACTGCAGTGGTTGGGTGTGGGGGGCAAGGAATGTACCCCACTGCATTCACAGGGGTGGCTTGCAGCATACCACTGTGTTGTATTTACTAGTACGGCATAGTCTGTACCACTAGATTCAGACGTGATCTAATCATTTTGGTGATACTGCACAAGCACAAATAATTAACTGAACGAATTCGTCGAAAACACTGTGGTCTTAAAAGTAAAAATATACAATTGGTCACTCTTCGGTCAATGGCCCTTCTTCATAGCACATGACATGTTTGTATAGACAAATGTGTTGAGTTATATTTATAGAGCAGCTTGGAGCTTACCACTGTGCTCACTAGCGTAGTATGGCCTGTACCACTACGTTCACAGATTTGGCTTGGAACGTACCACTATGCTCACTACGGTAGTGCAGCGCAGCCTGTACCACTGCAATCACAGGATTGGCTTAGGGCATACCACTTAATTGTGTTCACCATTGTGGCATAGCCTGTACCACTGCAGTAGCAGCATTGACCTACAATTGCTCTTGCGGGTACACTTTCTCTTCCACGCGTCTAATATCGGCTCCCCCCTTCGCTTTGGTGTCCCCCTCCCCCCACCACCTTTGTGCCCCACCCCTACAGGTTTGCTCCTCTTTCCAGATGGGCCCCGGGCAACCCTACCAGAACCAGTTCCTGAGCCAGCCGGGTCCACGCGGGGGGCCCGGCATGTCGGGCCCCATGAACCCGCAGGGCATGTCGCGGCCGCCGGGCCTGGGGCCCCTGTACCCGGCGCCGCCCGGGCAGCGCATGGGGCAGCAGGCGGGGGGCGGGTACCCCCCCGGGCACGGCGCCCAGCGCGTTGGCCCGCAGATGGGAATGAAACGCGCCTATCCGGGAGAGGTGAGGGAGGGGAGGGGAGGGGAGGGGGGGGATAGGCACAGCGTGTGGGGCACATGCAGGGGGTACTTGGCAACGGAGGCCAATTAAATGTGGAGAGGATAATGGGGCATTGTGGGAATAGGAGAATTGGGGGGGGGGGGGTTATGATGGATCATAGAGGGTCTGTAGGCCGGTGGAGGGACATGGTATTAGGGGGGGCTGAATGCCATGAGGGTCACGCGGATGACAGGAGACACAGGAGAACACGGAGTTGCGTTTTTTGCCCTTGGACACGCGCAGCCCCTAAAGGGGGGGGGCGCCCTCCGCATGGCCAAACGGAGGCTCACTGGTGGGTCAGGCTTGACAAACTCGTAGTGGCTCAAGCAGAAATAGGCCGCCTAAACAAGCCAACAGGTGACTATAAATAAATGAGATGCGAGGCGCAAATAGCAGGCGCTGGTGGGCTTAATAATAACCGTCGCTGCAGAAAGCTGGAGAAAATCCCTCGAGACACACATCTACTGCTATAAATACAGAGCTAAACTGGCAGTGGCCTCCTCGTGGTGCACGTGCGGAGTGTGGGGTAGTTGGTTTTACGTGGGGAGCGGTGGCATAGCGGTTATCTCACCGCGGGACGGACCCGGCGATCGGGTTTCGATCCCCGGCCACATCGATCTTAAATTTCGCCGCGTAAAATAATTCATTGGGGGTAAATTTACACTGAACGTGTTTCATTCAGCTGAACACTGGGCTCCCTGTTGGTTGACTCTGCCTTAAATAACTACCTGGTGTGGTGTGCAAACATCAACGCTGGGGAGATAAAGGCACCCAGGTGCGGTGTTGGCCACCCACCTAAGTGCTCGCTCGAAGCACTTGCTATGCCGGGATCTTTGTGTTTGCTAACACATGCGTATGTGTGTCTGTGTGTGTCTGTGTGTGTGTAGGGCTATGGTCCCCAGTATCCTGGTGGAGGTCCTCAGTATGGAGGAGCCCAAGGGGGTCAGTTCCCGCAAGCCGCCCCCCAGCGAACCCTGGCCTCCCCGGGCTACCCCGGGCAGCGGCTGCCCGGGCAACCGGGCGGGCAGTACCCGCCCAACCCGGCCATGGGCCAGTACCCCAACCCCAGCATGAGCCAGTACTACAAGGTACGTGGGTCACCCCTGACGGTCGCTCTGCTTGTGTGCGGCCTGGTGGCATCTGTGAGCCTACCGGACATCTGTGAAAGAAGAGCTTCGGAGCTCGCCGGATTTCTTCCAGTCTAAATAAAGATTCTGATTCTCATTTAAGACGTCGATCGTCCTGCTCGGAGTGAACCTAGCCTGGCACAGATGCCGCAGCGACGTGACGTCGCCACCGCTTCGGGCATCACGATGCGCACCCCACCGAGCGGTTTGATGAGTTGTAACAATTAAGAGGTGGTGCACCGATTCCAGAATAATTTATTTTGTGTCTTGATTTTTACCATCTCGTTTGCATTGCTTTGCGTGTTTTTCATCTCGATTGCACAGTTTTGGCAGTGTTGTTATTAGCCAAAATGTAACGCTGGGGGGAATAAATCATCATTGCATAAATCAGCGTCTCGTCTCACTCGCACGCACGATTTGATTCACGCGTTGCGAATGCGAGAATAGATGCTTAATCCGTGGCTTGATGCATTGTCACGTGCCCATCTTTAAAGCGAAGCACTTGGGCTGGCTGTCCTGGGCTGTCCGGCGCAAGCTCTCAAACCACGTTCAGGAGAAAGTGAGGACTTCAAAGTTAGAGCCAGGCACCCTTACAGCAGCAGTCTGTTGATATCACAGCGGCGTCACTCAGGCAATGAATGGCTGTGGAATAACCTCACGATTGCACGACCACATTCAGGACCTCCCCAAGGTTGACTCGGGCATAATTGACGACCTAGCACTGTACGAGATCAACATTGGCGCTGGGAAGACAAAGACGGCGAGAATAATTAGCGCAACAGTATTATGCCCAGTGCCGTGTGCCGGCTCGCTAACTGCGTGCTCTTAGCCATGCTCATAGGATGGTGTCCATTGTCGTTGTGTGCGCGTGTGTGCGTGCAGCCCCAGGAACAGTACAGCACCCAGAACTCCAGCTTCCCTGCGGGCAGCTACGGCTATGGACAGCAAGCGTACCCTGGGGTACGTCTCCACACACGCACACTCGCGTGCCATGCATCACGATCCTCCGTGGACTCGCCCTCGCCTCTACATCTCACTTCTCTCCACACACTCTGCACTCCAACATCCAAGTCCACCAGTAAACCTTCACCGAGTAGGAGGTCGCTCATTCCCCTCTGCTCCCCCAGCCGTCTGTGCTATCGACTCCCTGCCTCTGTTCAAGTCCAAGCTCAAGGCCTTCAGAACCAGTCCTGGCCCTCCGCTAGGTCGATTCAGCCTTAAATTTGTACCTCCTGCGATGTGTAGAAACATGAACACTGTGGAGACAAAAAGCGTGATGCTGTGCCCACCACTCCCCCGCGCCCACCCCCAACTTCCTCCTTGCCACCTTTAATTGGTGCTCGCAAACAGCTCTTGACCCAACAGTTTGTTAAAGCTATACGGCGGATCTTGTGTGTGTGTGCGCATTGTGCAGGCGAGGGGGATGCCCGGTTACCCCCACTCCCCGATCCCCGGGAACCCGACCCCGCCGGTGACCCCGGGGAGCCACGTGCCGCCGTACCTGTCCCCCAGCCAGGACGTGAAGCCCCACTACCCACCCGACGTGAAGCCGCCGTACCCCCCCGACGTCAAGCTGGGTCTGGTCCCGCCGACAGGTGAGCGCCCATCACACGACGGCGAGAGGAACGGCGACGCACGTATGCACGCACGCGTAGGCGCACACACACGCGTAGGCGCACACGCACAACAAAAACAACAACCGCCATTCGCCACTAAGTGGCGGTGAAGTCACCACGGCGCTTGTGCCAGGCTCAGTGCACTTTAAGGCCACGTGAAGTGTCGAACGTCCGCTGGCAGGAGATCACAGGACAGACCCAGGTGCCACGGGTTGACCGAGATCAGTCATCACACGCACACGTAGACACGCACAATAACACGCCTGTCTACATGCACAGATGCACACACACGGGTTCAAACACACTCACTCGCGGAAACACGGAAAACGATAATCGCACCTGGACACGTGCACTCTTGATTCACACACACATGGACACACAAAGACAAAGGTCACCCATATAGCCTCAATAAACTTTTGGGGCAAGTGCTGTCAGCGACCACCATGGACACACACGTGTGCACACAGGCATGTGGACACCGACTCCTACACGTTGACGGACACCCATGGTCTCACACACAAGGACACGTGGACACGTACGCACACATGCAGACACACATCACACGTGCAGACACATGCAGACACATGCATACTTGATTAGATTTATAGATTGCCAACTATCGTGAGAGTTCCAAACCGGATGTGAAGTCGTCTCATAGTCGTGCCAGATAGGTGGACGTGTTACGATGGAACCTGACAAGCGCGTCGCCCATCTCGTTGTCCGTAGCTGTGCGCGTGTGCGCGTGGCTGACCCCGCCCCGCCCCTCCCTGCAACCCCCCCCCCCCCCCCATGTCCAGGGAACCCCGGGGATGAGCTGCGTCTCACGTTTCCGGTGAGGGACGGCATCGTGCTGGAGCCGTTCCGCCTGGAGCACAACCTCGCCGTCTCCAACCACGTGTTCCACCTGCGCCAGTCCGTGCACCAGACCCTCATGTGGAGGTGAGCCGGGACTCCGCACACCCCACCACTGCACGCTCTCCACCGTGCACGCTCTCCACCACTGCACGCTCTCCACCGTGCACGCTCTCCACCGTGCACGCTCTCCACCGTGCACGCTCTCCACCGTGCACGCTCTCCACCGTGCACGCTCTCCACCGTGCACGCTCTCCACCACTGCACGCTCTCCACCGTGCACGCTCTCCACCGTGCACGCTCTCCACCGTGCACGCTCTCCACCGTGCACGCTCTCCACCGTGCACGCTCTCCACCGTGCACGCTCTCCACCGTGCACGCTCTCCACCGTGCACGCTCTCCACCGTGCACGCTCTCCACCGTGCACGCTCTCCACCACTGCACGCTCTCCACCGTGCACGCTCTCCACCGTGCACGCTCTCCACCGTGCACGCTCTCCACCACTGCACGCTCTCCACCGTGCACGCTCTCCACTGTGCACGCTCTCCACCGTGCACGCTCTCCACCGTGCACGCTCTCCACCGTGCACGCTCTCCACCGTGCACGCTCTCCACCGTGCACGCTCTCCACCACTGCACGCTCTCCACCGTGCACGCACCCCACCGTGCACGCTCTCCACCGTGCACGCTCTCCACCGTGCACGCTCTCCACCGTGCACGCTCTCCACCGTGCACGCACCCCACCGTGCACGCTCTCCACCGTGCACGCTCTCCACCGTGCACGCTCTCCACCGTGCACGCTCTCCACCGTGCACGCTCTCCACCGTGCACGCTCTCCACCGTGCACGTTCTCCACCGTGCACGCTCTCCACCGTGCACTCTGCACCCGGCCCGTCCCGAGTCACACGCTCGCCCGCACGCGCGCGCGCAATTCCACTCGCGTCGCGCAGAGACGCCGCACTTCACGCGGCTGCGGCGCCCACCTCCACGTGCCTTTACCACGGGCACTCAAACGAATCCTAGAACCTTGGCCTTCGCCTGGACCGTGATATTATATGACTGTTTTAACATCCCCATTCATTCCTTTTATGAAGCGCTCTGAGACGCCTTTATTGATGTGAAGTGCGCTCTATATAGATTGATAACATTTAACCAGACCCCGAGAGCCGTTGTAACACAGATCCTAATGCAGATCTTAACCGTGCCTAAGATCGTATATGTAGCCATAACAGTTCTATTGCTAACCCTACCCCTCACCCTAAATAAAGCTAAGCCCCTAGCCTGACCCCATAACCTTTTCCTGATCCAGACCCTCGTCCCCAGACCCACAGCGTCCTGCTAGCCTTCAAAGCCTAACCTCAAAGCAATCCATGGCTCATATCTCAGACTAACTTGGCCCTCGTCCTAATCCTAGCACTAACCCCAGCCCTAGTTCTAACCCTAGTCCTTAACTGAACTTGAACCTCGCTCCTGTTGTGCGGTGCCTCCCTCCTCCCCGCGGCCCGTTCAGGCCGGACCTGGAGCTTCAGTTCAAGTGCTACCACCACGAGGACCGGCAGATGCACACAAACTGGCCGGCGTCCGTGCAAGTGAGCGTGAACGCGACGCCGCTCAACATCGAGCGCGGGGAGAACAAGACGTCGCACAAGCCGCTGCACCTCAAGCACGTGTGTCAGCCCGGCCGCAACACCATCCAGATCACCGTGACGGCCTGCTGCTGCGTGAGTCGCCCTCGCCGCACTCGCAACGCGCAAACGCGCTCACACTCGCAGACGCGTGCTCCACACGCACAATCGTGCGACACATTCGCGCGAGCGAACTCGTGCTCCTCCACACTCACACCCCACACTCACAATCACACTCTGACCCCACACTCACACTCCACACTCACACTCCACACTCACACCCCACGCTCACACCCCACGCTCACACTCTGACCCCACACTCGCACTCACACCCCACGCTCACACTCGCACCCCACACTCACACTCTGACCCCACACTCACACTCTGACCCCACACTCACTCTCGCAGTCACGTGAGCGGGCGTCTAGTAATAAACGCAGGCGCGCGTCTGCTATGATGGTCTCCGTCCTTCGTGTGGCATCGGAAGAGCACCTGGTGCCGAGTGTGCACACAGGTTTCTGGGTTCATGTTTGTGACTCCCGGCTTTGCTAACCGTGCGTGTGTATGTGTCTGTATAGTGGTGAGTGGTGGCACAGTTGTTGGCGTACTGCACTACAAATTAGGCATCTTGAGTTTGATTCCACGGCTGACACCATTGGCGAGTTATATAATAACCGATCGCGGGCCTCCTTTGGGTCGACCCAGCCTTAATCGAGTACCTGGTGCGATGTGTGAAACCACAAGCACCGGGGAATCAAAGAAATCCAGGAATGCCGCTTGCCACCCTGTGCCCTCGTGCGCCGTGCTGGCCTTTAATAGTTTCTCGCTAGCGGTACTTGCCCAACAGTCTGTTAGAGAGACGTGTGTGTGTGTTGCAGTCTGTCAGGAGAGACGCGTGCATGTGTGTGTGTTGCAGCTGCTAGAGAGATGTCTGTGTGTGTGTGTCCTGCAGTTTGTCAGGAGAGATGTTTGTGTCTGTGTGTGTGTGTCCTGCAGTCTGTCAGGAGAGACGCGTGGGTGTGTGTGTGCTGCAGCTGCTAGAGAGATGTTTGTGTCTGTGTGTCCTGCAGTCTGTCAGGAGAGACGCGTGCGTGTGTGTGTGCTGCAGCTGCTAGAGAGATGTCTGTGTCTGTGTGTCCTGCAGTCTGTCAGGAGAGACGCGTGCGTGTGTGTGTGCTGCAGCTGCTAGAGAGATGTTTGTGTCTGTGTGTCCTGCAGTCTGTCAGGAGAGACGCGTGCATGTGTGTGTGTGCTGCAGCTGCTTGAGAGATGTCTGTGTCTGTGTGTGTGTGTCCTGCAGTCACACCTATTCGTGCTGCAACTGGTGCACCGCCCCACGGTTCGCTCCGTGCTGCAGGGGCTACTCAAGAAGCGCCTCCTGCCCGCCGAGCACTGCATAACCAAGAGTGAGTCCCACACCGACCCACGCACTGACCCGCCCTCATGTGTACTGCACCGCAGAGTGACCCGCCCTGACCTGCACTGCACCACGCCGATCCGCACTGACCCACACTGAGTTCTACTGCACCACGGCGTGACCCGCACTGCAGCACACTGGCCCACACCGATTCCTCAGGGTACCACGAAGTTGCAGCAGTAACCCACGCAGGGACCTACGCAGCGATCCGCACTGACTGCACCACACAGTGACCCACACTAACCTGCACGGATTCGTAATGTACCATATGGAGTGACCCACACTGCACTACACTGACCTACACACAGTAAACTGCAAGGTGACCCACTGACCTACACTGCACCATGCAAATGAACCACGCACTGACCTGCACTGATCCATCACTCGCTGAGCTGCATTGCACTTTGAAATGACCCGCACTGATATGTTCTGCATTCCACATCGAGTCACAGTGCACAGCACCATTACCCATTCATGGGACATGCACGGTACTCTAAGATAGGCCCGAGTGCATTTGTGTGTGTGTGTGCGCGCGCACATCAATGTATACGTCTGTGTTTGTGCCCCCATGTGTGTATATGGAAATCTTGGGTGAGCAGTGGCCTAGTGGTTAACACACCCAGTTCGATTCTGACATCAGTGGTGAGAGCCGGTCCTGGGCCTTACCCCTGTGTTTGTTTTGACTTTACAAAGAGTACCTGGTGCAGCAATAGAAACATCGGCACTGCACTGGGGAGACAAAAGGCAGCCCAGGGGTTGCGCTGTGGCCACGCCACTTCCTCGTGCGCCGTGCAGGCCTTCGTAGTACGTGCTTGCTAATGGCACTTGCCTCCCCCCGTCCCCCACACAACGGTCTGTTAAAGGCTACAAGGGGCCACCCGTGCGCATCTGTATGTCTACATGTGTGTGTGTGTGTGCTCGTGTGCGTGCGTGTGCACGGCGTGCAGTAAAACGTAACTTCTCATCAGTGGCCGTGTCGTCGGGGAGCGGCCTCAACGGAGAGGACGGCGTGGAGCAGACGGCCATCAAGGTGTCGCTCAAGTGCCCCATCACCTTCCGCAGGATCACGCTGCCCGCGCGGGGACAGGACTGCAAGCACGTGCAGGTTCGTCGTGCCCGTGCCGTGCGGAGCCGCTCGGTAGTGTGCGCGTACGTGAAGGCGCGTGGCGAGCGTCGTGTCAAAAAGTGCGCAGCGGCGAAAGTGTGCGCCGTCGTATGAGAACTAGTTGGCCTGTGGTCGAACCGTTAAGAACCCCCCCTGCTGCTGCAATACCTTGGGACAAGCACAAGACGCTGAGGCGGGTGTCCAAGTGGGGCGATCGACTGCGTAACTGAAAAACGTAGTCTGGAACGTGAATGTGCCTTGGGGTGTATCCGTGCGCAGCGTCATGTACTC
This sequence comes from Lampetra fluviatilis, assembly GCF_964198595.1. Taxonomy (NCBI): domain Eukaryota; kingdom Metazoa; phylum Chordata; class Hyperoartia; order Petromyzontiformes; family Petromyzontidae; genus Lampetra; species Lampetra fluviatilis. The sequence goes on along the minus strand of NC_136283.1, from coordinate 13,005,119 downwards.
ACGTGTGCGTGTGTTGGCGTGTGCGTTTCCCCCGTCAGTGCTTCGACCTCGAGTCGTATCTGCAGCTGAACTGCGAGCGTGGCACTTGGCGCTGCCCCGTGTGCAAGTAAGACTCGCACACACAGACAAGCAATCCCTTCCAAAGATTAACAGAATTTGCACAATGTAACGGATACTGGCCGAAACACCCAGTGCTGAGAAAGTACCTTCTATGATAATTGGTTTTTTACCCTTCTATCTGGCAACAAAACTGACACCTTTTTTACAAGGAGTCATGTTTGCATAGACCACAATACCTGCAGTCATAATTCAAACAAAAAACATTACTCTGATAATGTGCACTGTCCTTGAAGTTGATTGGTCCACACCCGAGACAGCTTTCCTTAGAGCCTAGTCTCACATGGGTTGGACCAGATGACGCCAAAAGGTGTCAGTTTTGTTGCCAGATAGAAGGGTAAAAAACCAATTATCATATTTTTTACTGGCAAATGAGGTTCCAATGGAAGTACCTTCTAATTACTCAATCGAGATGACACACGGCAACATCGTCATCTCGTGTGAAAACGTGGCAGGACCCTCCTGATAAGAGAAACACGAGACTCCGTGTGAGGCTTTCCTGGGTAAAATAACCGTCATAATAATAATACATATAACAACCAACATTACCATCTGAGGTTGTCAAGTACATTATCAGAGACTAACCAAGGGTCATTCTATCGCAACCACCGTTCACATTTAACTCTGTGCCGTCGTGATCTGTGCTCACAGTAAAACGGCGCTGCTGGAGGGCCTGGAGGTGGATCAGTACATGTGGGGCATCCTGGACGCCATCCGCAAGTGAGCGCTCTTCCCACACACACAGACACACACAAAGATCACCCGTATAGCCTTAACAGATTGTTGGGGCAAGTGCTGTTAGCGGGCCGCACCTACGAAGGCCGGCACGGCACACGAAGGGGTTGAGTGGCCAACACCACGCCCGGCCGCCTTTGTTTCCCCAGTGGCGATGCTTACACACCGCACCAGGTACTCATTTGAGGCTGAGTCGACCTAGGGGAAGCCCAGCACGGGTTCATATAATCGTCGCTGATGTTGGCCATGAGTGGGAATCGAACTTGGGTCGCCGGGTTCGTAGCGCACCGTGCTTAAGGCTGCACTACCGTTACACACGCACACACACACGCACGCACACACGCACACACGCACGCACACACACACACACGCACACACGCACGCACGCACTCCACCACACGCCGAGGTGGCCGGGTGGCTCCGGAGGTCCGAGACGCCGAGATTCACCGCGGCTATCACCGCGATTACCACCGGGTCCTCAAGTGTGGTGAGCTGTTGTGTCACAGCCTGGTCACCAGTGACTCTCAGAGAAACCCAAAAAAAAACCGGGTTGAGTGTAATGAGTTGATGATCTCAGTCTGCTCACAAATTACTTACTTAGACACCTGCAGACTCGCATAGAGACTCACAGACCGGGCGCTCAAGTGCTGTGAGCTGATGGTTTCGCTCTGGTCCCTAATGACTGCACCAAAAAACCCATCGTATTCAATTCGGATCTGCGCTCAATTTGGCTAAATTCTCGCTCCGTGTCCCCGTGCCCCTGCGCTCACGGTCCCCCCGCCCCTCCTCGTGCCCGCACGTCCCCCTGCAGCACGGAGGTCGAGGAGGTGACCATCGACCCGACGTGCAGCTGGCGCGCCGTGCCCATCAAGTCGGACGTGCACGTGAAGGAGGACCCCGACGGGCCGCTCGCCAAGCGCTTCAAGCCGACCAGCCCCAGCCAGACGGCGCTGCCCAACGTCCTGGAGACCATCGCCGCGCTAGGCCCCGCCGGATACCCCTCCGAGTACACTCACCAGGGTGAGCGCGCGCACAAAGCCGCTCGCGCTCACGCTCACTCACCCGCCTGTGCATTCACCGCACCACGCTCCTGCAGACCCCTCTACCTGGCTGCCTGCCTGCGCACATGTTTACCAACCTGTCTACCTACCCACGTGACTCTCCGACTACCCATACACACGATCTCACTTGTCTGCTTGCCCACCAACTCACCACCCAACCACGTACCAACCACTCGCCCAAACACTCACCCACCCATACAGCCATCCTCTCAGCTGCCCACCAGTTCACTCATCCATCCATCTATCCGTCCACTCACCTGTTGACCCATCCACTCGCTCACTAACTGTATATCTGCGTGGCACCACCATACAGGCAACAGCTACGCTGGCCAGGGCGGATTTGGAGAGTTCCCGCAAGGTTCTTCGGCAGCACCGGCCCTCAACGACTTCATGAGCGGCCCCCAGCTCTCGCACCCGCCTGACGGCATTCCTGAGCAGGTGGGATCCTCCAGCCCCAACAGCACTCACCCCAACACCGTCACTGATGCTCGCCCCTAACCCTGACCTGAACACTATCTGTAATACGATCCACGACACTGTCACCAACGCAATCACTAACACTATCCCGAACCCAAAATGTTATCCTAACCCTGCAACCGGATTTACACCTACTGCCAAATGTAACTCTTTATCCTGACACAAAATTGAACACGGACTCTTTACCTTAACCTTTGTAGTGTAAAACCAGACCCCCCAAAACTAGCCCGCACACGATCCGATTCACTATCCTTAACTATGAATGTCTGTGCCTCCCCCTGTGTGTCTGTGCGTGTGTGTGCGCGCATTCTCCATCTTCGTCTCCTGCCCCCCTCCCAGATGTCTCACTCACATCCACATGGCCCCGAGCAGCCCCACAATGCAATGCAGCCGGGTCAGGGCCCACCAATGGGAGGACAGCACCATCAGCATCACCAGCAACAACAGCAGCAGCAGCAGCACCAGCAACAACAACACCAGCAGCAGCAGCAACAGCAGCAGCAGCAACAACAACAGCAGCAGCAGCAACAGCAGCAGCAGCAACAGCAACAACAGCAGCAGCAGCATGGCATGCAGGGCGGCGGGCAGGGGGGCGGCCTGCACCATGGGGGGCCACAACAGCAACCCCAGTCGGCGCCCCCACCGGAGCTGGGGGGTTTCAACCCAGGTCTGGACGGGCCGGGCGGTGGAGGTGGAACCCCAGAGGTCCCAGAACCATCGTTGGATGTGAGTACCGCTATCTCCCTCACCCCCCCCTATCCCCCGACTCTTCCGAAACCAAATGAGAGAGGCGGCCGTAATGGGGCAGTAAGATTCATAACAATCGTGTCGGAGACGACCCGACGCCAGGCAGACCTAGGCTAGCTTCGGGCTTTGAGGCTGAATCTCTTGCTCAGGTTTCGTTCATAATAATCTTTGTCGGTGATGCCGAGCCGAAACAGCCGAGCTCCGTTATTTGAGGCCAGCGATTCCAGTGTCCCCAAGCGTAGCCCGGCGGCGGTGGTGCAAGCCTACAGGAGGCAGCGAGGGTTGGTGGATCGCACACATTTGTGAAATACCCAAACCCGCTGCGGTGCGAGGTTGCCATCTCCTGACTTCTCGGGGTATGGCAGTAGAGCGAGTGGGGTTATTTCCATCTGCATTACGTCTTCACGGGGATTTCTCTGGATATTTCGGTTTCTTCAACGAGTGAGAATTCATGGAGTTGGCCAAACAACCCAATGTAGGCTGCTTCCCCGCTAGCCTGTGGTTTTCTGCGTCGTCTTCTACAACAAAGCCTGTGCAGCGAGGTACAAATTGCTGTGTTTATTTATTAGTTTATTTGAGCGAGTTTACATGACAGCCTGGTCACCGCATGTATCACGCATAAAGCACAAGTGCCCGCCTCCAGTGTTAGGCGAGGAATACATGTTGAAGGAAAATGATCAAGTGTTTGGCATTGTAGTTTGAGATTATTCTTTGACAAGACGCGATGTTCCACTGCTCGCTGTTGGAGCCTCCTGAAGGACGTTTCGTTTTTTTGATGTCAGCGCCGATATCGGAGGTAGAATATGTTTCGAACGTCGGAGTGGTTGCTTGCTCAAATGCTGTATCATTTATTTGACCAGGAGATCTATTCAACCCATTGAGAGACCCTCTTCTGCAAGGGCAACTTGGTTTCACGCAAATGCGTGTGCAGGAGTGCCTGTTCCATGTTTATAGTTTTGAGCTGTAGTGTGAATTTCACATTCCATTGGTTTACCTCCTTGGAAGTGGCGCTAACTTTATTGCCTTTGGAGGCAATAGAAACGTAAAATGTTTCAACATTGATCGGAGACTTTGTTAACCTTCTGCTTGCAATATGCTTTGTCTGTGTGTGTGCGCAGCTGTTGCCGGACCTGACCAATCCCGATGAGCTACTGTCATACCTTGACCCCTCGGACCTCCCTAACAACAGCAACGACGACTTGCTGTCTCTCTTCGAGAACAGCTGAGCGAGCCCCCGCCCACTTCTGTCCATCTCCCAACCCCCCAACCCTTAACCATGAGCCCTCAGCCCCCTCCCCTCTCCACCTCCCCGTCACCCGCCCCCCCACCCCCGTCATCGGCTCCGTGTCCGACCTCACGAACGATGTGCCGGCCGGCGTCACGTGACTGGCCTAGGAACCGACTGCTGACACGCGGCCCGGGCAGGCGGCACGTGACCGTGTGTCTCTGGCTGGCGGTCACATGACGCAACCGGCCACCCGCTACCCCTGCTCAAACTACCGCGTCTCTGCAATCTTATTGGACAGCTGGGATTATGTGACCAGGAACAGTGACTCTTCGCTCCGCGGATGGAACTCTTGACCGAGCTGCTCGGATCGGCCTTCGCGGATCACGTGATAGTACGAGAGGAGCACACGGGGTGGGGTCGTGTTCTCACCTTCGCTGCGTCTTCCCGAGCCGAGGCCGCCAGGACCCACGCACCCCGCGATGGGCTGTGCTTCCTGAACCCTCCCTCACTCTCTGTGCCCTGCGAACTTAACCCTACCCGTCGTCACCCCCCCCCCCCCCACCACCACCAATGCTTCACCTCCTCACCCGACGATCGCAGCAGCAGCAGCAGCAGCAGCGTCAGCCCCCAGTGGCCTCGCGATCCTCCCGCACTCCCCCGAGCGGCCGCTGCGCGGATTCTGTAAAGCACAAACGGCCACCGCGTGGACAAGAGAGGGCCGCTCAAGCCTCCTCGCCACCCAAACAACGAGGGCGCGAGGCAGAGAACAGGGGGAGCAACGCGAGCGGAAGGGAAACGGAGAAACAGGGAGACGGAGGCAGATGGAGAAATGGCGGGGCTGGACAGATCAGCAGAGGGAGAGAAACCGGGACGACGCGCGCACGCGCGCCGCGCTTGCTGGCGGCAGACATTTTAGATGTGAAGCGTGGGCGGACGAGGGGGACGGACGGCAGCTGTGCCCCAGCCCCCTCGTGCCCATCGCTCCCTCGTCGCTCCCTCGCCCTCGTCGCTCGCTCGTCCCGCCGCAAGCCGGCGACGTCGGCGCAACAGAAAAAGGGATTCGCTTAAAGCACAACGCCGAGCCGCGCGGCACCACCCGCAGCCGGCAACCCCTTCCGGCCGACGCTCACTTCCCGTGGCTGCCGGCTGCCGCAGTCTGGTGGTGTTGCCCCCGCTCGCTCCTTTGCTCCGTCGATCCCTCGATCCCCTACGACCCCTGTGAAGGGGGCCGGAGGAGGGGGCACTCCCCCCCCCCTCCCCTGTCGGTGAATCCCAGGCCCCCGCAGCCTCTCGTCTGGGCGACTCTCCCAGCCTCTCCCTGCCGCCCCGAGCCAGGGTCTGCACCCCCCTCGTTCCCCCCAGGACAACCCCCGCCCTCCCCCCTGACCCCCCCGCCAGCAAACACTGCAATAACCACATGAATTGGGTGCATGCGCTGCCACTGAGCGCCCGTTATTTTATGAAACTACGTTTTTATTTGGTATATGTTGTATTTAATTTGAAAACCAAACTCGTGATGCTTCTAAATGAAGGTTTTTAATTTTTTTTGTTATTTTATAGAAACTTTTTAGTAATAAATAATAGAGAGATGGGGGGGGGGGTTCTTTTTTTTTTCACCAAAGGCAAACTTTGTAATGTCGCTAGCCCTGTTTGTGTCGTCGTTGCTGATGATGATGATGATGTCGTTGTTGTTGTTATTGTTGTTGTGGTGTGACCGGGCCGTGGCCTCTCAACCCCCAAATCCCACAACCTCCGACCTCCGACCTCCGACCCGCGGTCCGGCCTCGCCCATCCGATTTAGCTAGCCCGGCTTTTACGTGTAACCCCCAACCCCTCCCACTCCCCGTGTTGTTAGTATGTGCCGTGCGTTACGTGACGACCCCCCACCCCTCCCCAGTTACAAAAAGTAAAAAAAAAACTTTAAAAAAATCCCAACGATAGTCATATGTAAATACATGCAGATGCCTCATATCTCCTCTCTTACCCCCCCTCCCACCCCCCTTCTCCACACCTCCAGACCTCACCTTCCAGAGTCATGACATGGGATTCGGCTCCCTGGCCCACCCTCTAAGAACCTCCCTCCTCCCCAGGTCTTCCCTGCATGCGTCGTGTTTGTCCTTTCGTGGTAGCGCCCCCCACCCCTTCACACTAACCACGTAGTGCGTGCGTGGGTGTGCGTGCGCGTGCGTGGGTGGGTGTGCGTGCGTGGGTGTGCGTGGGTGTGCGAAAGCGGCCTTTACGTTTTCTTTCGTCCCGCCCGATTGGCGCGCACCCCCCCCCCGCCCGTTCGTGTCCGCGTGTTGTGCGCCCGTGTTACTCGTGGTGAGGGCAGCTGTACAGACGTGTTGCTGTTACGAGTGGCTAAGTGCCCCCCGGCTCCCCCGCTGCCCAATCTGTGCCCACCCCTCCCGGCTCGTGACCCACTGAACCCCCTACCCAACAAACGTGTGATGACCCTGTAACCAACCCGGCACCACCCCCTCCCCATCTCTCCCTGCAACACCGCGCGTGTCTGTCCACTTGTTGGACCACCTCCGTGCCCCCCCCCTCCCTCTGGTGTGTAAATCTACCCCCCCCCCCCACCACCACCAAATAAGTCCCTAGACCCCCCACTTTCTCCTGACCTTGTTGTTGGTTTGTCCACACACACACACCAGCACGCCTGGGGTTTCTATGGCGATGGCAGCTTACCCATTTCCCTCCCCCCGAGTTCCAAAAAGAAGATAAAGTTTAAACAATTTAGGGGGGTGGTGGTGGTGTTGGGGCAGGGGGGGGGTTCGAGGTGGGTGGGGGAGTGGCCTGTCGGACACACGTGCTCTGTAACACACAACACACACAACACCACACACACTGTAACACACACAACACCACACACACGTTAGGGAGAGCGAGCAGAAGAAACGATGCTGCCCGTGTTTTATGGGTGGAGTATTTGGGAGACACGGCGAGAGAGAAAGAGCGGTGGGTGGGGGGGGGGGTGACACGTGGCGCTACAGACAGAGAGGGACGCCATGAGATGAGAATTGCCCCCCCCCCCCCCTGTACAGTGCTGGACCTGGTTCCCTGTGTTGAACCCAATTTTTAGGCTGAGTTGACCCTAAAGGAGACCCCCTCCCCCCAGGCCAGGTTCAGATCCCAGATGTATGTGTGTACGTGCGCGTGTGTGCGCGTGTGACCCACGCCCTCACCCGGTTAATCGTCTGCCATGGGGTACAAAAATGTCCCCATAGCAGCGAGTGTCGTTTCAGCGACCCACCGATCTTCGTCCCTTCCCCCGACTCGTTCAGAGTGGCGCGGCTCCCTCTGTCCACCGATCGTGGCGCCTTCATCCACACACCTGTGTGTGTGTGTGTGCCCCCCTCCTCTTCCTCTCAGTCAGTCGGTGTGTGTGTGTGCGCGCGCTCGAGACGTGCATAGCATTACATAGCGGAGTTGGCAAGTGTGGCATTGTGTGTGTGTGTGTGCGCGCGTGTGTGTGTGTGAGTGTTAAAAAGGCGTGCGAGCTTACACGAGGACTGTGTATGTGTAATTGTAACCGAGTGCGAGGGAGTATTAGGCGTGTGTATTTTAAATAAACGTGAGTGTAATGAAATGTGTGTGTGACTGAGTGAATGCGTGTGGAGCGTAATGGAGCATTTAAGGATAATTGAGCGTGCGCTTGTGCAACCTACAACGGTGTGTGTGTGTGTGTGATTGTGTACGTATGACTGTTTTGTGTGTTTGTTGAATGTGGCTGTGTGTGTGTAGCAAGCAAGTGTGTGGGTCAGGACAGGGGTGAGTGCGCATGACCGTGTACCTGAGTGTAAGGTGTGTGTGTGACTTGCGGAAGTAGCTGGCCCCGTGTGTGCATAACTGCGTTGTGTAAGGAGGCTAAGTATGTGATTGTGAAGGTGTGTGTGTGTCTGAGCGAGTGTGACTTTGTGTGTCGTGCCCTGCCCTCTAACGTGTGTTTCTCAGTCTCCCACACCCATGTACTGTACTGTACTTGCAACTAGCCCATGTGACCACCTAATATTTATCTAATAAATATCAATCTTAGACAAAGAACCCGTCCTGTTGCCATCTTTGCAAGTGATTTTGATGCCTGTTTATTTAGATACTAGCGGGAAGTACCAAGCGTTGCCCGGGCGAAAACAACAACAACCGCTATTCGCCACTACGTGGCGGAGACGTCACCACGACGCTCGTGCCAGGCTATGTGCACCTTGAGGCCAAGTGAAGTGTCGAACGCCCGCTGGCAGGAGGTCACGGGGCAGACCCAGGTGCCACGGGTCGACTGACTGAGATGACCGAGATGGCTGGCTGATGCACCACCTGTGCCCCCTACTGTGCCAACTTGCTGTGCTTTAGCCACCCGGCGCTCCGCTCGTTGTTGTGAGCGTCGCTCCTCCGCCCTCCGTTGTTGCTGGAGGGCGACTGCCTCCAACTGCCCAGTAGCGTCCTTCATGAGCCTCCTCCACAGAGGCCGATCTTGACCGCTGGCACCGGTCATCTGCAAGTCCACTCAGCTCCACGTCCTCCTGTACCACATCACTCCATCTCTTCTCTAGCCGATGCCGCGCCCGTTTAGCCCCCTCGATCCGGCCGAACAAAAGCTGTTTAGGCATGCGGTGGCTGGGCATGCGGGCTACATGTCCCCCCGGGGCCTCCGGCACAAGCTTATTAATACAAATTTTCATTCGTGGCTTAGTGGTAATTAATTGAAGGTGGATGGGTTACCAGCCCCTCACACCCGTCCAGAGCCCCCAGTTGGCGCTGGGGTAGTTCAACTTCCAAAAAATTAACCGGTAAAAACAAAGTTTTTCACTATAAATCCTTTATATGCGTGGCATCGGTTTTATTTTATTATTCATTTCTGTTTTTCTTGAGTAAGAGTTTCATTTTTATCACATTGGTATTTTAAATTAAATATGAAAAAAAAAATTCCTAAAAAGTGGAAAATTTTGGAAAAAAAATTTCACAAAAATAAATTGTCACGCACAACGAGTCTGTGTGCAAAATGTCAGCTCGATTGGATCACGGGAAGTGGGTTAAAAAACGACTGAAAGATTTGCACGGTCGTAAGCGCGCAAGCAAGCAAGCGCGCAAGCGAACTTAATATAAAGGATTTAAAAAAGGGTCATAACCCAGATGTTTGCCTCGTCCGGCCAAAATAAGAAAGACCAACTTAAACATCGCTCTGCTAACAGAAGCTTTCAGGAGCGACTTGACTGGGGCACTTCTCAGCTGATGGTGCTGTGAGCTGCCACCCTATCGCTGATCTACTCAGTGGCAGAGTACAGCACATCCGCCTGGCATGAGAGCTCGTATACCACAAAACTGCTAGCGATGCACATAAGAACCTGGAGCACTGAAGCCGACACCAATCCCCTGGCTCCCTGTTATGGTAAACATTCTGCCACCAAATAGCCAAAGGGACATGCAAACTGCAAGGGAGTTTACACGTGTTCTTGCCAACGAAAACCCAACGATCACCCAGCACCTCGAAAATGTACCTCGCTGGGATCACATGCTGTCGCCATCCGAGAAACTCACCCAGATCCGGGAAAAAACTCGCGAGCAGAGTTTGAACAAAGTGGGCATACAGAATAAACACCTCATAAGAAACCGAAACATCACAACCTCCTGGCTATGACATTCATCCTCGAAGCCACTGGTGTACTATTAACCGCACCGGAACATCAACGGACCGATGCAATCATCTCCTTCACGAATAGGAAAATAAAAGCCAAGCCACAGTGCACTTGTGACTGTGGAAACCCAACTATGTACCGTATAGTAAAACCACTAGTCTACGCTTCTTCAACAGAGGAATAGCCAAACTATAAACAAACTCGCGCCTCAAGCCAAATCTGTTAATCCATTATCAATGCCTACCTTATTACAGACCAATTCAGACATTATTGGTCACCCCGTGCCCTTATAAATCTCAACGTTAATCCTACAAAGTCCCATCAGAAGGGAGAAACACCGACAAAAGTTATGTTACTAAACAAAAACTGTTTTATCTATTCATTTTGATCATTGGTGTCGATGCTACTTATCATGCTACCGTCTGTGATCTTGCATCCTGCTGATGCTGCTGATGCTGCTGCTGATGCTGCTGATGCTGCTGCTGATGCTGCTGCTGATGCTGCTGCTGATGCTGCTGCTGATGCTGCTGATGCTGATTCTGCTGCTGATGCTGCTGATGCTGCTGCTGCTGATGCTGCTGATGCTGCTGATGCTGCTGCTGATGCTGCTGCTGCTGATGCTGCTGATGCTGCTGCTGCTGCTTGCTTGATATGTGGATGCACACACTCAGGTTGTACAAGTATCACAATAAACACCGAATAGTATGAATAGTTAAACAATACACTATCAACCATGTACATCCCAATCGTGTTTGTCGGTTAATACGGACATCGCTACTTTCCAGAGTACAGAAAAAAAACTGTCCCACGACTTTTTTTTTGCCCGTATGATTTTTTTGTCGCCCGTATTGAAACGGCTGTACAAGAATGTGGAGTGAACCGTATGGGGTTGGCACGGTATGTGAAGCCCTCTCTTGGCTAGCAAATCTCGAAATTTGCACTTAGCTCCTGAACATATTGTCACATGCAAAAATATAATTACAGAATTATCATTGTGTACCCAGCAGAGCCTCACTGATCCTGATTGAAAAGTATAATCCAAATTGAGTAATATGCCGGTACATTTTTCAGAGGTTTGTGGTTCGGCCCTAGCGGCCGCCCTGGTTATTACTGTGGCTGTTGGAACTGTTATAGAACCACACGCTGTCTGCTTCACAGTTAATGCTTTGCAAACTGGACCTTGCAATGAAAATGTCAATGGTTCAATGCCATCTTCCGGAGCGGCAGTTAAAACAATGGGGGCATTTTTGTCAAAAAACGAAATCCTCTTCACCACCTGTGTGGCGAGGTAAAGCATGGGATGGGTACGCACATCCATTCCCAGACGTCTGGCCAGCGTGGATGATGATGAGACAAAATGCCCCCTCGAGCCTGCTCCAGTGAAGGGTCTTCCGCCAGCAATGGCGTGAACAAGTTTCAAGTTTCATGTATTAGGTATAGCCCTGTGAGCCATTCGGCTCTTGAATCGGGTGCAACCGCAACAAACAAAAAACAAAAACATGAACAAGAAAACATCTTAAAGTGACTAAGTGCAAACAGAAAATCCAAGAAAAGACAGCAAAATATTGCAGAAAAAGCACCGTACACCAACACTGTGTGCAAACATCCCAGTGGGATGCAAGTCAAACAACAACAACAACAACCACAAGACAACTTAGATTAAGGCCATCAGTCTAACTCTGTACTACAACAAACAAACATGGCCAAACCGAAAAACTTTTCAAAAATCACCAAAATAAAGCCATAAAAGCAATGAAACAGTGATCATAGGAACTGTGACATCACCCCCTCACCAACTCACCCCTTCACTACCTTACCCCCTCACCACCTAACCCCCTTACCAGCTCACCTACTCACCACCTCACCCCCTTCACCTCTCCACCTTACGCCGCTGGTCACTTCAACAGGCTGGGCCCCCACAGAGGCCCAGAAGTTCTGCGTCTGTCCGTGGCCACGGCTCCTGGACCTCTAACAGGAGGCTGGCGGGTAGAAGGACCGCCTCACCTTCACTTAAAAACACAACATTTACGATTCGAGTGCGAGGCAAACCTCACCCCGTCTTTTCATTTCATTTACTTGAGCTTCACGGCTGCGTACCGAACATTCAAAGGTTTTTTCCCCGCCTCAAGACTGTGAGAGGGCTGTTGAACTCACTGAAGTGGCAATGCTTTTAGTGAATTGTGCCTGGAGCATGCACTAACAAATCACACCGTTCCATTGTTGAAGGGTTCGTCTGTTAGTAACTATACTCATGCCAACTTCTTGGTTCTTTCGGTAAAGTCACGTAGAATGGAAATAATAAAATAATAAAAATAAAACATAATTACATAATTCTCACGACGTTTCGGCCACAACGCAAGTAGCCGTCCTCAGGTGGAGAACAGGTCTGAGGACGGCTACTTGCGTTGTGGCCGAAACGTCGTGAGAATTATTTAATAGTTTTATTTTATTATTTCCCTTCTACGTGACTTTACCGAAAGAACCAAGAAGATGAATCCCTGCAGTCACGAAAGCTTTACATCGAAATTGTACTCATGCCAAGTTGTAAATTGCTCATCAGAATAGTTTTTTTTATACTTTGTTTTGATTCTCATCATCAAGCATCGTGGTGTAAACAAGCGCAGTCTCCACAATCAGACTATTTATTTATTCTAGAGAAGAAATCCGATGAGTTATAAAGCTTTTTTGTCGTAGATGTCCAGTAGGTGCGGGCAAGAAAGTTACAAAAACAAATTCAATAGATAAAGTAGGTCAAAAGCAAGTTTTTCAATGCACACACTGTTAATTGCACTAAAAAGTAGAAATTACATTATCTTGACCCCAGAATTAATCAAATTCGAAGTGCTCAATAAAAGTGGGTGGTTTCCTTTCGATGTGTTTACATTTCTTAATGCAAACCACCAGATTTCGATTTAAAGCTTTCGTGACTGCAGGGATTCATCTTCTTGGATCTTTCGGTAAAGTCACGTAGAAGGGAAATATTAAAATAATAAAAATAGAACAATAAAATACAATTCTCACGATGTTTCGGCCACAACGCAAGCAGCCGTCCTCAGGTGAAGAAAAGGTCTGTCGGAAAGACAGCGTCTGTCGGAAAGACAGGTATTTCCGACAGGTATTTCCGACAGCCCTGTTCTTCACCTGAGGACGGCTGCTTGCGTTGTGGCCGAAAGGTCGTGAGAATTGTATTTTATTATGTTTTATTTTTATTCTTTTATTATTTCCCTTCTACGTGACTTTACCGAAAGAACCAAGAAGAAGGCAAGCCACCAGCTTTTATATTTGTTATCGGCCCAGGATCGGGGGGACGTTGACCGGCTCTTTAAATCTTGAATTGTAAACGCGATACGAGTATGTGTATACAATTTCAGCTCGTTATGGCTTCGTAGGTCCGAAGATATCGAGAAGCGTCAAACATTTGCAAGACTATAAACAGACAACAGGGCAAGTGAAAAAAAAAGTGTGTTAAAAAAAACACGATAATCGTGCAAAGTACAAAAATGTAAAGAAATCGCTCAAACGCACACCCACAATGCAAACTAAACCATTCCCCGGCCTACCAGGCAAAGCCCTCTGAGGCATAAACGTATACTGGAAGGAACCACCTGGTTCCACCAGCCCACAGGGGATTATTGTGTCCGTCCGTCGTGCAGGGAGGGGCTGGGTGGGGAGGGGCTGGGTGGGGGGGGCGTGGGGCTGGGTGGGGAGGGGCTGGTCACCCCGTGGTGCCCTTATAAAACTCAACGTTTAACCTACTCACGCCGGCTTGTGCCCGCCCTCAGTCGGGCATATTTGCGGAATACACCACGCCGCCGTTGACCCTGCAGGCCATTGACCGAGCAACCCGACGTTCCTACCAGCTCCCTCCGCAGGAGGAGGAATGTGTTTTTACAGAAGCAACCTGGACATCTGTGAAACAGATCTTCAACGCTCATCTGATTCCTCCGGTATAAATAAACATTCCGATGTTTTAACACCACCTCTCTGGCCTCTGCTTATGTGCTATGAGACTTTTATGAAGAAGGGTCTTCACCCGAAACGTCTCTCAAGTTTGAAATCCGCATTGCTACCGACGAACGCGTTGGCCGCCTCTGTCGTTTGCCCCTGTGGAGCCGCCGCCGCCGCCAAATCAAAACAACTTTGTTCAAGCCTCACTCGCCCAACCCTGCATTGGTTGGCCGACGTTTCGGACACCCACCTTAGGGGCCGTCCATAAATGACGTCACGCGATTTTTGACGATTTTTTTCGTCACAACAATCAGACCCCCCCCCCCTCAAATATGACGTCACAGCTCTGCCTCCCCCCCAAATAAAACATGCTTCAAATCGCTTTAAACTATTGGCATTGTAGTGCGTATTTAATGTGGCTCTGCACTCTGATGTTGTAGGAGAAAACATTAAAAGTCTAATTAATTAAGTAGAACGCGTTGTCTAAATTAATTAAAAGTCGCGCATTTTGATGTGACGTCACATTTCTCACCCGCCCCCCTCGTCACACATCGTCACAAATGTCTGACCCCACCCCCCCTCGGTGCGTGACGTCATTTATGGACGGCCCCTTACCCCCTGCGCAAGATGGCCCTCCGAATTGCACGCGGGGCGATGACGTCCCAGGCGAGCAGCTGGAGGCCACGTGACAAGGGCGGGGCTTAACTCGGTTGAGCGGTGGCGCAGCGGTTAGCGTCGCTGCCCGGTCCTCAGTTCGATTGCAGGCTGCCGGTTCGCCTCGCGTCCCAAGCGGTGAGTCGTCATCGTTACCCTTTGATTCTCTCGGTGAAGTCACGGAGCTAGAAGAAATCAATAGCTGGTAACCGCTCTCATGGGCGAGTTATAGCCGAGGCTCGTAAACTATCGCCCTCCGCACGCGCGAACTGACCAAAGTGCGCTGTTTGTTTTTTTGGGTAGAGTCGCGTTGGTAGAAGATCACGACGTTTCGATCGATACACAAGCCAGAGGACTGCATTTCTGGACGTTCATCGGCAAATCGCGCCCCACCCCACCACCCACCCCACCTCTCTCTCTCTCGCATTGAAATTGTCTCCAGTGCTGTTGCTGCTGGCATCAATAGAAGTGGTTTAAAAGTAAAAAAAAGTCTCCCTCTCTGCCTACGTTACGCCGTGCCGAGTTCGATGCCAAACGAGATCGTAACCCCCCCCACCGCTTCCAAATTGCTCTTCGCCGCTAAGCACCCGACGCCCGATTACTTCAACCCCGAAATGTAAAAGCTGCGTCCTCGATCTGCCCACTTTGTTGCGAGCTCGTGGTTGGCTTAAAGGGCCCTCCCCGTGTCGTCTGGACGAGTTGCTGAGTTATGCGTTTAGTTTTCGCGGTGGCGTCTTTCGTTAACGCGCTACGAACGGAGCTTTCGACCCCGGTGCCAAGCGCCGTTCTGCCAGTCGCCGCCGCCGCCGTGATGTGATGTGATACGGATCTTTTTAATGAGCCAATGCGGACACCTTAACGAAGTAAAGTTGAATAAAGTCTCCTCCAGCCGTGGGCAGGTGTGGTGAGAGGTGAGGCTGCTGGTGGGTGTTTGCTTGGCTCGTGTGGTTATCCGTTCATCGATACTCTGCTGGTGTTATAATAGCCCGCTAATTAACATGTTCTACTACCGAAACGTCTTGATTTTATTAATTTTATTTTCTACCTACGTGACTTTACCGAAAGAACCAAAGAGTATGGGTCCCTGCAGTCACGAAAACGTCAAATCTATTGTTGCGTTTGGCATTGTTCTCGGGAGCTAAATGCCAATGCCTGCGATCTGCTGGCCACAACGAGAGAGGGCTTCAGAGCAGAGTTCGTGTTTGGTTTGCACGACCACAATCGCACTGCAGTTGCGCGCTGTGCCTCGTCTGTAATTGTCCATGTGTGATGGGGATGTACAAGACGGCCTGTTGATGCTGCGATGCGATTGAATATTGTGCACGCCACATGGCTCCACGTCTTATCGTGGAGAGAGTTAACATACGCAATGTGGACTAAGATTGCTTGTAGACGTGTAGAGGCTTTATAAAATACCATCGTTGTATCTGCACTCCGGTCAAATTATTTCAGTGGAGTATCCACAAACGAATAGCCGCCTTTGCTTTTTGGTAAAAGGCAGCAATGACACATTGTGGATTTGTATATTTGCTACCATTGCTATTCTCAGGAGGCTTAACGGCATTTCTTGGTGTTTAGAGACCGTCTCATTGAACAAACACGCTGTGTCGATTTGTCTGAAAGCAGCCAGCCATTGCCACCGTGGAGAAAATTTTGAAATCGACATGAGCAACCCAAAAGTGTCACAGTTACAGCAACTCTCTGAGTCCCGTGCGCGAATGGAATCAATTACCCTCCAGACTGCGGAATGCGGAGTGGAAATCGTAAAAGATAAATATTTTTTGCGTGCAGAAAATGCAAACCGTGCTGTGTTAATATCGCCCGTCGGGGTTTTTGTTGCAGCAGTGTCGGTTGGGTGGGTGCTTCTAATACAGCCAATGGAAAGGGGATATCGCAAATATCGTTAAGTGACCTTTGTTCGATAATCGGGGGAGGCATTCCCCAACTGTTCTGCCCACTAAGAGCTGACATTTAGCCAAATCGAGTGTTTGTGTGCGCGCAGTCATTGTGGGGAGCGTAGCGCACCGGTTCGCGTGCTGCGCTACGAACCAGTGGCGATTATCTAAACTGGCCATGGGCCTCCCCTAGGTCGACTCAGTCTCAAATGAGTACCTGGTGCGGTGTGTAAACATCGCCACTAGGGAGACAAAGGCGGCCGGGCGTGGTGTTGGTCATACACCCCCTCGTGTGCCGTGCCGGCCTTGAGAGGTGCTCACTCACAGCACTTGCCCCAACAGTCTGTCCATGCTATACGGGGGATCTTTGTTTTTTGTAGTCATTGGTGTCGAGGCTAAGAACACCAACTCCCTCCACTTGAGAAGTTGTTTTAATCGCTGGCAGTTGTCCGAATTAGAGGCAATGTAAATCAGTGGTGCCAGCTCACTACTCTGACCTCTGAGCCACTTGGCAAATTGACCACCTTTGTGTTTCACTATTATGACACATTGAAAGGGGAAGCAGCAGTAAGTGTGGTTTGTGATGGTGTCTGGATATCAGAAGTTGAAAAGAAGTGAAACATCTACGCTTGGAAATGGGGCAAGGGGTAATACAAATATCAGTGGGTGGTTCGCCATCGCCAACCGTACGGACACGAGTCATCCTGGAAAGGGAACTTTATACTGGTAGGAACGAAGTGGACCAGACCACCAATAGATTATATCGTCCGTCCGTCCGTGTATCAACATCGCCCCCTACTGCAAACAATTGGCAGGACCCTACAAAAACCTTTTGACTCAGTGGGGCTTTCCTGGCTAAACAAGTGTAATAATACATTATGTTTATATTATTTGGTTATTCGTTCCTACCAGCCCACCCCGCAGGGTCCTGTTTGTTTTGATCAACACCGACACTTGTGGGGCACGAACAGACTTGTTGACGATCAGCCTTTCTCTTCAGCACTCTGTCTCACACCAACTTGTATACCCTCTCCTTCCTCCCCTCTTTTTTGCCAATCTGTATCCTTTAGAGGTTTTCCCCCAATCACCATTTTTTCACGCCTTCCTTACCAGCGCCCTTCTTTAATATTCCTCTCTGGTCGTGTGCCCCCCCTGTCCTTTGCATGACCCCCACACTTCAATCCTCAGAATCTTATTTTTATCGTGGAGAAATCCGATGAGCTATGAAGTTATATATTCTTGGTTCTTTCAGTAAAGTCACGTAGAAGGGAAATACATTTTTTATTTTTTCCCTTCTACGTGACTTTAACGAAAGAACCAAGAATATGAATCCCTGCAGTCACGAAAGCTTTAAATCAAAGCTATGAAGTTCTTTATCACAGATGTTCAGTAGGGGAGGGTCAGAAAGTTACAACGACAAACGGCACAAACACACGATAGCAGTGCAGAGAATAGGAAAGGTAAACAGATCACACAAAAATGAGTTTATAAGTTCAAATTAAGTACACCAATTCCCAAGCTTGGGCAAGGGAGCAAAAGAACAGCAAAACCAGACCAAGAGACAACACACACAGTCCCTCAATAAATTGCACATTAAAATTAAACTATCGATATATGGGTGAGGATGAAAGTTACAAATCACATCCAGCACTAATCTGCTTCGGGATATTTTTTGAAGGTTTACGATGTTAAGCGAGGAAACGGGGTTGTTCCAAAACGCCGGTTCTGCAAATTCGCCAATTCTTTTTCTAGTTCTTGGGATAGTTGAAAGTTAAAATCTTGACGTGCTCCCGCATGAACTCTACATGAGTGCTGACGCCATAACATCCAACCAGGCAGTACCTCTAACCCTACTTGGACCAAACATCAGCCGTAATTCAAACCAGAACAGACAAACAGGAGCCCTATAGGAACCAAAACCACACCATCCAATTAGCCTCCCGCCCTTGTCATTACGAAAACCACCCAAACAGCCTCCCGCCCTTGCCATTACTATAACCACACCATCCAACCAGCCTCCAGCCCTTGCCATTACTATAACCACACCATCCAACCAGACACTAACCCTTGCCATTACTATAACCACACCATCCAACCAGACACTCACCCTTACCATTACTATAACCACACCATCCAACCAGACACTGACCCTTGCCATTACTATAACCACACCATCCAATTAGCCTCCCGCCCTTGTCATTACGAAAACCACCCAAACAGCCTCCTGCCCTTGCCATTACTATAACCACACCATCCAACCAGCCTCCAGCCCTTGCCATTACTATAACCACACCATCCAACCAGCCTCCAGCCCTTGCCATTACTATAACCACACCATCCAACCAGCCTCCAGCCCTTGCCATTACTATAACCACACCATCCAACCAGACACTAACCCTTGCCATTACTATAACCACACCATCCAACCAGACACTGACCCTTGCCATTACTATAACCACACCATCCAACCAGGCACTAACCCTTGCCATTACTATAACCACACCATCCAACCAGGCACTATCCCTTGCCATTACTATAACCACACAATCCAACCAGCCTCCAGCCCTTGCCATTACTATAACCACACCATCCAACCAGACACTCACCCTTGCCATTACTATAACCACACCATCCAACCAGCCTCCAGCCCTTGCCATTACTATAACCACACCATCCAACCAGCCTCCAGCCCTTGCCATTACTATAACCACACCATCCAACCAGACACTAACCCTTGCCATTACTATAACCACACCATCCAACCAGACACTCACCCTTACCATTACTATAACCACACCATCCAACCAGACACTGACCCTTGCCATTACTATAACCACACCATCCAATTAGCCTCCCGCCCTTGTCATTACGAAAACCACCCAAACAGCCTCCTGCCCTTGCCATTACTATAACCACACCATCCAACCAGCCTCCAGCCCTTGCCATTACTATAACCACACCATCCAACCAGCCTCCAGCCCTTGCCATTACTATAACCACACCATCCAACCAGCCTCCAGCCCTTGCCATTACTATAACCACACCATCCAACCAGACACTAACCCTTGCCATTACTATAACCACACCATCCAACCAGACACTGACCCTTGCCATTACTATAACCACACCATCCAACCAGGCACTAACCCTTGCCATTACTATAACCACACCATCCAACCAGGCACTAACCCTTGCCATTACTATAACCACACCATCCAACCAGACACTCACCCTTGCCATTACTATAACCACACCATCCAACCAGCCTCCAGCCCTTGCCATTACTATAACCACACCATCCAACCAGACACTAACCCTTGCCATTACTATAACCACACCATCCAACCAGACACTAACCCTTGCCATTACTATAACCACACAATCCAACCAGCCTCCAGCCCTTGCCATTACTATAACCACACCATCCAACCAGACACTCACCCTTGCCATTACTATAACCACACCATCCAACCAGCCTCCAGCCCTTGCCATTACTATAACCACACCATCCAACCAGCCTCCAGCCCTTGCCATTACTATAACCACACCATCCAACCAGACACTAACCCTTGCCATTACTATAACCACACCATCCAACCAGACACTGACCCTTGCCATTACTATAACCACACCATCCAACCAGGCACTAACCCTTGCCATTACTATAACCACACCATCCAACCAGACACTGACCCTTGCCATTACTATAACCACACCATCCAACCAGACACTCACCCTTGCCATTACTATAACCACACCATCCAACCAGCCTCCAGCCCTTGCCATTACTATAACCACACCATCCAACCAGGCACTAGCCCTTGCCATTACTATAACCACACCATCCAACCAGACACCAGCCCTTGCCATTACTATAACCACACCATACAACCAGCCTCCCGCCCTTGCCATTACTATAACCACACCATCCAACCAGGCACTAGCCCTTGCCATTACTATAACCACACCATCCAACCAGCCTCCAGCCCTTGCCATTACTATAACCACACCATCAAACAGCCTCCCGCCCTTGCCATTACTATAACCACACCATCCAACCAGCCTCCAGCCCTTGCCATTACTATAACCACACCATCAAACCAGCCTCCCGCCCTTGCCATTACTATAACCACACCATCCAACCAGGCACTAGCCCTTGCCATTACTATAACCACACCATCCAACCAGACACCAGCCCTTGCCATTACTATAACCACACCATCAAACCAGCCTCCCGCCCTTGCCATTACTATAACCACACCATCCAACCAGCCTCCAGCCCTTGCCATTACTATAACCACACCATCAAACCAGCCTCCCGCCCTTGCCATTACTATAACCACACCATCCAACCAGCCTCCAGCCCTTGCCATTACTATAACCACATCATCCAACCAGGCACTAGCCCTTGCCATTACTATAACCACACCATCCAACCAGACACCAGCCCTTGCCATTACTATAACCACACCATCTAACCAGGCACTAGCTCTTTGCCCTACCCACTTAAAATTTTTCTTGGTTCGCTCTTCACTTTCGCCGTTCACAGCGCCGCCGTAGTGGTCTGATCGTGAGCTCCGCATTTGGAGGGTTTGGCTGCGGCGAAGGGGGCAGTCGCATCAGTCGATGGGTGGGGAGTGACTCTGGGGTAATTGGGGGGGGGGACAAAGTCTGGAGAGATGAGTTTGTTGCTGCAGATTCCAGTGAAGGTTACGCAACACGCCATTGGAACCTCCTTTGCCAGGAGCAAAATATGATAATTGTTTTTTTACCCTTTTATCTGCCAACAAAACTGACACACGCAACACGCCGTCGGCACAAAGAGGCGTGCGGTTACAGCGCACAGTTTCGTTGGCAGGTGAGTTACACGCGCGCTTCACAGCTGTGTGGCAAATCTTAGTTATACGTGTCTGAGTGACAGGGCTTGCGTTTACATTAATTTAGGATATATGGGCCATTAGAGGTATAGCTTTGTGCCTTTAGCAGTACAGCCTAAGCCAGTGCTGCTCTATTTTCTTATACATGGTGTCTGCGGATTATTATTATTGCCCTGAGCTGTGTAAACTGTATGGATAGAGAGGCATTTTATAGTTACATGTATTTTAATGGTCATCAGACTTACATGTGACTCGATCAGTTAATAACAATGTAGCATTGTGGTCATTGTGTGTGTGATGGTGGAGCCAGGATTTTCAGGTAGGGAGGGGAGCAATCCCTCCAGCAATGAAACATGATAGAGGAGTTGTTAGTAAGTAAGGAGTTGTTAGTGAGTAAGGAGTTGTTAGTAAGTAAGGACTTGTCCCTTGCTTTTTATTTGCCGCGTGTGCGGCGATGGCGCAGCCATCGATCGAGGGTCGAATTCGAACCATGTGTGATCGGCATCGCGCTCGCTGAAGGCGAATGCCTTCAGGGAAGTCGTGTACTGTGTACAACACTGCGCACAATTCTGTGAGTCACTTCTAACTGCTTTGCCGTTACTTATTTCCAATTATGGACTCGGACTATTGTCCTATCATCTCATAGAGTCCCTGGCACGTAATAATATGCTACACAGTGGCAGTGGGGGTCGCAAAATGCCGATTTATTACTAATACACTCCAATGATCCGATCGAAATTAAGGATTTCGATCGGATCATTGGGGGGGGGCACGTGCCACCCCCCCCCCCCCCCCACTGGCTCCGCCAGTGTGTGTGTGTCAATGAAATGCCATCTATTTTCGTGAGCTTTTCTTCATTCAGATGTTTGGTCAGTTCCTGAATGATCGGAGCAATTTTCAGAAGATCCATGCGGTTGCTAGGATAACAGTCTGTACAAAGGTCAAACTACGTGCCATGCTGCATTATGCAAACTGCTTCTCTACCCCAGATTACAGGCGTTGTGCCAGCGTGCCAGGAACCACTAACTGCTTCAGCCACCAGAAGTGGGTAATCCAAAGAGCCATGGGGCTTAATCGGCCTGAAATAACCGCTGCCGAGAATTCGGACCCCCAGAGTTTGGTGTTCACCCTAAAAATCTCACGAGCCTCGAAACATTTTTCGGGAGGCTCCTGCATTTGGCATGTTTGGCCGATAATTCCTCGCGAAGTAGCATTTCACGTGTGGAAGTAAACTAGGGTTGAAGTAGAAAACTAGCGTAAAGGCATAACAGCTCAAATGGTATGCAGATACAGGTCAGGAACCCACTCGATGTACAGCCGTGTTCTCCGATAACGGTCAAGTAGTTGTGTTCCTGAAGAAACACCGCGTTATGGAAATCTCGCGTCATTATAAGTAATATATAACATAGGGGGGTAAAGCACAGTCCACGATAGCACGTGAGATGCGTACGTAGGCTGAGCAAAGATTTGAGGCGCAGTGGGTAGCATCTAGAAGCATCCAGCAGCATCCCAACGCCTTGTGGTGTGACGCTGATGCTGCTGCTACTGCTGCTGCTACTGCTGCTACTGCTGCTGCTGCTAGGCCGAGGCAGCCGTACACCCGCCGCCTATTCCTGCTCACGCTGCGACGTAGCTCTGTCCACTCGATCGCGTTCTATCCAATTCGCATCCGCGTTGCAAAACAAAAAAACGCGATGTATCTGATTCACGTTGCGAAAACTCGATGGCGTTCCAGGAGGACGGACTGTAGTTCCACCTGTTGGCCACCTCGCAGCCCAGTGGTTGGCGTGGGACCTGCTGCGTGGAATGAAATGGATCCCATCCCCGTCCGCCTTCCCCCCCCGTCTCTGTAGCCTGGCCACGGTGCAGTAGCGCTGCCTGCACTCTCGATAGCCATGCCACACCGATCCTCTTCTTCAAAGGGCTGGATTACAGGGCGCTTTAATTCGAGATACGTCTGAATGAGACGCTGTCTCCCCGACAGACCTGGTCTTCACCTGAGGACGGCTGCTTGCGTTGTGGCCGAAACGTCGTGAGAATTATTTTATTATGTTTTATTTTTATTAATTTATTATTTCCCTTCTACGTGACTTTACCGACAAGAACCAAGAAGATGAATCCCTGCAGTCACGAAAGCTTTAAATCGAGAGCTGAACTGTTCGACTATTTAAGCTAATTCATTATTCGACCTATTATCAGTTTGATTACTCGGCTAATCGGATCACACGGACATGGTTGAGAGAGTAAACGTCCTACCTCTGTTCCCACTTGTGTGTGTGCGAGTGGTGGTGCAGCGGTTAGCGTGCAGCACTACGAACCCAGCGACCCGAGTTCGATTCCCGCGCACGGCCAACACCAGTGACCATTATCTGAACCGGTCCTGGGCTTCCCCTAGGTCGACTCAGTCTCAAATGAGTACCTGATGCAATGTGTAAACATTGAAAAAGAGCGTTATATTTCATCGGATTCCTCCAGTATAAATACATATTCTGATTCCCTCCTATCTCCAAAATTTGTGCTCGCCTTATCACATTGTCTCTGGGCAGGTATGTTCCCATGTGCCTTTATCATCGTAATGTGTAAAATTTGCCACTGGGGAGACAAATACTATCGGGCGAGGTGCTGGCCACCCACCCCCTCGTGTGCCGTGGCCGGCCTTCATAGGTGCTCGCTAACAGCACTTGCCCCAACAGTCTATGACGGCTATACGGGATGGGGGGGGATCTTTGTCTTTGCTCCCAGGGCAGACGTGATGGGGTGCTCCCTGGTGGTGCTGTCGCTGGGCGGGATGGGGGCAGCCTTGGCCAGCCTGATCCTCGCCAACACAGACTGGCTGCTTCCGCAGGCCGAGCCGGCAAAACTGGTCTACCTGGCAGATGCGCCGCTCAGCTCGCTCGATGGAGGTAAGTCAAACCGCTGGCAACAACGAACCTAGCAACAGATACTGACAGTCACGTAGGAGGGAAATAATAAAATAATAAAAATACTACATAATAAAATAATTCTCACGACGTTTCAGCCACAACGCAAGCAGCCGAAACGTCGTGAGAATTATTTTATTATGTTTTATTTTTATTATTTTATTATTTCCCTCCTACGTGACTTTACCAAAAGAACCAAGAAGATTAATCCCTGCAGTCACGAAAGCTTTAAATCGAAAAATAAAAAGATACTGACAGCATTCGGTCCACTCGCTCACTCACCCACCTATCACTCAATTATCCACTCGCCGTTTCACTCAATCGCCTACTGGGTCACTAACTCCATCATCTACCCACTCTCTTAGTCACCTACTTAATCACTCAGTCACTTACTCGCTCACGCACTCACTTAATTCAGTCACCCGATTCAATCTTTCGCCAAGCGTTTTCATTCTCTCATCTGCTTAATCACCCAGTCACGCATTCACATCCACTCACTCACTGACCAATTCACCCAGTCACGCATTCACATCCACTCACTCACTCACCAATTCAATGCGCACATATATGGCTTTAAGTACACGCCTGCGTGCGCATTAACCGCTGCCTGTTGCATGTTTGTGGGTGACTTCATGCCCGTGCGGACCCACCACGTGCAGAGTCGCGCAAGTTCCGTGCGGGGGAGCTGTGGCGGGATAAAGGTGCCGTGGTGATGGCCGTGCGGCGTCCCGGATGATTTTTGTGCAGAGAGGTACACGCCACAGGTGCACGTCATTTTCACCCCCCTCGAGCGTGAGTGACGGGACGATGTTATTTCACAAGAGACGCGTAACGAACCATTGAGCCCTACGCCTGATGAGAACTTGCATCACATTGGGGGCCGTGGCATGGCCCAGCGGCTCGCACGTTCACCACTTGTCGCGGACGTTCGTAATTTTAATTTCAGTGGCCGCCCTGATTATTACTGCGGGTGTAATAACCACGTTGACACGCTCTCCGCTTCACAGTGTACGCTAAAGATTCACGCGGGGAAAAACCTTACAGCACTTGAGATTTTCCATGCCCTGTCATTGCCTGTGACCCAATCACCCCGAAGTTAATCAGAGTTAAGCCTGGTAGTAATTGGTTGGAAGACTGTCTAGGAATGCAAACACGAACACTGTTGTTGACGCCCCACAGCTTGAGCTGCGAGGCGGCTAGATTACATAGAAACGACGGATTCTTCTATCCATCCGTGTGGAATTTCTCGTGTGCGAAGGATGTTGTCTGCGAGTGCGCGCATTGTCCACGGGCACTCCGGTTTCCTGCCACGTGCCACTCGCAAATTAATTGTCCTAACATCCCAATGTCGGACAGTCCTGAAAAATCCCATTTTTGAAACGCAGTGAAGCTTTACTGGCTGAATAACGAGGATTATTCACATTCAAATAATTGTGAGTCAAGTTATGACCACATTTCATTTCAGAACAGAGGGGTAAATTACTACAAACCCTCAGGCAAGCAAAGGCTCTTAGTCGCAGTCATGCATGCAAGTGTTTTTGGTGAGTGGCCAATAGATTTGGTTCGGCGCCGAATGTTTGCATGAACTTCTTTCGCACCGTACATAGCCAACGGTGCTGATAGGAGGAAGGATGGTGAGTGGCACGTGCCGTGTGCGGCGTTTGTGCTCTGCAGGAGGCGAGCCTCCTCTCTGCACTGGCCCCGTTCCTCTCGGAGCACGACGTGCCACTGGCAGCTGTGGTGCACGAGGACGTGGGAACCGAGATCAAGGACTTCCGGCCATTCTTCCAGGGCCAGGTCTACCTCGACCAGGAGGTTTGGCGGTGATGGGGGCGTGGAGAGGGTTTTGAGTCATGCTAGGAAAACATAAAAGAACAGCCTTGCAAATGCTTACCCATGCCACTGCTGGCAGGAGGGCCTCCACTAGGAGGGAGCACTGGAGCCTCTCCACAGGGTATTTTGGCCTACTCTTCCATGTTGGCCCAACATCATGGAAGTGCTCAGAGCAACCATACTTTTCTCCCTCCACATGCAACCTGCCCATTGGCCGTGGTGAACCCATTTATACTGCTGGGCGGATAGAGGGTCGAGGGGGTTATTTACTTCTAGATTTGAAGTTTTGGTGACTGCAAGGGTCCATACTCTGTGGTTTTTTCGGTAAAGTCACGTAGGTAAAAAATAAAATGAATAAATCACGTTTCGGAGGCAACACAAGCTTCCGTCTTCAGTTGGCACCGTCACAGCAAAACTACTGTATCACTTGATACAGTTTGTGTTGCCTCCGAAACGTCGTGATTTATTTATTTTTATTTTCTTTTTTACCTACGTGACCTTACCGAAAAAACAGAGTATGGGGTTATTTACCTTTCACCATAGTTTCAACTGCAACGCTGGGAGGATGAATCAAACCAATTACTTCTTTATTGCAAGTGCAGCGTGGTAGCGTCCTGCTATTTAGATACCATCGCAAATGCAATTCGATTAAATCGAATTTAGACAATGGCCATCTGTAATACTTACTCTGTATTATTTCTCGCAGCGGAGGTTCTATGGACCCAAGGAACGCTGGATGTTCTGGCTGGGCTTCGTGCGCCTGAGTGTGTGGCGTAACTTCATGCGCGCGAGGGAGGGCGGCTTCCAGGGGAACATGCTGGGCGAGGGGCGCATCCTGGGTGGAGTCTACGTCATTGGTGCCGGAGACCAGGTGAGCTCGGCCTGTGGAGTTTTGTGAATCATAGCGATGTGATCTATTTATTCAGAAGAGCCTAAATATAGAAGACGCTTTGCTTTCAAGAAGAAACTACATTGAAGTTGGGAGTTTTTTTTTTTAATTCAGCGTCACCTTGAATGTATGTTACATTCAAGATTGACAACTCACGTGCTGTTGAGATAAGCCTGCAACAACCAGATTAGAGCGATCAGTATTTGCATTATCAAGCTCGTCTTTTCACGCCTGGATAAAGGCCTTCCCACACTGTCCTCACAACGCTGGGATGCTTTAATCCATCTTCTGCACATGAAGCTGATGTAATTACCCCACGTCCGCAGTGCTCATCCTATTGGCCAAGTTCTTTTATGTCGATGCCATTCCATCGCCAGTCTTGTCCACGAGGCATTAGAAATGTTTAAATAAAAAAAAGTTACATGTTCCAAGATACAAATGTATTTCAAAATTCTTTCTGCCACTGCATTTTTTCCCTCTGCTCCTTCCCTTCCACCATTGCTCCCCCCTCCCCCCTAGGGCGTCTTGCTGGATCATAAGGAGCGTCAGTTTGGAGACATCGTCAACAAGACGGCTGTGATGGATGCGGTGCGCAAAATCCAGCCCATCCTCAAAAAACTAAAATAACTACAAATATACGGGCGTTAACAGGCGCATCCTCCAAATCACCAGCTGAACTGATCTAGAACTCCATTCGCACCAATGCAATTTTCATACACTGGCAGCATTTCCGGTATTTAACACGCTATTTCTGGAGGCCATCCACTGGTTCAATAATATCTCAGCATGAATATAGACACGGTGTTGATAAACTGTCCACTACGTAAGGATACTGCAATTATAAATCTGCCAATAATGTAATTTGCACCCCTATACTGGGTCGCTTTGCAATGCTGTACGCTAGTGCACAATACATGCTTTTTGTCTCAGCAAAGTGGTCTAAAATATTTACCCAGATATTGTAATTAATATTAGTTAATTATCTAATGCCAAGTTAGTATTAACTGAACGTCAGGGATTTTTCCCGTGCAGGCAGAACGTGCACACACACTCTGCAGACCAGAAATTCGCTATGGTACCAACAGCAGCTCTACAAGACCGTGCGCTCCTGTATCAATGACGCCTAGCCGCAAAGGGGTAATTATCGCTGGGGTTTGGACTGACTTCAACAGGGGCCCACCCTTGGGGAGGGCAAGGTGGTATCATTGTTGTTTCTCAAGTGTCCATGCACACCCAAGCCTGCTTGTGTTCGCTCCGTTCCCTTGTATCTTGTGTGTTAATGACGAGCTTGTGCCCTAAATTTACAGGACCGGTTCTGAGTATTAGCAGAAGATGTGGGGGGGGGGGAGGCAGAGGAGGTGCCTGCAATGTGAATAAATAAGCATTAACACTGCCTAGTGTGGTTGCCTGGTCATTACACGTGCGCACATTAAACAATGCTAAACGGACAGTGTAGTTGCCAGAAGTTTGAACACTTACTCCATGAGTCCTGTCCATTCTCAATATATAATCTGTTCCATCAGGGACTGACATCTTGGTGTGGACTTGGGCCATTTGCCTCTGCACAGCAGAGGTAATGTTACCTTGCAGGTGCAGCCTAATCAGCATATCGGGTTTTTCTTATAGCTAGGGTTGCATACGGAGGTCCAACGAGATAGTGGTGATGGCTTACCACTGTAGTGCTCTCGTGACAGTACAGGAGAGACATCACTAGAGCATTCAATTTATATATTTTCTTCTTCATGAAACGTCAGGTGTCAGAGCTCTTGACATAGCCAATCTAAAACGGCTACTTTGCGTTGCGTTTAACTGGCTTCCAATAGAAGTGACACAGCACATTGCCATACAAGTTACTGCAGTTACAATTTGAGCAGAAATTTCATCCAATAATGGATAGAGCACTCAATACTTTAATTTATCTGAACCATCACAGTAACCTGTACAGACACCGTACCCTCTTGAGACACACTTCCAGACACGCACAGGAATACATGTTGCATTGGTCTCCACTCACAATTATACACCAACTTACTCTTTGGTTTTTTCAGTAAAGTCACGTAGGTAAAAAACAAAAACGTAGCGAAAGCATGTGCTTTCGTGACATTGTCCCCACCTGACGAAGGATGCTTGTGTTGCGCCCAAAACGTCGTGATTTAATTGATTTGTTTTTTTACCTACGTGACTTCACCGAAAAAACCAAAGAGTATGGATCCTTGCGGTCACGAAAACTTCAAATCTAGAAATACACCAACTTGCGAACCAGTCCTGCAGTGCTGTTTATTGGCGGTCCCACACGCGTGCATTCAGGACTCGTATAAAAGGCTTTGTGGGGGGGTCTAGGGTGGGTAAAATTTGCAAAAACACATTTCTCCCATGGGGAACGTATTGGGGAAGGGGAGGGTTTTATACAATAGTTAAATAAAAAACCTCTTGCTTTTTCCTACCAAAATACTGAACTTTCAATCGAGCGACGGATCGACACGACAAGAGGCGCTCACTCGCATGTTGACTACTCTTGGCTCTCTCCAGCCTTTCACACGGAGACGTCCAGAAGTGTGCCGTTTGCTGCCAAGATACACCACCTCTCATTCACTCCCCCAGCCGACCAGCGCATGAGCAACAACAACCACTGTTTAGCACTTAGTGGTGGTGACATCACTGCGGCGTTTGTGCCATGCTAGGTGCACTGAGGCCACGTGAAGTGCTGAAGGCCTGCTGGCAGGTCACGGAACAGATCCAGGTGCCATGGGTTGATAGATCACTGCTCGATGCACCAAACGTGTTCCCCACCGTGCGAACCTTCTACGTTTTCAGCCGCTGGCACTCTACTCATTGTGAGCATCACTCCTCTGCTCTACGTTATTGGTGGAGGGCCATTGCCGCAAACTCCCGAGCAGCGCCCTTCATGAACCTCCAGAGGCCCATCTGGACACTGCCGATTCCAGTCATCGGAAAATCCAATCAGCTCCACATCCTGAACCACACCAGTCCATCTCTTTTGTGCCAGGCAGTACATCTTTCGGAAAATGTACATTAGATACAGCACCATATAGTATTGGCGTCTACGCGGGTAACCTGTACAGACAAAACGAACCCTCTTCCTCCCACCCCTATATCTACACGTGCATACACACATACGTACACAACCATATCGTCTCTCTCTCTCAAACATGCTCGTCTTTACACGGTGCCGTCTGGTGTTTAAATACGGGACGTCGGGAACAAAACCCGACAAGAATATTCGATCCATCCACCTTGCGGGGGCCCTCCCAGATCAGTGCCTCTCTGCAGCGTGCGTTTAAACAAGGCAAAACCCTGGAGTGGTTTTGACTTCATCTAGTCTCATCAGCAGGGTGTGGCCTGTTAACAGTTCTCAGTGTGTACAGATGACAGAAAAACGCTCAAAATAATTACACGTTGCTTGCAAAGATTACGGGTAAAAATAACAATACCTACAATCCACCATTTACACAGTACGTCGTGGCAATTGTACAGCGTGGGGAGCGCAGAGCGGACAATCGAGTCGCTGGACTCAAAGCCTCGCCTGCCTTTACAATTAGCGTTCATGCATTACGCGAGTACGGACATATATCATTTACATGATATAGAGTCTCCGTTTAATCTACACTTCAGTTCGTGAAACAATTGTTAAAAATGTTAAAAGCCTTGCAGTGAAGGCCAGCATCTCTCTCCACCCAGCGGTTCAGGCGTAACCCTGGTTACCGCTGCGGCGGAAGTCATTTGGTTTCCAAGACAATACAGATGACGCTTTGCGGAGGCTTGAAGTAATTTCATCTGTTGCCTGGTGAGAAAAACGAACATGACAGCGTCAGTAATGACAAATCACCGCGCGTTTCATTTTGTAAAGTTTACTTTTATTCGTCCTTGGTATTCGTGGCGTTATTCAGAATGAGCAACAAAATACCAGTAATTTTTTAATAAAAATGTACAGCATGCCTTCGTCATTTCTCAGTAGTAGCTCCAGTCATCGACATGTGGAATCTCCACAATTGGTTCAGGGGCACTAAAGGAGCCGAGGTACTGCTCTAGAGTTACTGTAGAAGTGGAAAATAATGACCGTTTAATTGTAAACGTACCCTAAAAGCAACACAACTTCATGCAAACATTTAATTGATTTTAGAACATCTTCACCAGACTTACCATGACGCTCCGTTAGGGACAGACAGACGACAGAAGGACAGAGTCAGCGTAATAACGCTTTCGATCTAGCTCGGAAGGCGCTAATGAAACAAACGCGCGCGCACATCACACGGCGAACGTACCTCGTACTTTCCCGGCCGAGTTGATGATCTGCTGGAGGCAACGGCCAAACTCCTGCAGAACGCGGCGTTCGGCAACGGCGCGCGTCTCCCCGGCTCCCAGGACCTCGTCCACCACCGTCAGGAGGCAGTCGCACGTCGCCTCGGCCACTTCGCGCGTCACGAAGTTGAAGGGCAGCCTGAGGGGGCAGCGGGCAGAGCGGAGAGGGCACGGGGGCAGTGGAGGGGGTGGGGGTTAGAGAAGCCCCGGGGGAAGCAGGGAAAGTTCCCGCTTTGCCGATCCCACGTGGAGGATGGATCAAGTCGTTGGCA
The DNA here is from genome assembly GCF_964198595.1 of Lampetra fluviatilis. NCBI lineage: Eukaryota > Metazoa > Chordata > Hyperoartia > Petromyzontiformes > Petromyzontidae > Lampetra > Lampetra fluviatilis. Next base: position 12,973,512 of record NC_136283.1, on the reverse strand, counting down.
GGGGTTGATGCGAGCCAGGTCTGTCTGGGTTGGCGACTCGGAAAATATGTCCACACCTGGCACACCACATCCGGCATGCCTCATGCAATGGCCGCGGCTACTAAATCATGTACCTCGTTTCTCGGCGAGCAGATAAAACCCTGGTCATAACTCAACACCGACTCTTTAAATGCCAAATTCGTCAAACTAACACTTGGGTCATATTTGATGAAGCAACTGTAAGTAGTGCAGTCCTCTTCTTAGGTGGAAATCCACTTAAATAATGAGTTGTAGGTCCTCTCCGTCGTGGTCGTAGACAGAGCTAAGGCATTAATACTCTCAACCTTCGTTGTAAAAAGGCATGAAAACGGCCGCCCTCTTTTTCCCCCTTTCTCCCAAGATCCGCAATGTCACCCCCTTAATTCAACACAGCTTTCGCGACCAATATTACTCATAATTAAGGTTTTCTGGGCTAGATCGCATAAATATAAATGCGTCCATGTGCTGAAGTAATAGCTAATAGGCACATTTTGCTCACGTGACAAACCTTACTAATCGGCTGTGTCGGGGTGGTTTCACAACACATTTATATTTACGCGATCCCCACCCCACCCCCCCTCCCTTAGTTTTTCAACGCGTCGTAACGCAGTCGCCCTCGCTGCTCCCTCCTCTCCCGATGCTCCTCACCTCTCCCCGGTGCCATTGGCTGGCGGCCGTGTGGGCAGGTCCGAGATCTGGCTCGACAGCTTGGTCTTGGCGGCCGTCTGCTGCAGCACGCGAACCTCGGCCGCGTCTGCCAGGTGCATGAGCGTCTTGCGCTCCGGGCTCTCCTCAAAGTTCTTGCAGCCGACGCACTTGCACATCGAGGAGCACATGATCTTGGCCTGGCACCCGTTGCACACACGCAGGCAAAGGTCGGGGCGCCGTGGTGGCGAGATGTTAACTACTCCGCCTGGTACGCAGGAGGTCGTGGGTGCCACTAAAGTTGGGCTATCATTTGTGATGGCCAGGTCACTTCTAAAGAGCCGTAGAGCTCAGCGGGCTTTACCTGGTAAAATAAATGTCCCTTCTGTAGAGTGCCATTCTATCCCTCTGGCTTCTGTGCGTTATGAAAGGGCATTGCGCGAAACAATGCTTGTAATAAACTTTTGAAAGAATCTTGCAAAATGAAGTCTTAACATCAGCAACCAGCACCCTCGTCGAGATTAGACTTTAAATCCCCTTAAATACAACACACGCTGGAAAAGGTGCAAAAATGCCTCTCGGTGTTGTGTGGACTTAGCGGAGGATAAGTTGAGGCTCAAGAGGTGTCTCTAGCAGGTGGGTGCAAGTTGCTGGGGGTGCCCCCCCAGTCCCCCCGCCCCGTGTTCCCGTCACCTCGTAGCACTCGCAGTAGTTCTTGAGGCAGCCCGAGCGCTTGCAGTGGCAGCCCTTGTTGTGCCGCCGCTCCGCCTCGCCCTCCTTGCCCTTTCCAATTTTGGGGCGGAACGCTTCCGGATTCCGGTCCAAGCACGACTGCAACCGAAACAGCGCATGTGCGTACGAGCACAGACACACGCGCATATACACATGCTCTTCAACACATGCTCGCCCCCCCCGCCCCGCCCGAACCTTAGCTCGACAATAGAACAAAATCTGCAACAGCTGTCGCCATTTGACAATTAGTGGCGATGGTGTTACCACTGCGCTTGGACCAGGCTAGGTGCGCTGTGGAGTCATGTGAAGTGGAGAATACTTGCTGGAAGGTTACGGCACAGGCCCTGCTATAACAAGGCCGTAACAGCACATGTCTCCCAAGTACTAATATTTACACACGACAAGAAGAACCCATTTAAAGCTTTCGTGACTGCAGGGATTCATCTTCTTGGTTCTTTCGGTAAAATCACGTAGAATGGAAATAATAAAATAAAACATAATAAAATAATTCTTACGACGTTTCGGCCACAACGCAAGCCAAGCCCTCCTCAGGTGGAGACCAGGTCTGTCGGGGAGACTTGGTCTTCACCTGAGGACGGTTGCTTGCGTTGTGGCCGAAACGTCGTGAGAATTATTTTATTATGTTTTATTTTTATTATTTTATTATTTCCATTCTACGTGACTTTACCGAAAGAACCAAGAAGAAGAACCCATTTTAGCCAGGGTCGATGCAGCTTCAGATATTATTTGCCACTGATGTGATCCATGGCCGGGACTCAAATCTAGGTAGGTGGGGATTTTAGCGCAAAGTGCTAACCACTGCACAAGTGGGTGGCCAACACCACACCCGGCACGCTTTGTTTTCCCTAGTGTCGATGTTTACATATTCTTAGGTTTTTTCGGTAAAGTCACGTAGGTGACGTTACCGAAAGCTTCAAATCTAGAATCGATGTTTACACACCACACCAGGTACTCATTCAAGCCTGAGTCCACCTGGATGAGGCCTAAGAGCGGTTGAGATATTTGCCACTGATGTTGGTCACGAGCGAGAATCAAACTTGGGTCGCAGGATTTCGTAGTTCACTGGTGCTAACCACTGTACCAACGCTCCCCACATATAATAAGACAAGCACGCAGAGACGATCTTTAACACCTGGTGATGTGTTGCACTGCCGGAGGCAGGCTCACGATGAATCTAGGGAGCCACGCACACACTTGCAAATGAATGCGCACCAATCGCATGAACCAAGCACGCACCTTGATCGCTCGCTGCCTTTCCGACTCATGCACCAGGTTGTTTGAGCAGTTGCGACAGTTGCAGTTGTAGCAGAATTCGCCATTGGCAAAGCACTCGCAGTACCTGTAAGCAATAAAAACAATCGACTTGGAAATGGCCAATGTCAAGACTCGTGTTCCAACATTGACATTGTTCAGCAGAACACTCGTACTCGCAGGGTAAAGTTAAGCTGGGAGAGGTGAAGGAGCAAAAATGTGCTACACATTACATTAAACTCGAGTACGCGCCAAGGTTGTGTGTCTGGGCTCTCCAGCACAAGTTTGAAGTTTCATTATTGACACAGGAAGAAGAAAACAAAGACTGGAGTGACTTTCAAAAGTGCCACGTTAGAGCTTCAGTCACATTGTAATAACAAAGTACAGGAGTTACACTACAGTGACGTCATTAAAGCACGATCAAGGTGACCTTGAAAGTAGCTTAAATGTTTTTTTTTCTTTCATGAACAAAGTTTACAACTCATATTGGCCTATCTGCATGAACACAGTCCGGGCATGTATCTACAAAACAAGAGGCATTTGTTATATCGGCTGCACTGTGCCTTTAACGAACAAACATCGTGAGGGTGTTAAAAAAGCCTTCTCCAATTGCGTGTGTAGAGTCTTGTTATTTCTCAGCTCAATACTCATTCATCGAACAAGAAGCAATGAGCCTCAAGCCAGACTAATTGCTGGAAGTTGATTGGTTGACTGGTACTCACAGCTTGAGGCACTGAGACTTGGTGCAGTTGCATGGTTTCCGGGGCCGGGAAGCCGAGTCCGTCGTCGTGATGCTGCACGCACACCAACACACGGCAACAAATCATGCAGGCAGGCGGGCGGGCAGGCAGGCGGGCGGGTGGGCAGGCGGTCAGACATTTAGACGGTCAAAGGTCGCTCTTGCTCTGTGAACACTGCTCAATTCACGTGTGGCAACGTGTGGTGGGATCAAGAGCCACCTTTGGTCGTGTGGTGCACCGCCATCAGTTGTACGTTTTAGAAATGAGCTGTCGAAAAAAATCTGAATGCTCACATTCATAGCAATGAGCCTTCCGCCATACAACAAGAACTTTCTTGCGCTGCTCTTGTACAGCCAGCTGGCTGGCTGTTGAACTAGATGGCTTTAATAATGCTAGGCTGGTGAATTTAATGGCTTGTGGGGATGCATGCCCAGTATGTTGGCTCACTCATGGGTTTGCATGGGATTTATGTTTCATAGGCTGGCGAGTTTGCCTGGTAGGTAGAGCTTGGCTGGATATGTTTCTAGGCTAGCTGGCTAACAGGACACCTGGGAAAGGCTGTGTACGATTGGATGACCGGATAAGCTGTTTGCTGTTTGCGCAGGCTCATGGTTGGAGGCAACGCCTGGGCAGAGTGGCGAGCTGCCCCGCTGGTGCACGTGTGCGAACGTACCCGTTGACGGGGATGCGGGTTTGCGTGGAAGGAACGGTGGCAGCAGCCGCGAGGGGCGCCAACTTGCTGATGCTCACGGAGACACATGGCTGTGCCTGCTGCAGCTGGAGAAACAGAGAGCGACGAAAAACACAATTTACACCACAGGGTCAATTGACCCAATTACACATTTACATCAACTCTAATTGTAGGTGTTTTAACTCAGTGGTTCACATGGCAGGGGGGGGGTAGATAAATAAAGGCAGTCATTATTACAACATCAGTACGATATACCGCAGCTTTAATTAGTCATGGTATGAGTTCATGCGGTGCGTGTACTTGCATAAGAGTGGGAGACGTTGCCTAATCATCGTGTATAACATCATCGACCATTTGACATCAACCCAAGTTGGTTACAATCTCCGAAATGAGCTCCCCTTCCAATCCGATCTCGCAACAACGGCTTTGTCACTCCTACTGCCAAGAGGTCTTGCGGCTGCACAAGTGTCCGAGCAGGAAGAAAACTTGGTAGGCGGAGTCAATCGAAGAGAGACATGGCAAAATTCCACCAGACACCCACCTAGCAAGCCAGAACCTCGCAGAGTATCGAGCCAACGATGTGCAACGTCTCAGCAGTTGGCAGGCAGGCGACCTCGCACTGGTGATATATTGGAACTGGGTTACACACAAGACACCACCACGTCAGCCCTGCTAAATGCGGCCGCACGAGCGGCGTCTGCCGCTGGGCCGCCGTGCCCTCACTTGTGTGATGTACTGCGCGGGCATCATGGTGTAGCCAGCAGCGGGCGTGAGCAGCGTGCCGGGGGGCAGGCCGGGCAGGCTCGGCCGCAGCGACGACGCGGGCATGATGAGTCGGTGTGGGGTCTGTCCACGGGTCACCATGGAGCCCACCACTGGGCTCACCACGGACCCCCCGCCGCTCACCAGGTGAGGGCTCGGCGCTCCCAGCCTGGCTACCACCTGCGTGCAAAGTGGCACACGTGCATCGGTAGATGTCGGAGACTCGGCCCGGTAAGCCGTATCTGGTCCGTGACTTCATTACTTACAGACCGCGGTTGCACGAGGCCTACTCCGCTACTCTGTAAGGACCCATCAAACGACATGTATCCATTACTGCAAGCATCTTAGCCACACTACATACACAGTACAGTAAACCCTAGATTTAACGGACCCCCATTCAACGGATCTCGGATTTAATGGGCAAAATCTTCTGATTCAGAGTTTTGTTCGAAGATCAGACAACAACGGACTTTGCCCCAAACAACGGACCAAGTCCGGTAATGGGGAAATCAGTCAGGTCAACATTCGTTTCTGCCCCTTAATGGGTTCAGTATGTATTACACTACATGTTTTTTGCCTTAAAATAGGTCAAAATAGGAGAAATAAAAGTAGAACATTTGTTGTACAATACATTTACAGTATTTTGGTATTTAGAAATATTTTACAGTACAGTATCGTGTACATAATATCAAGACTAAGGTGAACAGTGATTGCTTGACGCTGGGACCAGTTTCAACAGAACGGGTTGGTATGGTGTTAAAAAACCTCCCATACTTGGTACGTGTTGTACAGTACTGAACAACTGTTTATCTCGGTGTGAACTTTATGAATGTTTAACATTTTATGATGGGTGTGCAGTACTGTACATTCAAGTGTAAATGTCCAATTTAACACGTAGGCTTTCGCGACCAATATTATTCATAATATAGGTTTTTTTGGGTCAGATCGCGTTATTTATAAATGTGTCGTAACCCTCCACCACCCGACATGGCCAAACAGCAAAAAATGTGTCACGTTTTTCAAAGGACAAAATAATTCACTTCTTTAGCCCACCGGTGTGCTGAAGAGAGAATCAACAGCATTTTTAAATTTGAGTAGTACGACGTTTCGCTGATAATTACAATCAGCTTCATCGGGCAAGAATGGTGAAGCTCTCCTGTTGCTTCCGGTCTTAAATAGAGCAGTATCAGGGTGACGTCATCATTTAATTCTATTCAATCTGGTGCAGTGATTCGAGGCAAAGAGGGGGAGGGTATTGTAATTATATACATTGGTAATCAATCAATTGTTATTCATTGGTATTTGTTTCCCTTATAAGGAATTGTAATTGTATTTATTTAATAATACGCATCCAGGCCGCACTAAGCCTGTAGCTGTCAGAGCGATTGAAGTTATTTCTGTTTCTCTCAATTTCAATGGATTCTCTAATTAGTCTTGGCCAGTAATAATTAGTTTTACACAACACTTCAACGTTATCAAAATCAATTGAGTGTCCTTGTTGACAAGCATGCTCTGCCACTGCCGACAGTTGTGTTTGAGATAATTTAATGTTTCTTTGGTGTTCTTTTAATCTATATTGGACAGACGGGACGTAGCACCAGCGTAAGATTAAAAGAACATGGCAAAATTAATGGCAAAATAACACACAGCGTTTACCGAAAGCAAACGCACACTGATGCCTATCTGAATGCAGATTCACATCATCACCCACCTCATAAATCGTCTCTTATCAAAACACTCATACATCGGGCTAAAACAGTGTCAGATGGTGAGAGTCTAGTGAGAGAGATGAAACATGTTAAAGAAGCACTAAGACAGAATGGCTACAATAATGCTCAAATTAACAGAGCACTGAAGGCCAAAACACGAACGCAAAGCAACACTGCTGAAAGCGATACTATACTATACATCTCAGGAGTAACTGACACATTAGCCCGGGTTTTGCAAAAGCAAAACATTAAAGTAAGATGTGGTACAGTGCACAAAATTCAAAAACTGGTATCTGGCACTAAAGACGAATTGCCTAAATTATCAACAGAAGGTGTATATCGGATGAATTGTTTATGTGGCAGATGCTATATTGGACAGACGGGACGTAACATCAGCGTAAGATTAAAAGAACACCAAAGAAACATTAAATTATCTAAAACACAACTGTCGGCAGTGGCAAAGCATGCTTGTCAACAAGGACACTCAATTGATTTTGATAACGTTGAAGTGTTGTGTAAAACTAATTAATACTGGCCAAGACTAATTAGAGAATCCATTGAAATTGAGAGTAACAGAAATAACTTCAATCGCTCTGACAGCTACAAGCTTAGTGTGACCTAGAAGCGTATTATTAAATAATTACAATTCCTTATAAGAGAAACATATCAATGAATAACAATTGTTTGATTACCAATCTATATAATTACAATACCCTCCCGCTCTTTGCCTCGGATCACTGCACCAGATTGAATTGAATTAAATGATGAGGTCACCCTGATGCTGCTCTACTTAAGACCGGAAGCAACAGGAGAGCTTCACCATTCTTGCCCGATGAAGCTGATTGTAATTATCAGCGAAACGTCGTACTATTCAGATTTTAAAATGCTGTTGATTCTCTCTTTAGCACACCGGTGGGCTAAAGTGAATTATTTTGTCCTTTGAAAAACATGACACATTTTTTACTGTTTGGCCGTGTCGGGTGGTGGAGGGTTACGACACATTTATAAATAACGCGATCTGACCAAAAAAAACCTAGATTATGTAAATGTACAGTACTGTATTACAGTATTAGTACTGTAACGCATTAACTGTATTATTACACTATTATTAACGTATTCATTTATTTTTTTATTATGAAGATATTATATAATTATAATTATCATTACTGAACTATTAGTAAGTAGTTTGCGTGTGATAGGGTGTGATTTAGCGCTCAAAATACGTCATGTGGCCTTTAACGGACAATTGGATTCTACGGACACCCCCTTCCCCCCTATTAGTCCGTTAAACCGAGGGTTCACTGCACACATGGGCACTTAAATACTTGCCATGCAGTCTGGATTCATATAATTTAACACAGGATCATGTTAATGTGTTTAACCGTAATTACTATAAGGCAATCTTTTTTACCACAACACTATGTTTATAATTATATCATACTCAAGTCACATGGCATGGTATGGACAGGCGTTCATTCAGCAGTGAATTGAAAAAGAGCTGTAACTTTGAAAACATAGGCACCTCTAAAGGTGAGCGATAATACATTTAGCATTATTATTATTCGATAACATGAAGGTGTTGTTTTTTTATGAAGTGTGGCCTGCCAAAGGTATCCGACAATCCTATTTGAACCTCGGAGTAAAGTAAGGAATAGGTTCCCAACTCATAGCGAAGAGTTAGTTATTTATAACTGCTTGTTATGTTTAGTTTGTTGTCCTTTCCCCGCACTTCTTATTAGCACGGTTGGCTACATATGATGCGAAAGTATTTCAACATACATAGAACAAAGCTTGCCTCAATGGGCTAAATTAAGTCTTTCATTGGTTGATTGACCGAGGGAGGTCATCACCTGTCTCTGAGCCGGAGCAATGGGAATGGGAGGCCGCAACTGAAGTGTGCTGCTTACCGGCTTCGCTGCATACACACACACACACACAAGTAAACGTACACACATTTACACACCAAACTTGTACATCCAGTGGCACATTTTTGAATACATAAAACCCACATCTACATACACGGTACACGTGGCCACTTAAAATACTCTGAATATACTTCGCCATGCAGTCTGGCTTAAAAAAAAAAGAACATTTGTTATTTGCATTTACTGTCGCATGGTATATTACCAGCAATAAACAGAGTGCTCGAAGCTACAGGGAGTACTTGTGCTTCATTACTAAGCCTACGCTTACAATATCACACGGGGTTTGGCCATTCTTTTCTCTTAATAAACACAAGAGGAGGGCGGGAGAGGGGGGTGGGCGGGGAAGGGGGAAGTGTTTAAACTTATGAGAGAGTGAAGAGCTGTGAATGCCGTATGAATTTGAATTAAAACTCAATGCTATTCATTTGTTTATCTGTTTTGCGTTCAAACTCAATATTTGTAAAACATGTAAAATCGTATCACCGATTCGTAACTCATACATTCAATGGTAAACATGTTTTTTTTGGTGACTGCACATTGGCACCTGGGTTGTAAATTAATGCATTACAAATAAAGATAATTACGAAAATGATGGAAAATCAATCCTACAAGATCACATTTCCCAACTATTCACCGTCTGCTTTTGCCATTTATATTTTAATGCTGGAAGTCTCCAGTCGCTGTTGCTGACAGTGCAACCTTGGCCGATAACAAATCAAATGGACGACACAAACTGATGACACCGAAATGTGACCTTGTAGGATTGATTGCCATCGTGCTCATTATCATCTTTATTTAGTTCAGCTCTACTAGTAGTTGCATTACGACTATTTTTTTATGTTATTTACGTTAACATAAAAATACAACAAAACAGGTAAGAAACTGCGTGGGATAGATTTAACACTGGAGTCCATCAAATTCCATATCTCATCTCTCTGCTCATTGGAGATATGCTGTGATGAGAAGGAGCACCACAATTTATATATATGTGGTCCGATTAGGTGGTTCAGCTACGAAAACATTCCTCCGAAAGTCTAAAATGTAAGATGGAGCCTCGTATCCAATGGGAAAAAGGACCAACATATTCTCAAAAGTCATTGATAGAGGCATTAAAAGCACTTCTGAATTGCAAGTACTTGTGAAAGCAATGCCACGTGTCGCTTATTAAGACGGTGTGGTGCTGTGAGAGACGACACTGGCGTGCGGTGCTGCAGAGGGTGGTGCAATGTGGGTGGGGTGCCCGCGTGCTGTCACCTGGCAGGCCCTGCGTGGTGTGTGTGCTGACTGGCGTCACGAGACGCACGTAGTGGAATTTGCTGCCTGGCACCGATATGGGCTGCATGGTGGACATGGGCATCGAGAGAGGCTTCACGCCGCCCGGCTGTGCACTTGTCTTCACCTGTAAAACACACACGCACACGATTAACAATAATTACATTTATATCCCGCTTTTCATCAAGGACCTCAAAACGATGCACAGGACACAGCAGCAACAGACACTCGGCATAAAAATATAAATACATTTTAAGAAACATTTACTAAATGAACCAAAAGTTTAATAAGCGGAAATGTATAAATAGGTTTAATGGCGCATTTTAAAAATGTCCACAGGCTCAGAGATCTTTATATCTTGTGGAAGAGCGTTCCATAGCCTGGGAGCTACACGGGAAAAATCTCGGTCACCCATAGACCGAAACCTCGACCGAAGAATGCAGAGAAGATCTGCGGCCCCAGATCTTAGGGACCTTGAGGGGACATGGGTGCAGCATGTCAATGTTGTAGGCTGGGACAAGATGGTTCATAATGAGTACAGGTATCTCTCCCCATTTCCGAACGTTCGGTTCAACAAAAATTTGCGCTCACGCGATTGACAAATTATGGACACTTTTCGATGATCGAAATCGAATTCCCACATTAACGAAATTTCACTACGGCACGCGCCGTGAGATCAAACAAGCAGCAGTATGCGGGAGGCTGCGTATTCATCCGCGACGACGTCACAGTATCCCTGCAGTGCAACAGTAGCGCCTCCACATCAACTTTTGCAAGCATTCCAACATGCAGATCTTTTGGAGAGTTCCCTGAAAATGTTCATTATTTTTCATTCAAATAAATTATTATTCAATCGTTTTACTCTTTGTTCCTTGTTATTATTTTTGTATTTTATGTATGTTCAACTTATTTTGCACAAAATGTAGCCAACCGTATATTTTTAGTTTATAAGTCGGAATTTTTTGTATTAAATTGATGGGAAAAGCCATTCCGGTGGATGAAATGTCGTTCTTTGCGTGTTTTTTTAAAGAATGCATTCCTTTCATAAATCGAGAGATTTAGTCTTCTGTCAATCCACTGCGGATGAAAGCTCCCCCCCCACGCTGTGTTTGCCATGGTGGGTGTTTAACCATAATTCACCAAGCTTGTCAGCAAGGGTTGGTGAAGAGGGCGGGGGGGGTTGGGAGGTTCAGGACGGATTCAGATACTCACCTATCGTGTTAACCTTGACCGTGGCAATCAAACTCAAATCACTGGGATTCATAGCATAGTTCATGACCCATTGCGTCACCTCACCACCCCTATATTCTTCACTGTACATTAATACATTTAAGAGAAACTTGCATTCAAAAATAACGCTAACTTAAAAGGAAATATATATTTGGCAACGTTTTGGGAAATTGCTCTCTTTCATTGCCCAAAAAACACCGCCCGTTTCCCTTTAAGGCAGCGTGACTGACAAATGTATTGAGCTCTTTTGTTAATTGTGCTTGTGCACCACTGCCAATGTGGTATCACCACGTAATTTGTTCAGAAAAATTCTAACCGTGCTGCGCTGCATTGCGACTTATCACCAATAGAATACCTGGGTCAACAGCTTGCCAGGGGAGCCGGCCTGCTGCTGCTGCTGCAGGATCTGCTGAGCGACCGCCAGTGGGAGCGGCATGGCGGTGACGACGCGTTTCTGGGGCGAGTTCACCGGCCCCGGCGACATGGGCATCACCGTCATCTGCAAAGCCACCGCGGTCATGTTTTAAACGAGCACGGAGCGCGCAGCCAAAGTCTGGTAACCACACATGCTCAAGCAATCGGAACAGCATAATATAGAATTCCTGTTCATGTGTGGACAATGTACCTTAGCCCATGAACAAATCACATGGAAAGCACCCCATCTCCTCAAGATCTCAGAAGCTAAGCAAGACTGAAGCCTGTTGATGGTTTTATAAGCTGCTGCAGAGATAGTATACGAGCAGGGGGCAATGTAGTAACATTCATTGTTGCAGTGTATGACTATGCCCTCTGCCTTCACCAACCTGCACTGACCAATGTGCTTACGGCCAAACAACTCCCACGACTCACATTGTGTCGGGAAGCCCTCATGCAGCAGCGTACATTGGCAATTCGAGCTGTGCACGTATAATACCACACCTTAGAAGGGGACTTCAGTGGGGAGATGGCGATCTTGCCTCCAAGCTGGGGTCTCCCAGGAGAGCCCTCGGTCGTCACGTGGGACAGGGTGAAGGTCTTGGTGGGCGTTCCGGGGGCACTGCCTGAACCTATGCAAACCAGGCATGGGGTTAGAGATGAGCCTAAATTTTTATTTTACCAGGTAAGGCCCACTGAGCTATTAACTATTTTTTGGAAGCGACCTGGCCACAAATAATAGTTCAACAAAGTGGCTTATCACGTGGACATTTATAACAGCCAAATACTCTAAACGCGTGTTTCTCAATGTGGAGGGAAAATCTGGAGGACCTGTTGAAAAATCCACGCGACCATGGGGAGAACATGCAAACTCCAAATATACCGCAGGCGTCAGGGTCAGGATTGAACCCACGACCTCCTGCATACCAAGATCTCGCCACCACTACATGCACGGGTGTGCTCACCGCATCTGCATTGCAACTTAATATTGTCTTAAATAATCAACCCTCAGCTGTACAGGACTCTCAATTAAATATGTTGAAGATCACATCAGGTAGAAATAATCAGAAATAGGCATTAACCATCAGTTATGAGGATGATGCTGTACAGATATACATTTACAGTAATCCCTCGTTTAACGAGGTAGATACGTTCCCTATAAGTTCAGCGTTAAGCAATGAATTACTCTATATACATTACAGGGCAAAAACAAATATAATGCAAATTTGAACCACATTTGCCATGTAAAATCAGCTGCATTCATCCCATAGCGGGACAAAGAACTGAGTTGAGGGTACGCCGTCACACTCGATAATTTTGGGCGTATACCCAGAATTCCTACAACGCTCAGCGACGCAGCTCAAGAAAGTAATTCCTCACCGACCGCTCAGGAGTCAGGTCATAATGGGCGTGTTCTGCATTGTGCAAAAAGTGTTCCCAAATTCGAGCGAATACGCGTTGCGTGAACACATGTTAAGGGAGGATATACCGTGTATACGCGAGACATACATGTGCGAATAGATCTCCTGTAGCTGCATGGGCACTTAGACTCGATATCAGGTTGGGAGTTCAACAGTCGGGCAGAATTTCACTCAGTCCATCATCCCTTCAGGCTTGGTAAATTGTATACCCTTTTCTGCGAAATCGGCTTTGTATAGATTGCCCACGCCGTGGGAATGTGGAATTGACACCACTGGCTTCAGGTCACCAAAAGAGATATGCATTGCTCAATTTCTCATTTAAGTATGGAGAGTCATTTTCCTTGATGCCTGCAATTAATCATAATGGTGCACTGCACAACCCTTGTAAGAGTAGAAACACGCACATGCATGCCGCAGATTAGCTAGGGGTGGGAGATTGCTCATGTAGAACGTGCAAAGAGTGCATGTGTGCGTATGTGTGCACATGCGCGTGTGTGGGGAGTAGTAGCGCAGTGGTTAGCGTACTGCGTTACAAACCCAGCAACCCAAATTAAATTCCCACTCATGGCCAACACCCTAACAATTATCTCAACCAGTTATGGGCCTATCCTAGGTCGCCTCAAATGAGCACCTGGTGTGGTGTGTAAACATCGCCACTCAGGAGACTAAGGTGGCTCGGCATGGTGCTTGGGTGCCGTGCCGGCCTTCACAGGTGCTCACTAAACAGCACCTGCCCCAAGAGTCTGTTAAGACTTAGGGGTGGATCTTTGTTTTTGTGTGCACACGCACGCATGTGTGTGTGTGGCTACCGCTGATCAGTGTCCCCCGGCCCGTGCTGGGCATGGGCTTGATGATGAACTTGGTGATGATAGGCCCACTGCCCCCCGAGTGAGACGGCCCAGCCATCTTGGTCACCTGCACGCAGCAAAACCCCAGGCCTCATTTGAACATATGCACACTGCGCCATTTGTAGTCCTTTTTTTACATAAAAAATATTAGGTTGCACCTCTTTTTAGTTTTTTCTATGTCGCAGGTGCTTAGCACGGTTGGATATGTATGGCGCTAAAAAAAATTCAACACACACAACTAACAATGCTCCTGATAGGTGAGTTACAATTTTTCAACGTGTCATATACACCTGGTTTTACATGAAAAATTTAAATAAAATGTATTGTTCAAAATCTGTTAGTTTTCCTCGTGTAAAAAAAGTATTGTGTTCTATATATACTGGTTTGTAAAGGCCAAATTGGTTTTGATGCTAATTAAAACTAATGTAATAGCATTAAATATTACATATTTAATTTGAAGGAGACATTTCTTATTTATTTTGTTATTTTATAAATCTGCACACACGAAGACAATAACAATTATTTATAATTTCTCACCTGAAATGGTATAACGAGCCAAATAGAAATAAGAACGAAATCAGCATAACATTTTTTACACAATCAACTTAGGAATGCTCCCAGAAGTAACTTTCAACGTCGTCGCAGTTAAAGGAAAGCCAAGAATTTGACGTTTGAATTTACCGCTTTGTGTGCGTGGCAGAGGTCTGGACATGCTGAGTACCAAGAATGCAACAATGGTTTAAAATTCTTACGCTTACAACACAAGCATGAGAATAATGTATGCATGCATGTATGAATCCATTATTTATAATTTCTTTACGTTCATAACACTATCTTAACACAACTGTAGATTCTATAGATTCACACCACTATAAATCCTACATGCATCACAAGGCAAAACATATATAATTTACGTCAATTAAATCATGCTGGATTAAAGGTCTTTCCACGCCACGTAGGTCAAGGGAGTTGTTGGACCACATTTCACCATGCTGGTCAGTTCAGGTTGGTAAAGGGGAGAGGAGGTACCAAGACCGGTTCAGATATCACCAAGCTGTGGCCTGGCCAGAAATCAAACTCCATGTCCTTGAATTCACAGTGCAGTGCAGTACGCTAACCACTGCACCACTGCTCCCATGCGAATCATTATATCTACTAAACACGTCAGTTATTGTCAATATGCATTTGTGTACGAGCTGCCAGCCAGTACGTCTGTCCACACTATTCCATGCCAACGTATGCAACCAATCAGCCGCGCACACCTACCTGCATCGAGCCGAGCTGCCCTGGCAGGCTGCTGCTGGAGGCCGGTGTCTGCGTCGTGCCCGTCTTGCCCACAGAATGCATCGCCAGCACCACCGACTGTCCCTCCCCGGCTTTGCCCTGTGCTGAGGTCATGCCGGGGGGCATGGCCAGCAGCATCTGCTGACCTTCCCCGCCGCCGCTGCCCTTGCCCTGTGCACCCTGCACCGTGAGGAAGATGGGCTGTTCGGAACCTTTCCCCCCGCCGGCGGTCAAGCCGCGCACCTGTGTCCGACTCTGCACCTGCGCTACCGTGCGCCCGCCTTGCGTGCTGAACAGCACCGCCTGCTCCAGCTTCCCCTGCCCCGGCGAGCTCTGCACTGTCTGCCCGTGGCCCTGCTGCAGCGTCAGCATCATGGGCGCTGGCTCTGACTTGGAGGCGGCTAAGCTTGGGGTGGACGTGCCTCCGCCCTGCGGCACCGACGTCTGCTGCACGGCCTCCGACCGCGGCTGCACCGTCAGCAGGATGGGCTGGTCGCTGCCAGGCAGCATCGCCAGCAGCACCTGCTGCCCTCCACCCAGAGCCATTCCACTCACCTGACCGCTTCCTTCTGACATACCCTTGTGATTGGCCGACAGTGCCACCGCCGTGATGGGCTGACCGCTGGGAGTCGTCATGGTGATGACGGGCTCTGTTGTCCTGGTTACGGGCCTCGTGGCAAACGACACCGTCGAGACGGGCCTGGTGGTCACGGCAGCGCTCGTGGTAGCCGTGCTTACAAGAGTGGTAACAGTGCGAGAGATCGCCACTCGTGCGGGCACTTGTGCAGTGTCCAAGGAACGTGGCTGCCCAAGTGTCTGCGTCGCAACGGTCGGCGTGGGTTCAGCAGCTGCAGCAACAACGGTGGCGAGCGAGGCTCGAGAGGGAGCCTCGACAGCCGCCGGTTTCCCCGACAGCGCCGCGATCTGCCGCGTCATCACCTCGACCGGAGCCGTCGCTGCCTCCTCCGCAGGGCCAGCGAGTTGCACCGAAATGATGGCCACGTGGTCCTCAGGCTCCATCGTTAGCATCATCTCCTCGTGCTGCGGGACAGCCATGGGCTCTTCCTCGTCTTCCTCGTCATCACCCGCCAGTCGTACCTCCATAATCTCATCCGGGAGCAGCCCGTCCACCTCTGTGTCCATGGTGACGGCTGTTGGTCACTCCCTCCGCTTCGGGTCGAGGTCCTGCGTTGGTTGTCGCGATGATTAGAGAGGACGGTGCGGCCTCGGGGCGCTGTGAACACACCAACGACAGGCACGCCGGGAAACTGTTAAGGCCGCCTGTACCTTGTAGTGGGAAAGAGGGGCAAACAGTTTGGAGGTGAGCACGCCAGACATAAAAACCATAGCCCTAATTAACTAGCCAATCAGCCCGTAGTTACCACTAGCTAGCCAACAGCCACTACCTGGCATAGCCATCTAGTCACATGGCAGTGTACTAGCCAATCAGCGACTAGTCACAGCCAACTAGCCAATAATACCAACCTACTTATTGGCATTAACCATAACCTTAAACCGATCTTTCACATTGTTGTCAGAGCTCGTTTTCGCTTTGCAGATTTGGGTGTTCGCGGCACGGGGTCTGGCATTATCCCCTGACCTTGCCAAGCAGCTCTCCCCAGCTGAAGGCGCATACGATAGCGGGTAACGTGTATTCCTGGGCGACTTCGATTAGGTGTAAAATATAGGCCTCGTAGTAGGGCCAGGTACATGGGGCAGGGTTCGTGGTGTACAAGACACGTGCGAGTGGTTTTGCTACTTTTCAGATTAATGTGCCGAATTGTCAAATCGGGCCTGGACATTACATTTCTGATGACCCGGGAAAAAACGTGTTCGTTTTGGATTGAAAAACAAAAAGAGATGTCGCGAAAGTGTGGCAAAAATATGGGGAGAGAGGAAAAAATGAAATCTGAAACGCATACCACAACCGGGAAGATAGTTTGGCGTAAACGTATACATGGGCTAGTTGAAGGGGCTAGGCGGGCAAATGGGGGCACAGCAGACACGAGTCCACGGGCCTTCATCCAGCAGTGGAGATGCCGTGGTTGACCCTGCCGCTGCTGCTGCTGGTGATGAGTGTTGGCAGTGGAGGAGCCTACTCGGCCCGACCCCTGCCGTCCTCCATGTTCAGGTAAAGGCGGGGAGAGACTCGCCACTTTCGCTTCTCGCAGTCGCCCCGGGGGCGCCTCCGACACGGACGGCCTCTGCGAGCCAAGCGTCGCGATCCGCCCCCAGGGCGTCTCGCACTTCCAAAACAAACCCCCTGCGCCCGCCCGATTTTTTGACTCCGCGTTTTTTTTTACCGAGAGAATTTTTTTGGGGTTTAAGCCCCGCGCTCTGAACAAGAAGTGTAATAAACAAGAAGACGCGAGCTTGCAACACAGCGCGCGGTACCGCGGTTGCCGAGTAACGGCGGAGAGACGACCTCAATAAACTGGGAGCGCGAACGATACCGCGGCAGCGGCGGCCTGGCGCGCCGTCTTTACGAAGCGTCCGCTGCGAACAAGAAACCGAAGGGAGTGCGAGGTTCTAAAGTAGCAACGGGAGGCAGAGGCCGCGGGAACTGAGGGCGGCTTACCCAGCGCTCCGCTTCGCCGCCGCCGCCGTCGCCGCAGCCGCCGCCGACTTCTGTTGAAAAATTCCCGCGCGGGCGGAGCGCCTCGCTCTCCCGCGCGGTGACGTCACGGCGCAGGCACGTGACCGCGTTGCGTGTGACGTCATCCTGCCGAGCGCGTCTGGGCTCTGGCGCGATGACGTCACGTCATCGGTTATTCCCGCGCGGGACGTCACGGCGCGGAACGTCATCCTGACGGGAGAGCGGGGCAAAACGCGGATGGGTTCTTGTGGCGCGATGGCGTCACGTCCTCGCTCGTTCCGCGCTGTGACGTCACGGCGCGTTACGTCACGGCGCGTTACGTCATTCTGCCGGGATGGGAGAGGGGGGGCAAGCCGCATCTGGACACTTCTGGCACGATGACGTCACGCACCTTCTCTTCCGCGCGGTGAACAAACCGTGACATGACGTCATCACGTCGCCTTTCCGCCCTGGCATATAAAACCCGCCGCGCTTATGTGAACTGCGAAATGAGTGGAACATTTTAGGCGCTCTGAATACGGGCGACTCCCCGAAACGTCGCCTATTGTACATAATAAAAAAAATTAAGCCAGTGTTATTGACAGATGTTTTGACTTTATTTTTCTTAATTGTGCTTATGCATCGTGGCCAACGCAGATATAAGGTTTAACAAGTTGTTGAATTTTAAAGTAACATATTAATAATTATTCCGATTTTTTGGGGGTGATGATGGTGCAGCAAGGCTGGCATCATCGGGTTTCTCCCATCGGGTTTTTCATGGTTTTAATTTAAAAAAACGATAATCTCAGATGGCCAAAAATCCTGGTTTATTCGGTTTTATTGCCTGTTAATCCCTATAATTATAGCCCCCACCAAAGAGAAGACGAAAAAACACGTTCCGCTACAAGATGATGGTCAAAGGTCACAAGACGCCGATTGAGTCTTGGTTGTCCCATGGCAGTGAGTGGCCCGAGCTGCAAGCTGTTCAGCATTGCCATGTCCAGTGCCACATCCGAGAGGAACTTCTTCTCCTCCACGACCTTCATTCACTCCAAGCTGAGGAACAGCCCGAGCGTGGAGTCGTTGGAGAAGGTCGTCTGCATCAAGAGCAACATTGAGATGATCGAAGAGGACAGCGAATCCGATGACTCTGGCGCCGATTGACGACAACTTGACTTGGATTAAAACCATGTTTTTTTTCGACAAAATCATAAAAAAAAATAAAACCAATAAGCCAATAAAATGTGCAAAAAAATCGGTTTTTTTCCACCCTTGTGGTGCAGTGGCTGCAAAGAGGCCCAGATTGAAATGGTTGAATTTTGACTGACGTGTGGTCAGCATATCGTGATCGGCAGCCACGTTCGAGCCACTGCCGGACGACGACACTCGAGCAATTTGCGGGGGCAAATTCTCTCAGCTTGGGAACGTTTTGGCCGTCTCCATCCCCACGGTTTTTGGCGATGCAAACGAATCCAAGGTTGTTGCCTAACTCACACGAGCTGATGTGCTCCATCTCCGCGGCTGTCATGTTGGCGGTGACCTGGCCATAGCGCGCAATTCGCCGGTTCAAATCCAGCGGGCGCCCTGGTTATTACCGTGGGTGCATTAATAACCACAATGATCCATCATACCGTCGAGGCTTTTGGGTTAGATCGCGTGAATATAAATGTGTCGTTAAATCCGCCGCCACCCGACACAGCCAATCGGTAAGGTTTGTCACGCAAAGAAAAAGAGCCAATTCGGTACGAGTTCAACACACCGGTGTGTTGGAGAGTAAACCCACAACATTTACAATTCGAGTACAACGTTTAGCCGGTAATTAGATGTAGGCGAAAGTCGACGTGTTAAACTAACCACAATGATACTACGTCATTCTCTAGAGGCCATTATGTGCTGGCGTCAGGGTCCAAATTTGACAAAGTTGATCATTACACCTGTCAACCACTTATCAGCGCCTACCTTATTACAGACCAATGCAGACTTCGTGTGTCACCCCTTGCCCCTTATAAATCTCAACGTTTATTCTTTACACTTCTATACACTACGCTATCCACTTTTATACACTGTGCTATACACTATACACTACACTATACACTACTACATACCTGTCACCCCTTATCAGTGCCTACCTTATTACAGACCTATTTAGACATTATTGGTCGCCCCCTGCCCTTATAAACCTCAACGTCCATCCTACAAAATCCCATCAAAAGGGAGAAATAAACAAATATTTGCCCGTATTGAAAGGCTGTACGCCGTATGGACCTGAAAACTAAATTTCCATGTGTAGTGACTGAATGTCACTGTGGTGCCGGGCTTATGAAGCCACGGCGGATAATGTGTTGGCATTATGTGTAGCCCGCTTACTGGGCGTAGTAGCAGCCCTAGCGGGGCTTGGGTGAGCGCTGGTCAGTGCGGAGGCACCATGTACAGTGTGCGGTGCGAGCTCCTGGTGAGGGAGCGAGTGTCAGCCAGCCAGGGTGACGTTGGGGCATGATACGCTGGTTGACCTGCTGACACGTGGCCGGATGATATTGGAGGGGGGGGGCACCGGTGGACGGGGGCCGCTCGGCGGTCACGTGGTCTAAAAGAGCTCTCGGGAGCCTTTGGGAAGGAGCTCGAGAGATCTAGAAGGTGGGCGGGGCGAGGGGCGGAGCCAGCCCCAGCCCAGGCCAATATAAGGGGGGGGGGGGGGGTTCGGTGTTGCTGGTGATGAAGATCCACGTCGGGTTAAAGAAGCCTCTAGCGGTCTAGCCACACGGGACCCAGCTTGAGGTCCGGGCCGGGATAGTGAAGCGTGTCTAGTTCTGCCGTAGCGTAGCTAGATGGGCATTCAACACCCAAGTGTAGGTTGTGTTATGTTATGTTGAGTTGGTGAATAAATAGTGTTGCTCCCAAGACAAAGTCTGCGACTCGGTTGGACTCACTACACATGTACAAGAATACGGGGTAAACCGTGTTGGGTTGACAGGCATGAGAACACTACACCTCAAATTGGACACTATTTGGACAACATCGTCTTGTTGTTCGGAAAAATGGAAGGAACTGGAAAGAGGAAGACCTAACAGAGAGTGGCTTCATGACGACTGAAAGAGATTGGTGCCAGAAAGATGTGTCCACTACTTGAGCATGTTGGCACTCCAAGACAGAGAGGGAAGTGGAAACAACAAATGACGAAATGTGATACCACAAATCGGGATTACAAATAGCAGCAAACATCGCCCCCTATTGGCAGTCCACTGCCCCAGGTAACTTGCACTTTTTAACACTCAAGGCGCGTGCGGCGTGCGCTTTCCCACCTTTGGCTGCTGCTCCATCCTTAGTCTCAACCAGTCATCATCCCTTCTAGCCATGGCGTGTATTGCCCAAGCCCACTTCTCTTAAGTCCATATTGATGTCGAATTATCGCGAATCCGTGTGCTCTTTTCGGTGTAATGCATGAGAATCGATGACAGTAATAATACCCCGATGTACACCCAATCCCGTTTTACGTACTTCCGCTATAACGTGCTCAACTTATTGATACTCAATACCGTTTTATGCACTTTCGCTATAACGTACTCAACTTATTTATACCCAATCCGGTTTGCGTACTTCCGCTATGACGTACTCAACTTATTGATACCCAATACCATTTTACGTACTTCTGCTATGACGTACTCAACTTATTGATACCCAATACCATTTTACGTACTTCTGCTATGACGTACTCAATTTATTGATACCCAAATCCGTTTTACGTATTTCCACTATGACGTACTCAACGTATTGAACTATTGATACCCAAATCCGTTTTACGTACCGTGGTACCTCGGCTTCACGTACTCGAGACGTACGAGCTTCACCATGAAGACCACAATGTTTACGTTGCACGGCGACATTCAAACGCCAGATGGCCCCGAAACGTTAGCATTCCTGACTGTACTGTACGGTATGTTGAACTTCTTTCGCACCGTACGTAGCCAACCGTGCTAATCGGAGGTGCGGGGGAAGGTGAAATTAAACACAAAAGCAGTTCTAAAGAAATGAGTTTCCAATCTAGATTTCAAAGTGCATAGCTCCAGTGGATTCCTTATGTTGGAACGAAGAGCGTTCCAGACGGACACAGAAGCGCATCTGAAAGCGCGTGAAGCAGTGACCGTCTTTGTTCAATGGCCAGCCATGAAAGAGACTACGGTAATCTCATGTGTACACATACTCTATGAATATATTTTTCCCCACATACCATATTTATGTCAACTATATTTTTTATGCAGGTGTAAACTATTTTTTAAGTAACTAATAATAATACATGTAATATAATAGACAATAAGATACACTTACTTTTCACACTGATGGTTGTACAGTATAGATGCCCAATGGGATATTGATCAGCTTCTGTTTTGGTAGTGTATCACGTTACGATCCACCATTCCATCTCTGTGCTTCGATTTTACGTCCTGGTTTTCGGGGAACGCATCCTGGGTATAAACTTGGGTGTGCCTGCATTTTTGAATAATGAAATGTCTGCAATTGTTTTATTTTGGCGAGTTGTTGGAATAATTTAAAGCATGGAGACATAAAGGACTACAAAGGGGAGATATAAAAAAAAACATTGAATTGCATCATGAATGAAAATGTATAATCCTTGGAATCTGCGGGGGAATAGGTGAATATAATTGCCTAACTAATGTGGTCATCCATATCTTTCTCAGAAAACAAGTACCCCAGTAAACATCAAATGTTGGGTCAATGTTGCACGTTTAATGAGATGTAGCGATCGATAAGGCACCCTTTACCTGACACAGCTTTTTATAAAAATCTCCTTTGAGTTCGCTAACATCTGGAAAAATATGGCAACATATGCTTGACTTAGATGACATTTTATTATGAATTTCCACGTATGAAATAGCTTCACAAAAAAAATCATAAATACATTCACAGTACAGATGAAACGCGGCGTTTTGTTGACAGTGAAACGATGACAACCCCATAGCGTCTGACGATGGCACAAAGAACGGGAGCTTACACAGCACCGCGCAGTACAGTATATTCTAATTGTAAATCTCATTCTCACCCAGGGGAATGTACAGAGATTATAAAACTTGCACCGCCAGCAGAAACAAAGTATTACATCAAAGAGGACCATACAGCGGACACTACACAGCGACAACATTCTACAAACTGGGACAGCTCGTTATGGAATGTTTTACTGAACAAATGTACGAGATTATACAACGACAAACTGTGCGTTTGTTCGGATGGTGGCGTAACAATCTCAATGGCATAGATGGGATCCAAATGGCATGGTGTTCTTGGCAAGTCCTGGGCAAATGGCAACATTGGCATCGGTCTTCATTGGCAGAGAGAGTATGGATGGCACTTTGACAGAAATGCTCTGTCACGAATTTCCATGGGGGCCATTTCACGTTGTCAGATTGGCCTGGGAGACGTGGCACGCGATGCCGTCTCTGGGAGTGTGCGCGCCCATCGTGTTGAGGGCTGCGAGATTCGGCGAGTTTGTGACTAATTGGACGTTTACGTAAGCCGTTGTGGAATGTGATTCAGAAAAAAAAACCTCTTAAATAATTGTGCTCTTTTGTGAACTCCACTTTAACAAATGGGGCACTTTTGAGTTTAGTTTATTTACATAAAAATATAACTTGGATTTTATAGCATTTAAATGCAACTGCATATGAACCCGCTGTACAAAATCACTGCATATTTATTTTATGGACAATGGCAGTCAGTCATAGGCAGACTTGAACAGGGCAGAGTGTTGACAGCATGCATTTCTGGGGGAAGGAAGTTACAGACAATAGAGGCAGGAGAGGAGATTGAATGACTTCGCACCGAGCAAAGGTTGAAGGTTGGAAAAAAACCCGGCAGCCCAGGTCACATTGCCCTCAATCTGATGCTGCGCGTGGCGGTAATGCGAGCGTGTGCGCAACGTTTGTGCGAGTTGGACACGATCCTGAGGTCAGAAGTCGTGATCCCAGCCCGATGTTTCATCTGGGGGTACGTCCAGGTCTTCAGGAAACCAGTCAAAGTTCTTGAAGTCTGTGGGCCCTGACACCTGCATACAGCACCAGGCAGACGACCCCACATTTATGTCTAAATGCGACCACACCACGAGATGCTGCACAAAAACAGTGGACTTCCTAGCGTGAGCGTCAGCCGAGTTGCCCACATAAACTGACTAAATGCAAGAACCTGCCTCTCTCTTTAGCGGGGAGGCCAGCTGATTAGCTCGGAGGCCTTCCCAGTCAAACCCCTGGAACCACCTGCAGAGAAAGGCACAGCAGTAAACCAGCTCAGAAATTGAGTGGTGCAGTGTAAAGAACATTTTTACACCACAGGGTTAGGAGTTGTCTCAACATGTGATAATAAAGTAATATATTTGTCCAACAAAGTCTCACATGTCATATACGACGAGCCAACAAATTATGCACATTGTCCGAGTAGAAATCACTGTAAACATGTAGAGAAATGTGACATCTAAGGCGGAGAGAGTATGGATGGCACCTTGACAGAAATACTCCATGAGGGCCATTTCATGTTGCCAGATTGGCGATGGGAGGCCTGGTAGACGTAGCACATGATGTTGTCTGGGGGTGTGTGTGCCCATCAGGTTGAGGGCTGCGAGGTCGTTGGAGTTTGTGACTAATTTATGCCAGCTTCTTGTAGATTGAGAGTTCGGAATACAAACGAGTTTGCGGTCGTCGGATGGACAAAACGTTGTGGGGAGCATGGCACTGCGATGTGGGCGATGGATCACGTTGCAGGGACTCACTTGTGCTTCCTCACGTCCCCTACGCCGTGCTTTTGGTTTCCCAGTCTCTCCGACGGGTTCTGTCTGGGAAGGCAACAGTAAAAGGTACGCAACACAATATAATCGTTAGCATTGTCGTGGAGAATACAAGCAACGAGATAAATAATCAGACACAATAGCTCCTTAATTTATCTGTCCCTCCAAATAAGTTAAATATTTTTTTACATATTCCATCAACTACAAGGCCTACTGGGAATGCATAATAAAATGTATGTTGAAACCAGTCAAGCCTTTTCTTGCATTGAACCAATGCTGCTGAAATGATGTACTGCCAAATGGTGGTTGACGGGAGGTGTAAAATATACTTTTATTTTTTTGTGGAGGGATGGATATGTAAAGGAGACAAAGCGTCCGATTATCTTTCTTCTTTTTGCAAAGGTACAGATCAGGGTGTTCAGCACCAATCTCTCTTCTCTTTGCTTCTCTGTCCCCCTTCCCTTCCCCTGTCGTCACTAAACTCTCATATCTTCTGCCTGATTATATCGCATTGTACGTGTTTTTTTTACATGGAATTTAAATGGCGATATTTGAAATTGAAATAAAAAAAAATATTTCACAAATTTCTTTGTACATCACAAGGATGCAGAAATAATAAACGAAGATGATGATGATGACGATGCGTGGCGGTGTTGTTTTGGTGTGTGTTTCAAAGCTCTTTAAAAAAACGACCAATATGAAACCGATAACAAACAAGCAGACATACAACGCCGTGTTGGATGGGTGAGCGTGGATGGGTCAGCAAGAACGAGTGAGTGTGGACGGGTGAGCATGGATGGATGGGTGGGTGCGCATGGTTGAGCGTGGACGGGTGAGCGTGGATGAGCGAACGGAGTGTACGACAGAGCGAAAGAGCCTCCTCCACCTGCACAGCCTGCGGATGATGTCCTCGGCCCTCTTCCCCACCTCATTGGGGAAGTGCACCCTCTCCATGCCCCACAGGATGGCGTTGTACGTCTTCATGGGGTCTGTGCCTGAGAATGGGGGACTGGGCGAGGGCGACGGTGGACGACACGGAGAGGGGAACTCGTGAAGCGGGGGGGGGGGGGGTCGAGTTTGTGTGCAGGGTGGATGACAGACGGGGGTGGCAACAGAATGGTGCGAGTGACTTCACTTCGCTTGCGCACGCTTAAGAATCTCCGGGACTGTGACGTGGTGGCCCAGCGGTAGGTCTTTGGCAGCTTGTTGCAGAAGTTCGCGGGTCGAATCCGGCAGGCTGCCCTGGTTAATACTGCGTGCGTGTTAACCGTATAAAATGTGCTGTCCGTTTCAACAGTGGACATTAAATAAGAAGCGTAGGCCACGCTGTGCCGGCATCATGGTCAGAATTTGCCAAGTTTGGAAAATTCACTCCCAAAGATGGTAAATTCATTGGGAAACACAGCAATCATCGCCCCTACTGAAAACAAATGAGGACCCTCCTGAAAAAATATTTGAAGCTCAGTGAGACTTGCCTGGGTACACAAGAGTAATGATAATAATATGAGCTGCTAGGTGATTTGTGAGCCAAGTTTTGCAGGTGCCTTTTAGTGGGGGGACGTGAGTGAGCGAGCGTGGGGATAACGCTGATACGTGTAACCCACACAGTGGAATCTAAACTAAACTGTATCAAACTAAACTGTTGTTATTTTAGCAGGTAAGGCCCACTGAGCTATTAGCTATTTTTCAGAAGCGACCTGGCCACAAATGATAGCCCAATGAATGTGGAAATTTATAGCACTCTAAACGGATGTTTCTAAATGTCGGAAAAAACGGAGGACCCGATGAAAAATCCATCAGGGTCAGGATCGAACCCACGACCTCCTGTATACCAGGCGAGGTAGTTAATATCTCGCCACTCCAGCGCCCATCAAAGGTTTAGCCTTCAAAGTCAAATCTGAACTAATCGGTGTTCAAACAATTATTGAGTTATGACACTATAAAGGCAGATCGAGCGCATTGAGATCCATGGTAGAACAGCATCAACTGTGAAAGCTGGAAAGGCAAACATTGGTAGGAGGCGTATTGTTTGCCTATTTATTTTTATACTTAAATCCTCCACAAATGACACGAATGATGATCGTAAGGTATAGTTGTGTTTTTTAAAAGAATTTAGGGTAGTCGCCCAGTCGACATGGAACCTTGGGCCAACGTTGGTCCAATATTCCCACAACCTCATGCCAACGTCGGTCAAACGGTGCGTGGATTTACTGGACGGTGCGTGGCGTTGTGCCGGCGCGTTGGTGGCTGGGCGGGCGAGTGCCCCGTGAGCGAGCGAGCGATCGAGTGCGATCGAGCGAGCGAGCGAGCGCCGTCACGTGTGACCCACACGCCGGCGAGCAGCTCGTAGACGAGTACCCCCAGCGCCCAGCAGTCGGCGCCGCGGTCGTGTCCCCGGTTCACGATCATCTCTGGGCACACGTACTCGGGCGTGCCGCAGAACGTCCACGCCTTGCGCCCGCAAGCCAGCTTCTTGGCAAAGCCGAAGTCTGCCTGCAGGGACGCCAAAGCAATCCGAAAGTCACATTCGGCCCAGAGCAAGGAAAAAGGTTACCCACTCCTGGCTCACAGCGAGAAGTAAGGCTCATTTTACGCGTACATTTGCGCAACCGCTTGTAATCAAAGCTGTCCGGGTCGGGCCCAGCGTTCAGCATTTATTCCCTCAAGCTTTTGTCACGCACTACTGCGGGCATCTTTGGGAGTTGATTAAAGAGCAGAAATGTTCGGCGGCATGTGCGTGCCAACGCCGGCGTCAGCCCGGGTGGCCGGCGCGTGGCGGCCGTGTTCACCATTTTGACGTAGCCTCGCGCGTCGAGGAGCAGGTTCTCGGGCTTGAGGTCGCGGTAGAGGATCCCGCGGGCATGCAGGTAGGCGAGCGCCTCCACCACACACGCCACGCAGAACCGCGCACTCACCTCCTGGAACCCGCCGCTGCACAACACGCACAGAGACAACGTCCCCCTGCCGTGGAGCCAACACAGGCCGTCGGGAAGCAAGTGCGGTTAGTGGTATGCGGCACGCGAGGGTGGGGTGGTGCCAGTGCCACGGCCGACCGCCATTGTCTTCCCCGGCGCTGATGTTGTCACACTGCACCAGGTACTGATTTAAGGCCGAGTCGATCTAGGGGAGACCCATGATTGGCCATGTCGGGTGGTGGAGGGTTACGACACATTTATAAATAACGCGATCTAACCCAAAAACGTTGATTATGAATGATATTGGTCGCGAAAGCCTACGTGTTAAACTTTGTCACTGGTGTTGACCGTGAGCGGAAATCGAACGCGGGTCGCTGGGTTCATGGCGCGCTGACCGCTACACCACGTGTGTGCGTGCTCACCTGTCCCGCAGTACGCTCCACAGCTCACCGCCGAGACACGCCTCCATGAGCAGGAACACGAACTTTTGGTCGCGGAACGTGCGGTAGAACCTGGCGGGGCGCACAGGGATCAGCCGGCCGCAGCCATGGCCGCACGACGCAATGTGACGCTACGCTACGCGACGGTCTCCATCTACGCGGGTGGCCAGGATCATCACCTCTGGGCTCTCTCTCGTATTCGTAGGTTTTGTCGGTAAAGTCACGTAGGTAAAAAATGTAAATTAATAAAAAATAAAATAAAAATCACGACGTTTCGTGCTGTGACAGTTCCACCTGAAGACGGAAGCTTGTGTTGCCTCCGAAACGTCGTGATTTTTATTTTATTTTTTATTTTACTAGTATTGTGTTTGCAAGAGTTTTCAGTCGCAATAGGACCCGTATCCAACAAAGGGGTTGCTTGCCTCTCAACATCTGGCAGTTCACCAGCATTGGTCTGAGCGAGCCGGACTTTACCATGCAGAGACCGAATATCGAAACTGGTCCAGAGTTTGTTTGCAATGAATCAAAAGACCCAACGCAGAAGATCCTCATGGTACAGCCTAAACTGCATCTGCAAAAATCATGGCAGATGCGGATACCTGATGCGCAAATGGAAAATGTAAAACTCCCCATTAATCTGTGACTGTGGTCATTCCGAACAGAACGTACAACGTATAACGACGCAATACCCGATCCACAAATACGAAGTTGGCATCGCAGCGACACACCACACTGCTCCTGACGCAGTTATTATCTGGCTTGACCACCAGAATGTGAAAATGATGTTGTTGCTCTGCATCTACATCAGTCGTACGAAAGAAGAAGAAGAATGATGTTGAAATTATTCACTCAAACAATACCACCGCCCACGCCTCCCCCCGGGCGCTTACCGCACGATGAAGGGGGAGCTGCACTCCTGCAGGATGCGCTTCTCCGAGTACACGTGCTCCTGCTGCTTTGACTCCACCACAAACTTCTTCTTCAGACACTTGAGCGCGAACGTCACGTCGCTCTCCTTCAGCTTCACCTGCGTCACTCGGCAACAGCCGCCGACGGTGACAAATTAACAGCGACAGTTACGGCGATGACGGCGCAGCGCAAACCATCTACGCGGAGGATTAATTTCAGCCGCGTTTGTCTGGGTCGGCCACCCGGGGCGCAACGCATCCGGCGCACCTCTACGGCGTGACTATCGGCCACACGCCGCACTACTCCAGTCCACTGGGTGACCCGCGGAAAATATTGAGTGAGATTATTAAGCCCTGGCCGCACGGCGCGCACACACACGCGTGCGCGCGTGTGTGTGTGCGCCGTTAAGCCGGGAGACGATTGGACCGGCCGAACGCGGCGCTCACCAGCTGCACGCGGCCGAACCCGCCGACGCCGAGGGTGGCGATGACGTCCATGTGGGTGCGGGGGTCAGAGGTCGGCAGGGCGGAGAGCAGCTCCATGAGCCGCGTTGTCTCCTCGTCCAGAGTGGCCGGGCTCAGCTGGGACTGGGGTCGCCTAGCAACACGGCGACGTGCGCACGGGACGCGCGTCAGGGACAGCGTTAGCATTGAGAGCACGGGTGAGCATTGGGATGAGAGGTCAAGGGGTCAGGGCTATTGTTGGTAATAGAGTGAAGGGGAGGATAAGGGTCAGGGCTTCTCGTGGTAAGGGGTTAAGGTTTAGGGACAGAAAGAGCGTTTAGGGATAATTGTTCATTTAGGTTGGGGAATAGACCCCGAGTTACGGGTTTGGGATAGAGTTAGGGTCAGTGTTAGGGTCAGGGTTAGGATCAAACCAAGGGCTAGGAATATCATGGGTGTATATTGCTTGGCAGAGAGGATACTGCTCGGGTTAGAGTGAGGGTCAATCTGAGGATCTAACACATGGTCAGGGTTAGTTTTGTGGTCAGGACTGGGCATTGTTATCGGTGTGGAGTGTCTGCTGGACTGGAAAAGGAGAAGTTATGAGTCAGGGTTAGGCTTCACATCAGCATTAGGGCCAGGATAAAAATGAGGGTTAGGGTCATAGTGAGGGTTAGGGTTGAGATCAAGGTCAAAGTCAAGGTCACAGTCAAGGTCAGCTTAGGTTCAGAGTACGAGTCAGGGTTAGGATCAGGGTTAGGGTAAAGGTCAGGGTTCGGGTAAAGGTTGGAGCGAGGTTAGGGTCAGGGTTAGGGTAAAGGTTGGAGCGAGGTTAGGGTCAGGGTTCGGGTGAAGGTTGGAGCGAGGTTAGGGTCAGGGTCCGGGTAAAGGTTGGAGCGAGGTTAGGGTCAGGGTTAGGGTAAAGGTTGGAGCGAGGTTAGGGTCAGGGTTAGGGTAAAGGTCAGGGTTAGGATAAAGGTTGGAGCGAGGTTAGGGTCAGGGTTAGGGTAAAGGTTGGAGCGAGGTTAGGGTCAGGGTTCGGGTGAAGGTTGGAGCGAGGTTAGGGTCAGGGTCCGGCGGACAGGGGCTCACGGGGCACTCCGCTGCTGGTCTCTCTGCGCCAGCAGGGCCACGTACTCCTGCAGCTCCTCCATCGTCCCCACCGTCTGCACAAATGTCCTGCGGGGGGGGGGGGGGGGGGGACAACACCGCGGGTGGCTGCAGCAGGAATCGAATTCTGGACTTCATGCAAATTGGGGGGGGGCGGGTGGGGGGCGAGCGCGATTCCCGCTCAGCCACGTGAGTCGTTACGGCCGGTGCGGGAGTAGGGATGTGGTCCGGGGGGGGGGCTGGAAAGAGTTCCGAGTCGCTGGGGGGGCGGGGGGGCGGGGGGGGTGTGGGGGGGGCACTTACTGGTGGTCGATGACGAGGCATTCGACCGCGTCATCCGCCGCGATGATGTTCGCCGAGCGGACGTCTTTGCTGTTAAACGCAACAACAGCAGCAGGAGCAGCAGCAGCAGCAGGAGCGACGTTCACAACACAAACCAAAAAGAAGACACGTTCGTGTGTGTATATTTTTATCATAGCGATGAGCCAATTCTGTACAAGAAAATGATGATGACCAGGGCTTAAGTGAGGAGTAGTCGGTACGTGACCACAGTGGCCACAGCCATAGTGAGAGGGCTACTGGGTAGCCGCAGGCACTGATGTTTGATTTAATCTGGAAGGACCCATGAGCCATGAAGATCTTTGTCCAGCCCCAAGCTGGGGTTGACAATGGCGGAAACATCACAAAGGAAGTTGAATAGGTAGGTTAGATTAAGCAATTGTGCGTGAAGTCGAAGAGAACCACAGAAGAAAGTAAGACAAAACAGCAATAATGCAAACGAATCAGACAGAGAAAGGATAAAATGACACTTTCAAAATTACAGATGTCGACTCACAGTCGCAGTGGCAATGTGGCTGTAGTTATGTTTGTATGTATTATGTGTGTATGTATTTGTATGCATGTTTGAACTTGCAATGTACGTAGCCAACCGTGCTAATCGGAGGCGTGGGGGAAGGACAACAAACTAAACACGAAAAGCAGTTCAGTTGACATCAACTACGACATTTATTGCTCGTCAATGCACCAAATTGAGAGAGCAAGACATGAAGGGGATTGGATGTTGTGTGGCCGGGTATGCGCTCCATCCCAGACAGACCTCGTTGAAATTAATCCTTGATTGTAACAGCGATAGCCACAGTAATTGTAAACATTCTCACCTCCGGTATAATAATGCGACGTTGTGTAAAACAGTCAGGGCAAAGGAAACCAAGGGATGAAATCATACGTGGGGGAACAACCCGAGAGGAGACATGCGTTACGAGACACGGACACACACACACACGCACGTGGGTCAGCTGGGTTACAGGCACAGGCAGCAAACTGACAATGACGGTAAAAAAAAACCCGAACAACACCGTGGCGTTAAAAGGAAACATTTTCTAAAAGGTGACATTTCGAGAACAATGGCCGTTCTTCACGCGTCTAGGGACACGGGCTATTGCCCGAAATGTCACCGATAATGACTGGGACTGTGTCACCTGCTCCGACTTACACAAGTCAGGGGCTTCATGAATGAGCAACAGAGGACCCTAACATTTATGTTGTTTGTGCACATTAAAAAATGTGACGTCGGGAGCGATGACACTGGAGCGCTCTTACGAGGTGCTTTGCTGTCATTTTAAGGACCTTTAACTCAAATTTCGATTTAAAGCTTTCGTGACTGCAGGGAATCATCTTCTTGGTTCTTTCGGTAAAGTCACGTGACTTTACCGAAAGAACCAAGAAGATGGACCTTTAACTCTCTTTGTATGTACAGTATGTATGTTGAACTTCTTTTGCACCGTACGTAGTCGACCGTGCTAATCGGAGGTGAGCACGGTCGACTACGTACGGTGCTGTGGACAGATGTTGGACAACCAGAGGACACGCAGCCGATGACCATATCGACAAGATTACATCGGATAGAAACGGCTGATGATGACGATGACAACAACGATGATTACGAATAAAACAAGAAGCCCAGAGGGCTACGATAGAACGGCAATCTGAGACTGGGCACTCTGTGACGACAGCGGCGGACTGTCCGCGTGCCGGCGGCAGCGTCTGCCCCGTCGTCCGTCACCTGATGAGGGCCTTCTCCCCAAAGTACCGTCCCACCCCCAACACCTCAATGTCCCGCGGCTCGTCGCGTCCCTCCTCGGCCTGCGTCACTCGCACCTTGAGGCCGCCAGACGTGAGGGGGAGCGGAGCCGATGTTTGGCGAGATGGGTGGTGGGGGGGGGGGAGGTTTGAAAGGAGCAGAGTCGCGAGGAATCACGGGCGTTAGGGTTAGGGCGTTAGTTGTCGGACACTCGATCGCACAGGCAGCTGCGAGGAGGGGTACAACCAGAGGTGAGGGGCAGAAGAGGCACGAGGGGGAGACGTTGAACACCAGAAGTGACGGGCAAACGGAAAAGTGGAAAGGCCAACCCTGGCAAACGGGCGAGCGGCAAACTGGTGTGGGGCACAGCATGCTGGCCCTAGCGATGACCCTAACCTGAACAAATTAGCCCATCAGCTGCTCGCATTTTCATCGTGTTTATCAAGTGTTGAGCCAGATGGGCCAGGATCGGGCCTATCAGGCGAGGTAGTTAACGTCACCGCAGAGGCCTTGGGAGCTCAGTAATTGGGGCTCAGGATGGAAGACAGTGCTGTGTCCGTGGAGGGAGACAGGAGACATTGTGGAGGTGGAGGTGAAAGCAGGAAGGTCAATTAGAGCCAGGCTAGAAGGGGCTTTTGTAGGAGATGGGATGATCGTGGGACTTGTGAGCCGCATCCAATGCGATGTGGATTCACAGTAACATCAGCAGACAAGAGAATGTGTCTGTGTGTGGGGGGCGGAAAGGCAGTGGTGAGCACGCTGCGCTACGAACCCAGTCACCCGAGTTCGATTGATTCTCACTCACGGCCAACACCGTTGACGATTATATGAACCGCTCCTGGGCCTCCCCTAGGTCGACTCAGCCTCAAATGAGTACCTGGTGCGGTGTGTAAAAACATCGCTACTGGGGGGGACAAAGGCGGTCGGGCCGTGGTGCTGGCCACACACGGACACACGCACGCGCGCGTGAGGCATTGGCGCGCGTGCGCACACACTCACCGAGCCACGGGCAATGATGAAGAAAGTGCTTCCCTCCTCGCCCTGTCGGATGATGTACTCGCCCTTGACGTAGCTCTCCTGGCGTTGGGAAGAGTCAGGGCAGAGGTGACGGGGAGAGAGGACAGTTTTTGGGGGGTTCGGAAGCGAGGCGGGTGGGGGGCAAAAAACAATCGGGGAGCTGCGACGCTCCAGAGACGGGTCCCACACACCTGAGCCATCGGTCGGGCAACTTGACTGCGTTGCGAGTGAATCGGCTGTGTGCAACACGAGGCCGTACTTGTAATATATATTGGGGGAGACACATCCCCCCCCCCCCAATATTGAAATATGCTCAAAATGTCCCCCCCAATATATTGCAATAAAATTGATTTCTGTTTATATGATTGTGGTTATGGTTGTACTTTATGAATCCCTAATCTGTGCCATTACATACAATGAAACAAGAAAAGGTAAAAAGAAAAAACAGAGCAATGTAATACAATACACTATTAGACATTATTGTAAAACATAAATAAAAAGTTCATCCTATGTGCTCGTGAATTTTTTTAAATATTTTAGGCAGGAAATGGCAGGAAATTCGTTTTCAAATTTAGATTTTTTTTCTGGTGAGGGGACCCCCAGACCCCCCCGCAAGATTTGGTCCCCCCCAATGTTGACTCCATGGCTACGGCCTTGTTGCAACCCGAGGCATTCACAGGAGTGTTGAATCTTCTTGGTTCTTTCGGTAAAGTCACATAGAATGGAAATAATAAAATAATAAAAATAAAACATAATAAAATAATTCTCACGACGTTTCGGCCACAACGCAAGCAGCCGTCCTCAGGTGGAGAGCAGGTCTGTCGAGTAGACAGAGTCTGAAGTGTCGAGTAGACAGACCTGCTCTCCACCTGAGGACGGCTGCTTGCGTTGTGGCCGAAACGTCGTGAGAATTATTTTATTATGTTTTATTTTTATTATTTTATTTATTTCCATTCTACGTGACTTTACCGAAAGAACCAAGAAGATGAATCCCTGCAGTCACGAAAGGAGCGTTGAAGTTGCACGATTTTGAGAGCGATTGGTGGCGCAGAGCGATCGCTCAGGTGTGTGGAGCCGCCTTCGGGTTCCCGACCAGCCCAGCCCAGCCCAGCGGATCGACTCATTCTCGCAGCCTCGGTCAGACACAAAGACTCAGAGAGCCTGAATAGACTGTTGGGGAAAGTGCCTGTTAGCGAGTACCTATTAAGGTCGGCACGGCACACGAGGGGTGGGTAGCCCGCACCAGGCCCGACCGCCTTTGTCTCCCCCACATTGTAAGCCAGGTATGCCGAGTCAACCTAGGGGAGGCCCAGGACTGGTTCAGATATTTGTGACTGGTGGTGTTGGCCGTGAGCGGGAATCGAACCCGGGTCGCTGGGTTCGTAGCGCAGCATGCTAACCACTATACTACCGCTCCCCACATAAACACACGTGTGTGTGCGTGTGTGTGCGCGTGTGTGTGTGCGTGTGTGTGTGCGTGTGCGTGTGTGCGCGTGTGCACGTGTGCGTGTGTGCGCGTGTGTGCGCGTGTGTGCGCGTGTGTGCGTGTGTGCGTGTGTGTGCGCGTGTGTGTGTGCGTGTGCACGTGTGCGTGTGTGCGCGTGTGTGCGTGTGTGCGCGTGTGTGCGCGTGTGTGTGCGTGTGCAATACGAAGTGGCCACAGAGTCAGGAGACGGGCAGACAGCCGCACGTGCACACACCGCGGGTAGGTGGTGACACCGTGCTAAGCGGAGGATAAAAATAGCTCAGAGATAAACCGAGCGGCACTCAAGGACTCGGTGACCCCCGGCTCTCGCGAGGCTCCGGAGGAGAGAGAATGCCGGTGGAAATTGTTCACGCCTCCAGCGGCCGTGACTTAAAAGGATTCAAATTGGCACGTTTTAAAATCCATACCACTTACGGGGGATGTGCGCATTAGTGTTTCTGAGCCACACATGAAGAGAAATATTTAGATTCTCAATTTAATGGTTTTGTTAGAGTAAGCAAATTCGCAGTCACAGACTTTACCAATGTGGCTCTGTAATATGGAAGAGTAAAAACAATGAATTGCACTGGAATTATGAAGTCACCAACTTTTCTTTAAAATAAATAAATATATATTTACCAGCGTCTTCGTGTGAGGGATAATTGCTGCAACGGTGTCAAGCACGAGATTGTGCAGATGTGTTTCATGAACACCTCTAATTATTTTCCACTTATCGAAATCAGTGGGGAGACTGCCTCCCATGGCTCGTCAGACCAAGAGGCGGTGTCCTCTACCTCCAAGTCGCTGTCAATTCTCGTCAATGCTTCACGCGATGTGACAATCCCACCACGGAAAGAAATGAACTCCTTCACTAAAATGCGCCCCGCAACATCAGATGGCTTCAGTTTGTCGGTTTGGCGGCTGTGGAGGTCACATCGCCTGGCTGAAGGTTAAAGGGTATAGGCGCAGCCCGGCTCTTTTTCTTTCGTAATTGCTGACGGAAGGGCCTCCACGAGACCCAGAGCCCCCGCTAGAGGGTATTTTGGCTCTTCTCTTCCTCACTGGCCAGATGTCTTCGAAGAGGCGGGGGTGAGTACCCACACCTCCGATTAGCACGGTTGGCTACGTACGATGTGAAAGAAGTTCAACATTTTTACTTACCCCATTAAACGCAACCTTCACCTTAATTAATTGTGGCATACCCGTTTCTACCAATGGGTAGCGGGGGAGATTCAAGAAACTCACGCCACTTGTTTCCGCTGCCGTGCCGGGAGATGAAACCGAACCACTGTTCTGACCATTCCACCACGGCAGCTTCCCGCTGTAAGGGCGGCCGGCTCTCAACTCTGCCGGCTCGTGCGTTTGAAGCCCACGAGACCGCCAGTTTGCTCCTTGACTGATGGGCCGGTCGATTGAATCGACTTTGCTGACCCATGGACGGTGGGCAGGGGGCCACGTGATTTACGGGACTTCAGATGAGGGTTTAATCCGGGATGTGGTTGGGGGAGGAGGCGGTGTGAGATGGGTATTGCTGCTCACCACCTCCATGCAGTCCACGATGCGTGCGAGCTTCTCCTCGGGCAGCTGTCTGAGCAGAGACACGCTGGGGGAACGGTGGGGGGGGGTGCAGAGAGGAAGGAGGGAGTGATTGATGGGAGAATTAAAGAGTCCGAGCCAATAAGCTGTGAACTCCAGGCCTTCCATTGCCAGACGCGCGAGAACCTCATCATTTAGCTGATCGACTGGTGGGGACGGTGGGCCATGCCCGGAGTTGTCAAACCACAAATTAAACGAACGAATCGCATCCATTCTAATTTAATTCGAATGTTGACAAGTGAGGGTTGTAGAGGTTTCAAACATTCCACAATTTTTTTCCGCAAAATATTTTTATTTCTGAAAGTGAAAAAAAACAACCAAACTAACGAACAAACGTCGGCGCCGTCGTACGAATCCCACCGCCAACTTGTGGCGAGGCAGGAAGGTGGTGCGACGGTGCCCTCCGTCAGTGGCAACTAAAAAGAACCTGAACCTGGCCCTGCGTCTCGTTCAATTCTAATCGGAATAAACAAGTGGCCCATGTTTACACCATTGGAACCTCATTTGCCAGTAAAAATATGATAATTGGTTTGCATTATGACTGCAGGTATTGTGGTCTATGTAAACATGACTCCTTGTAAAAAAAGGTGTCAGTTTTGTTGCCAGATAGAAGGGTAAAAAAACAATTATCAAGTGGCCCATGCGCAATGCGTGCCACCGCTCGCACGGGGGTGGGGGGGAGACAAAGGAGGCTGTGGGGCATCCCGTGGCGTTTGACTACATCGCTTTCTCGTGCGCCATGCCGGCTTTCAGTAGGCGCTCAAGGGCAGCACTTGCCTCCAATGCCCTATCGGGGTAAATACGGGAGGATCCTTTGTGGCTCGGGCACAGAGGGATGGGTTTGGTGCCTGTGTTGAAAGCGGCACCGTGCGTGCGGTGTCGGTGAAGAGAAACACCCGTGCCACGAGGTAGTGCCATGCGGTGTAACAGGGGTGTTGGGAGCCACGTGGTTTAGCAGCAGTGCCCCACGTTGCAGTACGCTTTGATGCGTCGCTGCGTAATATGGCGTGATGTGGTAGCGGCGTGGCGGTGGCGGTCTGGTATCCGTGCGGTGTGGTTCACGGTGCCGCGTGGCCACGGTGCGGTGCGTTGCAAAAGCAGCACGGAGCGGTTACGAGCGCGGTGCCGTGCGGTGCGTCAGAGTGAAGCACGGCGTGGTAGCGCTGGAGCGTGACGTGGCGCGATGGCGGCGCGGCGCCGTGCGGTGCGGTGCAAGGAGGCTCGGTGCGGGGGCAGCAGCGCGACAATACGCAGTGTGGTTACGCGCGCGTGGGTTCGGTGCGAAGAAGTGCGGCGTGGCGGAGGCGGCGTGTGCTACGGCGGCACCGCGGCACGCGTCACACCTGCGCAGGAAGCACACGTGCTCCTGGTGCCGCGCCTGCTCCTCCCGGATGACGATCGCCTGGAACGTGAGGCGGTCGAGCACCCAGACGCGCACCGCCGTCACCGCTGCGGTTGGCGGGGGGGGCGGGGCGGAACGGTGGGACGGGACGGTGGCGGGCGGGGGGGGGGGGCAGTCACTTCCATTCAAGGGTTTTATTTGTTATTGATTTAAGACCGGGCACTTAAGAGAGCACATGAAGGTGACCTGGGATGCAACATTTGAGCCTGGACAGAGCTCCGATGGGCGACCGCCAAGCACCGAGCAGGCTGCTGCGGGAGATGTCACCAGCAGGAGCAAGTGCAGCGGCGCCAAGCGTTGTACGCGACTGCACTACATGCTCCGGTGTCTTACGTGCTGCTTCGTGCACCAACGCCGATGTGAAGATGCTCCACGCAAAAACAGACAGCGCTCATCTTGAAGACACACGGTCCGCCAACCCTTGCCTCCAAAGCGATGGCTCTCACAGGAGTGCACGACCGTTGTGCGGCAGCTCGCGAGGAATAAACTAAACTATTAAAAAAACAATATATATATATTACCAGGTGAGACCCACCGAGCTGTACAGCTCTTTGTTTAGAAGCGACCTGGCCACAAACGACAGCTCCACGAAGCGGCTTATCACGTGCAAATTGATAGCAGCCAAATACTCTAAGCGCGTGATGTTCATTCTACTTGTGGAGGTAAAAACTCGTCGCTCTTTTCACGGGGAGAGAGACACGCAAACTCCAAATATACAGCAGCAGGCGTCAGGGTCGGGATCGAACCCACGACCTCCTGCACACCAGGCGAGGTAGTCAACATCTCCACGGGGTGAGAGACGCAAACTCCAAATATACAGCAGCAGGCGTCAGGGTCGGAATCGAACCCACGACCTCCTGCATATCAGGCGAGGTAGTTAACATCTCGCCACTGGCGAGATAAACAGTAGAACAGTGGAGCAATAGTTAGCGCACTTCATCAACCCGCATTAACCGGTGTGGTGAAGTACAGTCAAACAACCCCCGCCCCCCCCCCCCACCACCCTGTTACCAACTTGGCATGCGGAGGCATTCATCCAGCAGTGGATTGCAAGAGGGCTGCTGAATAGCAGCAAGAGACGAGCACGCGTTGGTGGGGACGGCACCTTTGACGGTGGCGGTGCGCTTGCAGTTGTAGAGGATGGCAAGTTCCCCAAACACGGTGCCGGGGTGCATGTGGCCCAGGCAGGTGCCCCTCTGCTGCATCTCCACCACACCCTCTGGCCATTAGCATCGTCATTAGCATCATCATCAGCAGCGTCAGCAGCATCATCATTAGCATTATCAGCATCCTCATCAGCATCATCATCATTTGCATCTGCATACTCATTAGCATCGTCATTAGCATCGTCGTT
Source organism: Lampetra fluviatilis (assembly GCF_964198595.1). NCBI lineage: Eukaryota > Metazoa > Chordata > Hyperoartia > Petromyzontiformes > Petromyzontidae > Lampetra > Lampetra fluviatilis. The sequence goes on along the minus strand of NC_136283.1, from coordinate 12,934,456 downwards.
AGCATCATCAGCATCGTCGCTAGCATCATCAGCATCGTTATTAGCATCATCATTAGCAGCAGCGTCATTGGCATCATCATTAGCAGCAGCAGCATCATTAGCAGATTCATCATTATCAACTTGATTAGCATCATAAGCATCGTCATTAGCATCAGCATCATCGTCAGCGTCGTCAGCAACTGCAGCAGGAGCATCATCATTAGCATCTTCAGGAACTGCAGCATTTAGCATCACCAGTATTTGTATCATCATCATCATCAGTAGCAGCAACGGTATTTATATAATTTATCTCAGGCATCACCACCAAAAGCTGCAGCAGCAGTAGTCACCGAAGCATCCTAATCACTTATCCTCATCATCAACATCATCATCAGAATCATGGTCAGTAAGTTTTGAAATGCCATTAACCAGCAGCACCATCATCATCATCAGCAGTGTCACCAACATGTTTCATCAGCATCATCATCAAATATGGCGGTCTAAGTCCCGCTCACGGCCAACACCAGTGGCGATGATCGCAACCGGTCCTGGGTCTCCCCTAGGTCGATTCAGCCTCAAATGAGTATTTGGTGCGGAGTGTAAACATCGCCACAGGGGAGAAAAAGGCGGTCGGGCGTGGTGTTGGCCACCCACCCCCTCGCGTGCCGTGCCGGCCTTCATAGGTGCTCGCTAACAGCACTTGCCCCTACAGTCTGTTACAGGCTACACGGGGGATCGTAGTCTGTGTGTCTGACCGAGGCTGCTAGAATGAGTAGGATCGCTAGGCTGGGCGATCGGTGGTTGCACCACCAATCGCTCTCAAAATCGTGCAACTCAACTCTCGTTTGCGGAGGAGAGTGTGACAGCGTGGTATGGCGAGCATGGCGGTGTGTGGTGAGGAGAGTGTGACGGCATGGTATGGCGAGCATGGCGGTGTGTGTGGTGCGGAGGAGAGCGTGACGTCTCGGTGGGTGCGGTACCTGCGAGGACGTACAGGTGGTTGCCCGCCTCGCCCTCCCGGACGACGGCCTGCTCGGGCGAGTACGCGCGCTCGTACATGCACTCCACCATGCGGGTCACACGCCCGTCCTCCAGCCGCCGCAGGAACTCGTTCTTGGCCAGCGCGGCTTTGATGAGCCTCTGCGAGCTGCACGAGACAGTAGCGCACGGACGACATCGCAGCGATCGCGACAATCGTGACGATGACGGGAGCTCTCTCCCGTGTGCGTGTTGCCTACCCGGCCCGGTGCCTTCATCGCGAGAGCGAGCGGCCCGCAATCGGAAGGTCGTGAGTTCAAATCCTGGTTGTGGTGGTTGACTCAGCCCATCGTCCCTCCGGGGTTGATCAAATATGTACCAACTTGTGGCGAAGTCAACGGCTGGTTGGCATATGGGTGGACTTGCCCCTCTGTCTTATGCATGTGGATATGTCCACCGCTGGCTCATGGCTATAAACAGGAGATCTCAGCCACCAATGCTGAAATTATCATTTGGGCAGGAAGTCACCTTGACATCAATGTGTGCTTCACTGGATTCATTTCCAGAAGTAGCTCGCAGCACGTGGAGAGAAACGTCCGACATTGTGTTGAACAACACGTGGTACAACCTGGACCCACATCCGAGAGAGGGCTACAGCAACAACCACTACATCCCAAGAACTGTACACGTATGGCTGGGTCTAATTAAGCGTGAAGTAGCTGAGTGCTGAGTAGGGCTGAACGATTAATCGATTTCCCATCGAAATCGCAATTTGAAACAATGCGATTAGTAAATCGCAAAGGCTGCGATTTTTTGAGATTTGAAAAGGCCTTTTACTTTCTTATTGGAATTTTTAATTATTAAAACTTTAGTTATTGAACTTAACAATTGTTCTATGTTTTATTGTTCTATTTCAATTAAAACATTTTACTAAATACATGTTGGAAGCAATTCATAGCTTTTAAGTTCTCATCCTTGCATTAGAATATTTCGAGCAGTTAATATTTTGATGGTATCATGTGGTAACGCTCCATCACATGTTTTAAATCTAATACACAGTGAATATTGAACTGAAGCTTGACTTAAAAAAATGTAATCGCAAATCAAATCGCAATATCTGTTAGAAAAATCGCAATTAGATATTTTCCCTGAATCGTTCAGCTCGAGTGCTGAGGTTCCATTGGCTGAAGCGGCGACCTCTGCTGGCGAGCCAACATCAAAGCACTGGGCACTGGAAACTCCTTAAGTGACAGAAGTGGCCTGCAGCGAAACGAGGAAAATCTGGTGGCGTTCGGGCGGTATGTATGGTCACAACTGATGGACGAAGGAATGGGAGAACAGGCAGACAGACAGAGAGAAAGACGGACGGATAGATTTATGGACAATCGTATGGAATTTAGGACTGATGGCAGGAAGAGGGACTCATGGACGTATGGGGAGATGGACAAATGCACGGAGAGACGGACAAACGAACAGAAAGATGAACGGATCGAGAGACGAGGGATGGATGGAGAGCCATGAAAATTGATGGGAGGAACAGGCATCGATTGGACAAGGCGATGAAGCGACAGTTGGAGTGATTGACAGAGGGACGAACGGATGAGAGCCCAACCCAGAGGCTCGCGTGGGGCCTCACCAGGGGTTCTTGTGGACGCGGGCCCAGCAAGCGGCGCCCCCCAGCTGCTGCCGCGGGAGGCTGGAACTGGACGCCGGCTCCGCCGAGACTCCGGCTTTGGCCAGCGGCCGGGGGCCCGGCTCCCTCTGTACCGCGTGCAGGAGGCTGGGGAGGCAACCCGACCCCGGGAGCAATGACGGGGGTCCGAGGGGACCTGTCGGGGCCCCGGACGTGTGGCCGATCGCCTCCTGCAGCTTGCGCACCTGTGGAAGGGTCAAGGGTCACGGTTACGTTCGTAGGCGTAGGTCAGGAACCTTGGTGCCGTACTGCTTCCTGGAGACGCCGTCTCGCTCGGCTCACCTGTACCGTACGGTGTCTGAGCTCAGCCTCCAATCCCAGGACTCGCACTTCTAGGTCCCGCACCTGTAAATATAAAATGCAATTCGTTTGTCACTGTACAGCAGAGATCACAGAGGGAGTACATGACGAGCGGGAACAACACAGCCTGGAAATGTGGGAGGGGGGTGCCGTCTAGAGCTACTTGGGCTCACTGCCCCAACGCTGCAGGGGAACGATCCGATGTGTGGGGTGCAAGCAGATGAGCGGCAAAGGGAGAGAGTGGCACGGAGGGCAATGATGTAACCGAACAGCACAGGGGTGTATAAAGTAACTAAAGCACGATGCTCGGCTTCGTTGTTTTCTTGACTTTTGAATAAGCGCCCACAAAGGCAGTTGCAGCAGCGGCCCAGCCCAGTGCCGGACTAAGCTAGCGGGGGGCCTGTACAATGGTGTTATAAAGGGGCCCTGAATAAAAAAAAACACGTAAATATTAAAACACATTAATTTTTTACTTGCATAGTAAAGTAATTGTATTTTTTCATTTGCTATACAGCCAGATAATACGACAAACCGTTAACCTTAAACACCCAGTCGTCCATAAACGTTGAAGGCAGTATAGTACTACAGTAATAGAGCAAGTGCAGAATCACTGAACCGGAATTGATAGCTTGAACGCATTTAGCGTGAGGCCCTTGAAAGTGCGGTTCCCATTGCATATGTAGCTACTTTTGCTGCGAGGATAATCCGGCACTGACTCCAGCCAGAGAACAACCTCGGAGTGCCGTGGCGAATGAGGATTCACGCGTGGCAGAAAAGAAAAACTAAAATAAAACCCGAAACGTTAGGGGGGGCGGGGGGGGGGGTCACCTGTGCCTCTCTTTGTCGCAGCTCGGCACGCAGCAGCGTCCCCTGTGGGCTCCCGGGCCCCCCAGTGGGGGGCTGCGGCGGGGGTCCAGAGGGGGCCATGGAGGCCGCGTCGGGGTCACGGAGGGGATGCGTCTTCATGCTGCCGTTCCCCATTGGTCCTCTTCCCCTCCACCCCCAACGGGATAAGCCCCGCCCCCCCAATCCCCCCTTCTCGTGGGTTGACGTGGGTTGTGGGGGTCCCGGTGAGACACAGCCACACCTAAACACACAAACGTCACCCGAGTGGTCAGGTTGTGAATGTTGTGGCTTGCCTCTCAAACACAACCGCTGTGCTGTACGAGTATGCTACACTATACACTACACTCGTGCTCTACGAGTGACGGATTGGCACGTTCCGATTACGTGTCAAGCCTGACTGATTGGCTGTGTCGGGTGGTGGCGGGCTTAACGACACATTTATATACTTAGGCGATCTAACTCAAAAAAAAAATACCTTTATTGTGGATGACATTGGTCGCGAAAGCCTGCTACGTGTTACACTGTTTAACAGACTGCTGCGGCGAGTGCTGTTAGCGAGCGCCTATTAAGGGCGCACACAACGGGCTGAGTGACCAGCACAACTCCCGGGCGCCAGCCGTCTCTCCGCAGTGCTGCATGTTTACACACCGCTCCAGGCGCGGTTACTCATTTGAGGCTGAGGCGACCTAGGGGAGGCCCACAACTGGTTCGGATATCCGCCACCGTTTTCGGTGGTAGGGAAGTGCCAAAGCTAAGAGCACGACGCCACCCCCTGGGGGCCGTCCATAAATGACGTCACGCGATTTTGGACGATTTTTTGACCCCCCCTCTCGTCACACGGCGTCACAAAAAGTCAGACCCCCCCTCAAATATGACGTCACAAATCTCTGCCCCCCCCCCCCGCCTAAAATAAAACATGCTTCAAATAGCTTTAAACAATTGTCACTGTAGTGCGTATTTAATGTGGCGCTGCACTCTGATGTTGTAGGAGAAAACATTTATTAAAAAGTCAATTTAATTAAGTAGAACGTGTTGTCTATATTTATTTAAAGTTGCGCATTTTGATGTGACGTCACATTTCTCAACCCCCCCCGCCCTCGTCACACATCGTCACAAATGTCTGACCCCCCCCCCCCGCCAGGTGCGTGACGTCATTTATGGACTGCCCCCTTGCTCGCACACAGTTCGCTGTGAATCGCTCGCCACTCCCGTGGGCAATAATAACGAGACGTAAACCTCGATTTTCGAGAGCGAGACGCTGGCCAGAGACAGGGCCCACACACATCAACTCGAACTCGGGCGATGTTCCGCTGGCGTTTGTGTCTTGTAAATCGTTCAAGGACCTGATTCGACATCCGTCTTTGTTTCAAAGTTGGGTTCGGCTTAAGTTTGTAACGGCGCTATAGAGTCGTTATTTTTTTGTGTGTGTCAATAGGGAGCTGCTGAAGCCAGCTTCTCAGCAGGGCCGCATCAAGGCACGGGGCTTTAGAGGCTGCAAGCCCAGGGGCCTCCAGAGATGAAGTGAAAAGTTGATTCACTCGTGAATTCTGAATTTGATTTGTTGTTAGCCTTGTAAAAATAAATTTGAATTTTCGTCAACTTTTTCTTGGTTCTTTCGGTAAAGTCACGTATAAGGGAAATAATAAAATAATAAAAATAAAACATAATTAAATAATTCTCACGGCGTTTCTGCGTTGTGGCCGAAACGTCGTGAGAATTATTTTATTATGTTTAATTTTTATTATTTTATTATTTCCCTTCTACGTGACTTTACCGAAAGAACCAAGAAGATGAATCCCTGCAGTCACTAAAGCTTTAAATTGAAATTTCGTCAACTTTGTTTTCCTTTTTAAAATATTACTGGGGGCCTCAGTACCTGCAGCCGAGGGGCCTACACAATCTTAATCCGGCCCTGCTTCTCAGCATAAACTTTCGCAGCCTACAGCTCTGAGTTACAGTACAGCATACACAGGCACACACATGCAAAAACTATTAACCATTTACACTTGCATTGCACATCATAAGTAAGCGCATACATTACAGTCCTGTTAGTGTTTAATTTGTCAGTCTCGTCCGAGTATGTGTTATCGCTAGTCTATGAACTATTTAAAACCAAACAATTTTTGTTTTATTTTACCAGGTAAGGCCCACTGAGCTATAATATAAAAAAAATCCAGAAGCGACCTGGCCACAAATGACAGCTCACACGAAGTGGCTTATCACGTGGAAATGCATAGCAACCAAACACTCCAAACGCGCGTTGTTGATTTTAAATGAGGAGAAATCCGGAGGACCCGGACAAAAAAATCCACGCGACCACGGGGAGATAGACAGACTCCAAATATACAGCAGGCGTCAGTGTCGGGATCAAACCCACGACCTCCTCTATACCAGGCGGGGTAGTTAACATCTCGCCACTGGGGCACCACGAGACGGAGGTGTTGCTTGTGGGGTCCCCGCACTAACTGCCTCAGGCTGGTTGTGTCTGTGTGACAATCGACGACCAACAATATTGGTGCTAATTGGTTTTTTACCCTTCTATCTGGCAACAAAACTGACACCTTTTTACAAGGAGTCATGGTTGCATAGACCACAATACCTGCAGTCATAATGCAAACAAAAAACACAACTCTGATAATGTGCACTGTCCTTGAAGTTGATTGGTCCACACCCGAGACAGCTTTCCTTAGAGCCTAGTCTCGCATGGGTTGGACCAGATGACGCCAAAAGGCGTACAACTCAAAGACAATGCACCATCAGAGTATGAGAGCTCGGAGTAAGCATTTACACCATTGGAACCTCATTTGCCAGTAAAAATATGATAATTGTTTTTTTACCCTTCTATCTGGCACCTTTTTATTGCCCGATAGAAGGGTAAAAAAACAATTATCATATTTTTACTGGAAAATGAGGTTCCAATGGAATATTGGTGCCGCTGAGGCAGTTGGTAGTCCTGGTGTTGTCCTTGATGCCTAATTAACCTTTGAAGCGCACATTAACAAGGTCACTCAGGCTGCCCATTTTATCTTCTTAGAAACAAACTAAACTATATATTTTTATTCTACCAGGTAAGGCCCACTGAGCTACAGTATATATAGGTATTTTTTTGAAGCAACTTGGCCACAAATTATAGCTCAACAAAGTGGCTTATCATGTGGAAATGTATAGCAGCCAAATACTCTAAACGCGTGTTTCTAAATGTGGAGGTGAAAACCGGAGGCCCCGGAGAAAAATCCACACGACAACGGGGAGAACACGCAAACTCCAAATATACAGCAGGCGTTAAGGTCAGGATTGAACCCACGACCTCCTGTATACCAAGCGAGGTAGTTAACATCGCCACAGTGGCGCCCATATAGCCAAGCTGTGACCTTATAGTTTCACTATTGGGCTCTGAGAAGCTCGCTCATGGCTAAGTTTTCTCTCGTTTTGTTTTCTGTCTAATACTGCTGGCATCCCCGTTGAACTGTTGTCACCTCCAACATGTGCAGAAGCGGCTGCCAGAATTCTTTACACGCACCATTATCGCTGACCCCCCTGTTTAATACCCCTGCGTTGGTATCCCGCCACTGGCTGCCGGTCCAGTTTCAGGTCGAGTTCGAAGATCCTTCTCCTCACTTGCGTGTCCTTCAATGATGCTGCTCCCTCATTTATGCAGAGATCTACTTCGCCCAAATGTTCCAGCAAGAGTTCTTTGGACTTCCGAGTCTGGCCTGTTCGTGTGTGCCAAGGTCACATCTCTGTTCGATGGGTGACCGGGCTTTTTCCCGTTGTGGCCCACAGGTTGTGGAATTCACTTCTACTGGACATTCGGTCTGCCGACTCCCTCGCTTAATTCAAATCCCACCTTAAGACGGACTTATATTAAGGGCTTTTGCTTTTTCACAAATAATTTATGTTGCGGTTGGATTTGAATGGTGTAAGCCTGCATGCTTTCTTTCCTGTACAGAGCCTTGTGACCTCCGGGTGAAAGGTGTTATATAAGTGTAGTTTATTACTATTCAATTAAACTCAACTCAACCCCACTTGAGATGCAGGAACGTGTCTGGTGATAGAGCGATCTCTCTGGAGATACAGAAACCTGTCGAGAGCGATGCAGTGGTCGTTCTCGAGACACACAGACCAGGTGAGAGACACAGTGAAGTCTGGAGACACACACACCAGGTGAGAGACACAGTGAACACAGGAGACACACAGACCAGGTGAGAGAGACAGTGAGCACTGGATACACACAGACCAGGTGAGAGAGACAGTGAGCACTGGATACACACAGACCAGGTGATAGACACAGTGAACTCTGGAGACACACAGACCAGGTGAGAGACACAGTGAACTCTGGAGACACACAGACCAGGTGAGAGAGACAGTGAACTCTGGAGACACACAGACAAGGTGAGAGAGACAGTGAGCACTGGATACACACAGACCAGGTGATAGACACAGTGAACTCTGGAGACACACAGACCAGGTGAGAGAGACAGTGAACTCTGGAGACACACAGACCAGGTGAGAGAGACAGTGAACTCTGGAGACACACAGACCAGGTGAGAGACACAGTGAACACTGGAGAAACACAGACCAGGTGAGAGAGACAGTGAACTCTGGAGACACACAGACCAGGTGAGAGACAGTGAACTCTGGAGACACACAGACCAGGTGAGAGACATAGTGAACTCTGGAGACACACAGACCAGGTGAGAGAGACAGTGAATACTGGAGACACACAGCCCAGGTGAGAGACACAGTGAAGACTGGAGACACACAGACCAGGTGAGAGAGACAGTGAATACTGGAGACACACAGCCCAGGTGAGAGACACAGTGAACACTGGACACACAGACCAGGTGAGAGAGACAGTGAATACTGGAGACACACAGACCAGTTGTGAGACACAGTGAACTCTGGAGACACACAGACCAGGTGAGAGACACAGTGAACTCTGGAGACACATAGACCAGGTAAGAGACACAGTGAACTCTGGAGACACACAGACCAGGTGAGAGACATAGTGAACTCTGGAGACACACAGACCAGGTGAGAGACGCAGTGAACTTTGTAGACACACCGACCAGGTGAGAGACACAGTGAACTCTGGAGACACACAGACCAGGTGAGAGACACAGTCAACACTGGAGACACACAGACCAGGTGAGAGACACAGTGAACTCTGGAGACACACAGACCAGGTGAGAGACACAGTGAACTCTGGAGACACACAGACCAGGTGAGAGACACAGTGAACTCTGGAGACACACAGACCAGGTGAGAGACACAGTGAACTCTGGAGACACACAGACCAAGTGAGAGACGCAGTGAACTTTGTAGACACACAGACCAGGTGAGAGACACAGTGAATACTGGAGACACACAGACCAGGTGAGAGACACAGTGAACTTTGGAGACACACAGACCAGATGAGAGACACAGTGAACTCTGAAGACACACAGACCAGATGAGAGACATAGTGAACTCTGGAGACACACAGACCAGGTGAGAGACACAGTGAACTCTGGAGACACACAGACCAGGTGAGAGACACAGTGAACTCTGGAGACACACAGACCAGGTGAGAGAGACAGTGAACTATGGAGACACACAGACCAGGTGAGAGACACTGAAGTCTGGAGACACACAAACCAGGTGAGAGACACAGTGAACTCTGGAGACACACAGACCAGGTGAGAGACATAGTGAACTCTGGAGACACACAGACCAGGTGAGAGACACAGTGAATACTGGAGACACACAGACCAGGTGAGACACAGTGAGCTCTGGAGACACACAGACCAGGTGAGAGACACAGTGAACTCTGGAGACACACAGACCAGGTGAGAGACACAGTGAACTCTGGAGACACACAGACCAGGTGAGAGAGACAGTGAACTCTGGAGACACACAGACCAGGTGAGAGACACAGTGAACTCTGGATACACACAGACCAGGTGAGAGACACAGTGAACTCTGGAGACACACAGACCAGGTGAGAGAGACAGTGAGCTCTGGAGACACACAGACCAGGTGAGAGACACAGTGAACTCTGGAGACACACAGACCAGGTGAGAGACACAGTGAACTCGGGAGACACACAGACCAGGTGAGAGAGACAGTGAATACTGGAGACACACAGACCAGGTGAGAGACACAGTGAACTCTGGAGACACACAGACCAGGTGAGAGACACAATGAACTCTGGAGACACACATACCAGGTGAGAAACACAGTGAACTCTGGAGACACACAGACCAGGTGAGAGACATTGTGAACTCTGGAGACATACAGACCAAGTGAGAGACGCAGTGAACTTTGTAGACACACAGACCAGGTGAGAGACACAGTAAACTCTGGAGACACACAGACCAGGTGAGAGACACAGTGAACTCTGGAGACACACAGACCAGGTGAGAGACATAGTGAACTCTGGAGACACACAGACCAGATGAGAGACACAGTCAACACTGGAGACACACAGACCAGGTGAGAGACACAGTGAACACTGGAGACACACAGACCAGGTGAGAGACACAGTGAACTCTGGAGACACACAGACCAGGTGAGAGACAGTGAAGTCTGGAGACACACAGACCAGGAGAGAGACACAGTTAACACTGGAGACACACAGACCAGGTGAGAGACACAGTGAGCTCTGGAGACACACAGACCAGGTGAGAGACACAGTGAATACTGGAGACACACAGACCAGGTGAGAGAGACAGTGAACTCTGGAGACACACAGACCAGGTGAGAGACACAGTGAACACTGGAGACACACAGACCAGGTGAGAGACACAGTGAACTCTGGAGACACACAGACCAGGTGAGATAGACAGTGAACTCTGGAGACACACAGACCAGGTGAGAGACACAGTGAACACTGGAGACACACAGACCAGGAGAGAGACACAGTGAAGTTTGTAGACACACAGACCAGGTGAGAGACACAGTGAACTCTGGAGACACACAGACCAGGTGAGAGACACAGTGAACTCTGGAGACACACAGACCAGGTGAGAGACATAGTGAACTCTGGAGACACACAGACCAGGTGAGAGACACAGTGAATACTGGAGACACACAGACCAGGTGAGACACAGTGAGCTCTGGAGACACACAGACCAGGTGAGAGACACAGTGAACTCTGGAGACACACAGACCAGGTGAGAGACACAGTGAACTCTGGAGACACACAGACCAGGTGAGAGAGACAGTGATCTTTGGAGACACACAGACCAGGTGAGAGACACAGTGAACACTGGAGACACACAGACCAGGTGAGAGACATAGTGAACTCTGGAGACACACAGACCAGGTGAGAGACAGTGAACACTGGAGACACACAGACCAGGTGAGAGACACAGTGAACCCTGGAGACACACAGACCAGGTGAGAAACACAGTGAACACTGGAGACACAAAGACCAGGTGAGAGACACAGTGAACTCTGGAGACACACAGACCAGGTGAGAGACACAGTGAACCCTGGAGACACACAGACCAGGTGAGAGACACAGTGAACTCTGGAGACACACAGACCAGGTGAGAGACACAATGAACCCTGGAGACACACAGACCAGGTGAGAGACACAGTGAACACTGGAGACACACAGACCAGGTGAGAGACACAGTGAACTCTGGAGACACACAGACCAGGTGAGAGACACAGTGAACCCTGGAGACACACAGACCAGTTGAGAGACACAGTGAACACTGGAGACACACAGACCAGGTGAGAGACACAGTGAACACTGAAGACACACAGACCACGTGAGAGACACAGTGAACTCTGGAGACACACAGACCAGGTGAGAGACACAGTGAACTCTGGAGACACACAGACCAGGTGTGAGACACAGTGAGCTCTGGAGACACACAGACCAGGTGAGAGACACAGTGAACCCTGGAGACACACAGACCAGTTGAGAGACACAGTGAACACTGGAGACACACAGACCAGGTGAGAGACACAGTGAACACTAGAGACACACAGACCAGGTGAGAGACACAGTGAACTCTGGAGACATACAGACCAGGTGAGAGAGACAGTGAACTCTGGAGACACACAGACCAGGTGAGAGACACAGTGAACACTGGAGACACAGACCAGGTGAGAGACACAGTGAACTCTGGAGACACACAGACCAGGTGAGAGACACAGTGAACACTGGAGACACACAGACCAGGTGAGAGACACAGTGAACACTGGAGACACAGACCAGGTGAGAGACACAGTGAACACTGGAGACACACAGACCAGGTGAGAGACACAGTGAACACTAGAGACACACAGACCAGGTGAGAGACACAGTGAACTCTGGAGACATACAGACCAGGTGAGAGAGACAGTGAACTCTGGAGACACACAGACCAGTTGAGAGACGCAGTGAACACTGGAGACACACAGACCAGGTGAGAGACACAGTGAACTCTGGAGACACACAGACCAGGTGAGAGAGACAGTGAACTTTGTAGACACACAGACCAGGTGAGAGACACAGTGAAGTTTGTAGACACACAGACCAGATGAGAGACATAGTGAACTCTGGAGACAAACAGACCAGGTGAGAGAGACAGTGAATACTGGAGACACACAGACCAGGTGAGAGACACAGTGAACTCTGGAGACACACAGACCAGGTGAGAGACACAGTGAACTCTGGAGACACACAGACCAGGTGAGAGACACAGTGAACTCTGGACACACACAGACCAGGTGAGAGAGACAGTGAACTCTGGAGACATACAGACCAGGTGAGAGACACAGTGAACTCTGGACACACACAGACCAGGTGAGAGACACAGTGAGCTCTGGAGACACACAGACCAGGTGAGAGACACAGTGAACTCTGGAGACACACAGACCAGGTGAGAGACACAGTGAACTCTGGAGACACACAGACCAGGTGAGAGACACAGTGAGCTCTAGAGACACACAGACCAGGTGAGAGACACAGTGAGCTCTGGAGACACACAGACCAGGTGAGAGACACAGTGAGCTCTGGAGACACACAGACCAGGTGAGAGACAGTGAACTCTGGAGACACACAGACCAAGTGAGAGACGCAGTGAACTTTGTAGACACACAGACCAGGTGAGAGACACAGTGAACTCTGGAGACACACAGACCAGGTGAGAGACACAGTGAACTCTGGAGACACACAGCCCAGGTGAGAGACATAGTGAACTCTGGAGACACACAGACCAGGTGAGAGACACAGTGAACTCTGGAGACACACAGACCAGGTGAGAGACATAGTGAACTCTGGAGACACACAGACCAGGTGAGAGACACAGTGAACTCTGGAGACACACAGACCAGGTGAGAGACACAGTGAACTCTGGAGACACACAGACCAGGTGAGAGACACAGTGAACTCTGGAGACACACAGACCAGGTGAGAGACATAGTGAACTCTGGAGACACACAGACCAGGTGAGAGACACAGTGAACTCTGGAGACACACAGACCAGGTGAGAGACACAGTGAACTCTGGAGACACACAGACCAGGTGAGAGACACAGTGAATTCTGGAGACACACAGACCAGGTGAGAGACACAGTGAACTCTGGAGACACACAGACCAGGTGAGAGACACAGTGAACTCTGGAGACACACAGACCAGGTGAGAGAGACAGTGAACTCTGGAGACATACAGACCAGGTGAGAGACACAGTGAACTCTGGAGACACACAGACCAGGTGAGAGACACAGTGGACTCTGGAGACACACAGACCAGGTGAGAGACATAGTGAACTCTGGAGACACACAGACCAGCTGAGAGACACAGTGAATACTGGAGACACACATACCAGGTGAGACACAGTGAGCTCTGGAGACACACAGACCAGGTGAGAGACACAGTGAACTCTGGAGACACACAGACCAGGTGAGAGACACAGTGAACTCTGGAGACACACAGACCAGGTGAGAGAGACAGAGAGCTCTGGAGACACACAGACCAGGTGAGAGACACAGTGAACTCTGGAGACACACAGACCAGGTGAGAGACACAGTGAACTCTGGAGACACACATACCAGGTGAGAGACACAGTGAAGTCTGGAGACACACAGACCAGGAGAGAGACACAGTTAACACTGGAGACACACCGACCAGTTGAGAGACATAGTGAACTCTGGAGACACACAGACCAGGTGAGAGACACAGTGAATACTGGAGACACACAGACCAGGTGAGACACAGTGAGCTCTGGAGACACACAGACCAGGTGAGAGACACAGTGAATACTGGAGACACACAGACCAGGTGAGACACAGTGAGCTCTGGAGACACACAGACCAGGTGAGAGACACAGTGAATACTGGAGACACACAGACCAGGTGAGAGACAAAGTGAACTCTGGAGACACACAGACCAGGTGAGAGACACAGTGAATACTGGAGACACACAGACCAGGTGAGAGACATAGTTAACTCTGGAGACACACAGACCAGGTGAGAGACACAGTGAATACTGGAGACACACAGACCAGGTGAGAGACACAGTGAACTCTGGAGACACACATACCAGGTGAGAGACACAGTGAACACTGGAGACACACAGACCAGGTGAGAGCCACAGTGAGCTCTGGAGACACACAGACCAGGTGAGAGACACAGTGAACATTGGAGACACACAGACCAGGTGAAAGACACAGTGATCTCTGGAGACACACAGACCAGGTTAGAGACACAGTGAACACTGGAGACACACAGACCAGGTGAGAGACACAGTGAACACTGGAGACACACAGACCAGGTGAGAGGCACAGTCAACACTGTAGACACACAGACCAGGTGAGAGACGCAGTGAACTTTGTAGACACAACAGACCAGGTGAGAGACACAGTGAACTCTGGAGACACACAGACCAGGTGAGAGAGACAGTGAATACTGGAGACACACAGACCAGGTGAGAGACACAGTGAACTCTGGAGACACACAGACCAGGTGAGAGACACAGTGAACTCTGGAGACACACAGACCAGCTGAGAAACACAGTGAACTCTGGAGACACACAGACCAGGTGAGAGACATTGTGAACTCTGGAGACATACAGACCAAGTGAGAGGCGTAGTGAACTTTGTAGACACACAGACCAGGTGAGAGACACAGTGAACTCTGGAGACACACAGACCAGGTGAGAGACATTGTGAACTCTGGAGACATACAGACCAAGTGAGAGACGTAGTGAACTTTGTAGACACACAGACCAGGTGATAGACACAGTGAACTCTGGAGACACACAGACCAGGTGAGAGAGACAGTGAACTCTGGAGACACACAGACCAGGTGAGAGACACAGTGAACTCTGGAGACACACAGACCAGGTGAGAGACACAGTGAATTCTGGAGACACACAGACCAGGTGAGAGACACAGTGAACACTGGAGACACACAGACCAGGTGTGAGAGACAGTGAACTCTGGAGACACACAGACCAGGTGAGAGACACAGTGAATTCTGGAGACACACAGACCAGGTGAGAGACACAGTGAACACTGGAGACACACAGACCAGGTGTGAGAGACAGTGAACTCTGGAGACACACAGACCAGGTGAGAGACACAGTGAATTCTGGAGACACACAGACCAGGTGAGAGACACAGTGAACTCTGGAGACACACAGACCAGGTGAGAGACACAGTGAACTCTGGAGACACACAGACCAGGTGTGAGACACAGTGAACTCTGGAGACACACAGACCAGGTGAGAGAGACAGTGAACTCTGGAGACACACAGACCAGGTGAGAGACACAGTGAACTCTGGAGACACACAGACCAGGTGAGAGACACAGTGAACTCTGGAGACATACAGACCAGGTGAGAGACACAGTGAACTCTGGAGACACACAGACCAGGTGAGAGACACAGTGAACTCTGGAGACATACAGACCAGGTGAGAGACACAGTGAACTCTGGAGACACACAGACCAGGTGAGAGACACAGTGGACTCTGGAGACACACAGACCAGGTGAGAGACATAGTGAACTCTGGAGACACACAGACCAGCTGAGAGACACAGTGAATACTGGAGACACACATACCAGGTGAGACACAGTGAGCTCTGGAGACACACAGACCAGGTGAGAGACACAGTGAACTCTGGAGACACACAGACCAGGTGAGAGACACAGTGAACTCTGGAGACACACAGACCAGGTGAGAGAGACAGAGAGCTCTGGAGACACACAGACCAGGTGAGAGACACAGTGAACTCTGGAGACACACAGACCAGGTGAGAGACACAGTGAACTCTGGAGACACACATACCAGGTGAGAGACACAGTGAAGTCTGGAGACACACAGACCAGGAGAGAGACACAGTTAACACTGGAGACACACCGACCAGTTGAGAGACATAGTGAACTCTGGAGACACACAGACCAGGTGAGAGACACAGTGAATACTGGAGACACACAGACCAGGTGAGACACAGTGAGCTCTGGAGACACACAGACCAGGTGAGAGACACAGTGAATACTGGAGACACACAGACCAGGTGAGACACAGTGAGCTCTGGAGACACACAGACCAGGTGAGAGACACAGTGAATACTGGAGACACACAGACCAGGTGAGAGACAAAGTGAACTCTGGAGACACACAGACCAGGTGAGAGACACAGTGAATACTGGAGACACACAGACCAGGTGAGAGACACAGTGAACTCTGGAGACACACATACCAGGTGAGAGACACAGTGAACACTGGAGACACACAGACCAGGTGAGAGCCACAGTGAGCTCTGGAGACACACAGACCAGGTGAGAGACACAGTGAACATTGGAGACACACAGACCAGGTGAAAGACACAGTGAACTCTGGAGACACACAGACCAGGTGAGAGACACAGTGAACACTGGAGACACACAGACCAGGTGAGAGACACAGTGAACACTGGAGACACACAGACCAGGTGAGAGACACAGTCAACACTGTAGACACACAGACCAGGTGAGAGACGCAGTGAACTTTGTAGACACAACAGACCAGGTGAGAGACACAGTGAACTCTGGAGACACACAGACCAGGTGAGAGAGACAGTGAATACTGGAGACACACAGACCAGGTGAGAGACACAGTGAACTCTGGAGACACACAGACCAGGTGAGAGACACAGTGAACTCTGGAGACACACAGACCAGCTGAGAAACACAGTGAACTCTGGAGACACACAGACCAGGTGAGAGACATTGTGAACTCTGGAGACATACAGACCAAGTGAGAGACGTAGTGAACTTTGTAGACACTCAGACCAGGTGAGAGACACAGTGAACTCTGGAGACACACAGACCAGGTGAGAGACATAGTGAACTCTGGAGACACACAGACCAGGTGAGAGACACAGTGAACTCTGGAGACACACAGACCAGGTGAGAGACACAGTGAACTCTGGAGACACACAGACCAGGTGAGAGACACAGTGAATTCTGGAGACACACAGACCAGGTGAGAGACACAGTGAACTCTGGAGACACACAGACCAGGTGTGAGACACAGTGAACTCTGGAGACACACAGACCAGGTGAGAGACACAGTGAACTCTGGAGACATACAGACCAGGTGAGAGACACAGTGAACTCTGGAGACACACAGACCAGGTGAGAGACACAGTGGACTCTGGAGACACACAGACCAGGTGAGAGACATAGTGAACTCTGGAGACACACAGACCAGCTGAGAGACACAGTGAATACTGGAGACACACATACCAGGTGAGACACAGTGAGCTCTGGAGACACACAGACCAGGTGAGAGACACAGTGAACTCTGGAGACACACAGACCAGGTGAGAGACACAGTGAACTCTGGAGACACACAGACCAGGTGAGAGAGACAGAGAGCTCTGGAGACACAAAGACCAGGTGAGAGACACAGTGAACTCTGGAGACACACAGACCAGGTGAGAGACACAGTGAACTCTGGAGACACACATACCAGGTGAGAGACACAGTGAAGTCTGGAGACACACAGACCAGGAGAGAGACACAGTTAACACTGGAGACACACCGACCAGTTGAGAGACATAGTGAACTCTGGAGACACACAGACCAGGTGAGAGACACAGTGAATACTGGAGACACACAGACCAGGTGAGACACAGTGAGCTCTGGAGACACACAGACCAGGTGAGAGACACAGTGAATACTGGAGACACACAGACCAGGTGAGACACAGTGAGCTCTGGAGACACACAGACCAGGTGAGAGACACAGTGAATACTGGAGACACACAGACCAGGTGAGAGACAAAGTAAACTCTGGAGACACACAGACCAGGTGAGAGACACAGTGAATACTGGAGACACACAGACCAGGTGAGAGACATAGTTAACTCTGGAGACACACAGACCAGGTGAGAGACACAGTGAATACTGGAGACACACAGACCAGGTGAGAGACACAGTGAACTCTGGAGACACACATACCAGGTGAGAGACACAGTGAACACTGGAGACACACAGACCAGGTGAGAGCCACAGTGAGCTCTGGAGACACACAGACCAGGTGAGAGACACAGTGAACATTGGAGACACACAGACCAGGTGAAAGACACAGTGAACTCTGGAGACACACAGACCAGGTGAGAGACACAGTGAACACTGGAGACACACAGACCAGGTGAGAGACACAGTGAACACTGGAGACACACAGACCAGGTGAGAGACACAGTCAACACTGGAGACACACAGACCAGGTGAGAGACACAGTGAACTTTGGAGACACACAGACCAGGTGAGAGACAGTGAAGTCTGGAGACACACAGACCAGGAGAGAGACACAGTGAACACTGGAGACACACCGACCAGTTGAGAGACACAGTCAACACTAGGGACACACAGACCAGGTGAGAGACACAGTGAACCCTGGAGACACACAGACCAGGTGAGAGACACAGTGAACACTGGAGACACACAGACCAGGTGAGAGACACAGTGAACCCTGGAGACACACAGACCAGGTGAGAAACACAGTGAACACTGGAGACACAAAGACCAGGTGAGAGACACAGTGAACACTGGAGACACACAGACCAGGTGAGTAACGCAGTGAACTCTGGAGACACACAGACCAGGTGAGAGACACAGTGAACTCTGGAGACACACAGACCAGGTGAGAGACACAGTGAACTCTGGAGACACACAGACCAGGTGAGAGACACAGTGAGCTCTGGAGACACACAGACCAGGTGAGAGACAGTGAACTCTGGAGACACACAGACCAGGTGAGAGACACAGTGAACTCTGGAGACACACAGACCAGGTGAGAGACACAGTGAGCTCTGGAGACACACAGACCAAGTGAGAGACACAGTGAACTCTGGAGACACACAGGCCAGGTGAGAGACACAGTGAACTCTGGAGACACACAGACCAGGTGAGAGACACAGTGAGCTCTGGAGACACACAGACCAGGTGAGAGACACAGTGAGCTCTGGAGACACACAGACCAGGTGAGAGACACAGTGAGCTCTGGAGACACACAGACCAGGTGAGAGACACAGTGAACTCTGGAGACACACAGACCAGGTGAGAGACACAGTGAGCTCTGGAGACACACAGACCAGGTGAGAGACACAGTGAGCTCTGGAGACACAGACCAGGTGAGAGACACAGTGGACTCTGGAGACACACAGACTAGGTGAAAGACACAGTGAACTCTGGAGACACACAGACCAGGTGAGAGAGACACAGTGAGCTCTGGAGACACACAGACCAGGTCAGAGACACAGTGAATTCTGGAGACACACAGACCAGGTGAGAGAGACAGTGAGCTCAGGAGACACACAGACCAGGTGCGAGACACAGTGAACTCTGGAGACACACAGACCAGGTGAGAGACACAGTGAGCTCTGGAGACACACAGACCAGGTGAGAGACACAGTGAACTCTGGAGACACACAGACCAGGTGAGAGACACAATGAACTCTGGAGACACACAGACCAGGTGAGAGACACAGTGAATTCTGGAGACACACAGACCAGGCGGGAGACACAGTGAGCTCTGGAGACACACAGACCAGGTGAGAGACACAGGTAGCTCTGGAGACACACAGACCAGGTGAGAGACACAGTGAACTCTGGAGATACACAGACCAGGTGAGAGACACAGTGAGCTCTGGAGACACACAGACCAGGTGTGAGACACAGTGAACTCTGGAGACACACAGACCAGGTGAGAGACACAGTGAACTCTGGAGACACACAGACCAGGTGAGAGACACAGTGAGCTCTGGAGACACACAGACCAGGTGAGAGACACAGTGAGCTCTGGAGACACACAGACCAGGTGAGAGACACTGTGAACTCTGGAGACACACAGACCAGGTGAGAGACACAGTGAACTCTGGAGACACACAGACCAGGTGAGAGACACAGTGAGCTCTGGAGACACACAGACCAGGTGAGAGACACAGTGAGCTCTGGAGACACACAGACCAGGTGAGAGACACAGTGAGCTCTGGAGACACACAGACCAGGTGAGAGACACAGTGAACTCTGGAGACACACAGACCAGGTGAGAGACACAGTGAACTCTGGAGACACACAGACCAGGTGAGAGACGCAGTGAACTCTGGAGACACACAGACCAGGCGAGAGACACAGTGAGCTCTGGAGACACACAGACCAGGTGTGCACCTGCGTGGAGACGGGGGCAGACCACGGAGTGTCGCGTCTCCTCGCTCCCCGTGTCCTCTGCGTTAATTCTCCGGCACGCGCTCCAGCGCCATTGCCCTCCGCGTCCTCACAACCACGGAGCTTTTCCTGTGCGTCTCGCTCCACGGAGCCGGCCCCTCTCTCCTGCTCTCTCTCTCTCCTGCTCTCTCTCTCCCAGTCTGTCCTCCTTTGCGGGCCGCCCTGAAGAGGAATTCCCCTGCACAGTCACCTCGGTTACTCCTCCGCCTCCTCCGCCTCCTCGTCGCCGCTGTCGTCCACTCTGCTCCACTCGCCTCTGCGTGAGTCACAGACGAAGATTTAACACCGCCAACGCCGCCGACTCCATCACGGACACTGATCTCAGCGGAAGGCAACTCTCACCCTGTGCCTTGCGTACTCTCCATCCAACCCACACTCCCACACCCCCCCGCGCTCACGCACGCACGCACACGTACCCTCCCTCTCTCTCTCCCTCCCTCCATCCCATCATTCAACTCCTTCTGTTCTCTCTCGCTCCCTCCATCTGCCCGTTCGTCCATCAATCACTGACTCCCTCCCTTCCTCATTCCGCTCTGCCCTCCAATCATCCCACCCCCCTCTCTCTCCGTCTCACCCGACATTCATACATTCATTCCCTTCTCACGCTCGCATTGCCTCCCTCCATCCCCCTCTGTCTCCTCCGTGCCCCTCCCTCTCTCATCTTTTCCGCCCCATGCGCGGATCTCCGCTCTTCCCACGATGACGATGGCGTTGTTGATGATTGACATGTTTGACGTCGACGCTCTTGCTCGACACACCGGGCGCTCTGATTTGGGCGAGGTTTCATCAGGCGATTTCCATTCACTCTCATAGAGATCCGTTACATTAAGCGAACTCCGTTCACTGCTATGAACATCTATTCCTAAAATCTCTGCTCAAGTTCAAATATTTTACAGATGGTATGTTACCCTAAAGTCCGACCTCCAGTTTCATAAAAAGAAAAAAAACTCAAGACGTTCGTCAATAACAATGCCTTATAAAACATAAATATAATAGGCGACGTTTCGGGCAATGAGCCTTCTTCATAGTACACCAATGAATACGCCACGAAGAAGAGCCATCAGGGGAAACGTCGCCGCTTATATATTTCCTTTGAAGGCCACACATAGTGTAATTGGCAAATATTTTGAGCATGTTTTTAATAAAAAATCTATCAAATAACGCGACCGTCACACGACTGTCACGCAAATGTCTTCGCACAATATCACGGCTCGAGCCACGTGGCCACACACAGCAATGGGCTCAGGCACAGCAGGCGAACTCATGCGCTGCCGGTATAGGCCGGTGGGGCTTTCAGGTTGTGTAAAGACGACATTTGTTCTTGATGTGGATGGACATATGTACGTATGAAGGGGCCACTGGCTGCTTATCTATTTTGTTAGTTATGTTCTGCGCAACTGCGCTGATGATTACGTTGTGTTCAGTGCTATACATATAAAGAGGTCAACATTCGGAGCCGTTCAATGCGCTTTGATGTCAGGGGAGAGGTGAGTCAGTATGTGTCACTGGGGAGACAAAGGCGGTTGGGCCTGATGCTGGCCACCCACCCCGTCGTGTGCCGTGCCGGCCTTTACAGGTGCTCGCTAACACCACTTGCCCCAAGTCTGTTCAGGCGACAGGGGTATCTTTGTCTTTGTGTGCTTATGCGAGTCCATTGTCTATTTGTGTTTATCGGTGTGTGGTGAGCGGTGGCGCAGTGGTTAGCGCACCGCGCTTCGAACCCGACGAGTTCGATTCCCACTCACGGCCAACATCGTTGACGAATATCTGAACCGCTGCGGGGTCTTCCCTAGGCCGACTCAGCGTCACATGGGGCGCTTGGTGCGATGTGTCAACATCGGCGGCGGGGAGATAAACGAGGCCGGGCTTGGTGCTGACCACCCAGGGCCCACGTGTGCCGTGCGAGCTAATGCCACTTGCTTGCTTCGTGCGCAGTACGATTTATCAGTCGCACGCGCCTCGTGTATACTCGTGGATCTAAGGCCAATTGTTGATTTGAGATGTTATCGAAGTGATCCGATTAACGCCTGGCAGCAGCGGGAACGACTGGACACGGCGTCGCTGCGCGGTCTAGTGATGACTGCAAGGAGCAGGATACGAGTTTAAAAGCCGCTGTGTCCCTGACAACGCATCACGCATTCACACACAGCACGTGCAATGGAGGGTGGTTGTGCGTACTGCAGTATCTTGACTGAAAGCTTTCGTGACTGCAGGAATTCATATTCTATATATATAGGTGATTTGAACCTATATCTACGTGACTTTACCGAAATACCTAAATAATATGTACTGCGGTATATGTGTTGTTTACGTGAGGTCTACAGAGGCAATGCAATTTCGACTCGCTTGCAACGCGTAATCAAATTTGCCCTTCATCCGGAAACATCCTCGCTGAGTCTTGTAACCTCAAAGAGTGTTGGGGACGAGTGCCCTTAGCGCAGCAGCTACTCGCTTGAGACTTTAGTAGACCGATAGAATGCCCAGAACCGGTTAATATAATGATATAAAAAAGTAAAACGAAATTATCTTTGTTTGCCACGGGTCGGGATTCGAACTCAGGGGTTCCTGGTTTGTAGCGTGCTACACTACCGCTCTACCCCACGTACACACACACACACAACAACAATCAACACCCTATTCCGAGAAGAGCACATTTATTATTCCATTTGCCAACCGCAATACGACTCAGAAAGCTTACAGAGCTTATATATATAAAACCTTTATTTTCAATGTGCGATGATGGCATGGGGAGCGGAGGGGAAGGGATAAAATCTGCGGGATCGTTCAAGTAAATTGTGTTTAACCATGCGAGATTTCACGAGACCAGGATTGCGGTGTGGGGCTGTGGAGGCGCGGTGGTGCACGATTGCTCCTCGAAGCAGGGTCCCAGCCGAAGCTTCTCAGATCTCCGCGGATCCTTTCAGAACTCCCCCTGGTGCTCAGCTCCCCGCAGACCACGGCATCCCCACTCCACGCTTGCGAGCGACAGGAATACTGTGACCACTCACGCATAACGATCCCCTAAAAATGTATTAATTTCAGCCTCGTCGGAGAACAGGCAAATATTGCCACACCCGGCACACCGCACCCTGGCTACGTGTCGCTCTCGATGTGACATGTCCTTTCTCAAAGACGTCAGCGACCATGGCCTTCTAATTGGCTCTGTCCGTGGTATTGCTCAAGAACGTTAGATCGGTGTTCTTCAATTTCAAGGCCCGCGGGCTACAGGGGGCCCCTGGTGGCCTTTAGTGCGGGCCCCGACGTGCGGCCCCCCACGATACACAAAGAGTGACAACACCTCCCCCCATCATCATCATCAGCATCGTGCTGCTGTCAAACCCAACAACGGTTTCGAATGTGTTGCGGCCCTCACACTGATGTCTTTGCGGCGAAAGTGGCGCCCCATCTGAAAGCCGAGTGACTAACACTGCATTACGTCTCATTATAATTAGCAGGTGGTAACTCAGTGCATACAATTCGTGATCTGATCGCATCTGTGAAGGACAAGATTCCTGACGTGCAATATCCCGGCGTCTACAAACTAAGCTGTATTTGCGGCAGCAGTTATGTTGGGGAAACTAAGCGACACGTGATCGTGAACATAAGGCAGATTTGAAACACGGTAGGACCAATACTTCTGCCGTGGCTGATCATTACTTTAATGCGGCTGGCTCACGTGAAGTTGATTTCTCTAAGACGATGGTTCTTTGCAAGCCGACTGGCTATCAACAAAGATTCGTTCACGAAGCCACCCATGTATATAGACACAGACACAATTTCAACCGAGACGACGGTTATAAACTCGGCAATCTTTGGACAGATGTCATCAACCACTTTTGGTCATGACTTGAATTTGTGTTTTCTTGTCAACCTCTACCGTCAGCAGTGTGGATGGACGTAGTGAGGTGCAATGCCCCCCCCCCCCCCCCCCATCTATACCCCCTCTCTCTTTCCCCCCTATCTCTACCCTCTTCCTCCCCCCATTTTCTAACACACTTGAACTGCGCCCTCGCCTTCAGCTCCACCTCTATCTCTACCCCCCTCTCCCCCTATCTCTAACCCCCCCACTCTCTCTCTCCCCCCATCTCTCCCCCCCTCTCTCCCCCTATCTCTAACCCCCCTCTCTCTCCCCCTATCTCTACCCCCCCTCTCTCTCTCTACCCCCATCTCTACCCCCCTCTCTCCTCTATCTCTACCCCCCTCTCCCCCTATCTCTACCCCCCCCCCCTCTCTCTTTCCCCCCATCTCTCCCCCCCTCTCTCCCCCTATCTCTAACCCCCCCTCTCTCTCTCCCTATCTCTAACCCCCCTCTCTCCCTATCTCTACCCCCCCCTCTCTCTCTACCCCCATCTCTACCCCCCTCTCTCCCCCTATCTCTAACCCTCCCTCTCTCTCCCCCTATCTCTAACCCTCCCCTCTCTCCCCCCCCCATCTCTATCCCCCTCTCTCCCCCTATCTCTAACCCCCCCCTCTCTCTCCCCCCCCATCTCTACCCCCCTCTCTCCCCCTATCTCTAACCCCCCCTCTCTCTCCCCCTATCTCTACCCCCCCTCTCTCCCTATCTCTACCCCCCCCTCTCTCTCTACCCCCATCTCTACCCCCCTCTTTCCCCCCCCATCTCTACCCCCCTCTCTCCCCCTATCTCTAACCCCCCCTCTCTCCCCCTATCTCTAACTCCCCCCCTCTCTCCCCCCCTATCTCTACCCCCCCCCCTCCCCCCATTGGCTGCCCCGCCCATGCTGTTCACGCCGCACCGCTTTCCCTGCTGCTGCCTCGTCACTCTCGGTCCTCCGCCCACTCACAACTTTGGAAGCCCTTAGAAGCAGTTGCATTTGGAGGCTTGCCCCCTCTTTTCTCTCCGCCTGATGAAGACCGCTTGTGTTGCAATCGAAACGTCGTGGGTTTTTTTGCTTTTATCAATTTATTTTTCTTTTCTATCTACGTAACTTTACCGAAAGAACCAAAGAATACAAAGAATATAGGTGGTAACTCATTTTAATTGTCTTCTCTGGCATGATATGCAGTCTCTTGTTCACTCGGTCTCCGTGCCACTGTGGCTGTGGTTACCAGTCACGCCACCAACTCCACTCTAGCCAGCGACCCCAGGAATAGATGCGGTGAGAGATTCAGCCCTGATCCTACTCACTGCCCCAGCTCCTCGCCATGCACATCGACCAGAGGTCGCAACCGGGTACCCGATACCCGTACCCTACCCGATACCCGGCTACCCGTACCCGGCCGGGTACGGGTACCCGTTTGCGACCCTGGTGCGGCCGGGTACGGGTAAGGAATCAAAACCCGTTTGCGACCTCTGACATCGACGCAGCACGCGTGAATGCGTAACCCGTAACGCATTGCCTCGCAACTCATGGTGACACCACACAGTAGATGGTGTTGTATCACACGGGTATAGCAAACGCATGCGTACACGTGTAAGGGCTGTGTAGTATTGGTGGGCGCGTTGGCTCTCGGGGCTAACGACACGTTAGAGACACTGATCCAGTCATCGCTAAGACCTCGAGTGTGAATCTTGGTGTCAGCCAACTGTGATTAAACCCCGAGTTTGCAAGTTCATGACCACAGCCAGGACATGCTCCCTGGACAGAATGCTCCCTTCACTCTGCTGTCTGGATATGGAACTGCCTCCCTGATGAACACATTGTTGGCGAGATCACTGATTCTTTTCTTCAAGCCTTCAAATGCCGAGCACATGGACATCTCCTAACTTCACCACGCACCTTGTAGGAGTGAGTCTTTGAGTTGCAGTGAACCAGTGATTAGGTCCATGAGACGTACTAATGTCTGATATGGCTGTTGGACTTCTTTCGCACCGTGCGTAGCCAACCGTGCTAATTGGACAGCCTAAATAAAGGGTATAAAGACCAAAACAGGACCCTGCGACTCAGTGCGAGGGCTTTCCCGGATAAATAGCTCGCACGGTCGTGGCCTTTAAAACACTGCCGGAACAGACTCCTAGACTTCATAGTTACGTACTTCGTGTTTTTATTTATTTATTCTTAAATATATAAACAATGAAAAGTAACAAGTCTGCGGAACGCGAAACGATGCGCGCACAAGTCGTTGGATTAAAAACAACAACAACAACAACAACAACACAAACTTCGACAGCAGTGGTAGCAGTGACTTAAAGCGTTGGGGGTAAAAGCCACAAAAAAGTAAATTCATCCAAAGAGGCATCTGGGATTCTGAATGTGGGGCGTGGGGAGCGGTGGTGCAGCGCTGCACTATGAAACTAGCGACCCGGGTTCGATTACCACTCACGGCCAACACCGGTGACGATTATCTGAACCTGTCCCTGGGCTTCTCCTAGGTCGACTCAGCCTCAAATGAGTACCTGGTGCGGTGTGTAAACATCGTCACTAGGGAGACAAAGGTGGCCGGGCCTGGTGTTGACCACCCAAACCCCCGTGCTCGCCGCTAGCAGCACTTGCCCCAACAGCCTGTACAGGCTCCACGGGGGATCTTTGTCTTTGTGTGTGCGGTATGTTACTGAAGGCAGTCGGGCCCACAGTGGCAGTGAATGCAGCGACGGCGACGCGGCCCAGCTGTAGGTAGCGCGGTCTCCCCGCAGTGGACGACGACACATTCCCCCGGCGTGAGTTGCAAGTGTGGGCCACTGTGTGTCCAGGCGTCGAAAATGAGCACTGCAAAATGACTCAGTGAACCGCGGGAATCCTCGCCCCCCTCCCCCTTCTCCCTAATGGCACACGAACGCCCCAGGTTGCTCCTGCAAAGGAGACTCAGCCGGGTCTCGCAGAGCTCTCACCTGGTTACGTACAAAAACATCGCCGCGTGTGGGGGTGGAATTCAGTTTAAACAACAAGAACGACGTGCAAAAAAAAATAAAGTTCACAAACCGGCCAAGATCGACTTAGCCACCACCACATCATCATCATCATAATTACATCATTATCATCACCATCCCTCCATCGGTCGGTTAAAATGAGTACCACCTGATGAAGATTGGCGCGTGGTGAGTCAACAGTGGCGGCTCTATGGATATACTGCTCCCCGCCATAGGATTGTGGAATTTTCACCTATAGGCCCATGTTTGGTAATAAAATAGCCGCCTTATAGAATGAGGGGGGAGGGCCCTATGTCCAGTGGCAAAGGTCATCGACGAAACACGACCACCATAAAATAATATGCGAAATTTTACAAAACGGAAACAAATATAGATAGCAATCAATAATCGTATAGACATTCAAATAACACAAAAAAAAGAAAATATAAGAGAGTACATCATTACATCGTCAACGTTGTGTGTGTGTGTATAAAGACGCGCCTGCCAATCAATGTGTATTCTTTAAAACCGCCAACGTGTTCGACAGAGACCCATAGCCTTGTATCGATCAGAGTAAAAAAAAATTGCTGAAAAACCAAGACCATTGACATATTTCCCACGTGACAAATTGATCTGATTGGCTGTCGGGTTGTCTGTTGAACTTCTTTTGCACCGTACGTAGCCAACCGTGCTAATCGGAGGTGCGGAGGAGGGTTAGAGTGAGAAAGATTACATTATGCCTACACGATCTAACTCTAAATAATCAGCTATGCTTATATTTAATACCATTAATGGTGTTCTTCAACTCAAAAGCTTACATCTGCAAAACAGTGTCCAACCTTTAACACGTAAGGGTTTTTCGCAGCCGATATTGCGATACACAGATATGGTGATCTGGAGAAATGTTATCTAAGACCTTCCAAATGCATTCGGTTATGAGAATTGTTTACCGGCGAACTCATTTCCTTAGAACTCCTTGTGTTATCTATCATTCCCCCGCACCTCTGCTTAGCACGTTTGGCAACATACGGTGCGAAAGAAGTCCAACACACTGCATATAATTTATACAATTGCATAATAATCGGTGCATTGTTATACGCTTGTACAGTGCCCGACAATTTGTTTGGCTTTGTCGAGTGGTGGAGGGCTATACGACAACATTTGGTGAGATCCTCATCACCACGTGGCCTATATGCAAAAACCAACTACGAATCAGTATGCCGCACCATACACCAAACCCCATCCAACACACACAACTCAGCCGCAATAATGTGCGTGTGATGTGCGAAATTAGTGAAACATGTATGTCAGTTTAAGCTGAAAATAATGTTGCGAAAATCTCATCGTACAAGAGAACCTTTGGAAGTCGCTAAATAACGAGGTGCAGTTTCAAGCGGTTTCGAGCGAGCGAACGCACGCACGGAATACAAAATCACCGCAGGTCAACAGCGATCCGACAACGAGCCTATTCCCCGGATAATAAAACGCACTTATTTCCCCTGTATTTTATATGAGTACATCGGGGCTCCGTCTTATAACCCGGCGTGTGTGTGCGTACGTGCGTGACCAGATTTTGCATCACTCTACTTGAAACCACGTGCACGTTTGGGCTGATTCTTACTTTCCGCGGGGCGTCTTATAATCCAGAAAATACGGCAAATCATTTACTGTAACGGAGCATGCTCGAAAAACAAAAAAACAATGGTCGCGTTTTCAGCCCACAGATGGCTTTATAAACTCCACTTACAAATATAAATTGCAGAGGGCAATACATTTAAAGATACCTCATTAAAGTCAGAACTACTGAATATAGGGGCAAAAAACAACTACGCATACTCTCCCGATACACTTTGCCCAACATAATAGGTTCCAAGAAATAACGAGGAAGATAATCATTCGAAATACGTGGGGAATCCATACACGGCTCACCCTACGTATACAAACTGCATATCTACACTGTTCATCTGTGGGCGAACAGTGGTGAGCACACTGCACTGCGGACACGGCCACCTGAGTTTGATTCCTGGCTACGGCTAAGATCAGTGACGAGTGACATCTGAACAATGTTCCTGTCTCCCCCCTCTCTCTTCCGCCCCCACTTCACCCCAACCTGCATTGACCAGCGTGGTGAAGTATGGTCAAAAAGCCCTCCTTGACCGACATGGCATGTAATCTCGCAGTGGTATATATATTTTAATCCTTTATATTAAGTTCACTTGCTT
>NC_136283.1:12734942-12902442 GCF_964198595.1 Lampetra fluviatilis | reverse complement strand
ATTTTAGTGTTAATATTTAAGTGTTTTTTTACGTGTAGGGCCCCTTTATAACAACATGTGCTACAGGCCCCGCACTAGCTTCATCCGGCACCGACTGGAGTAGATAGGCACGTGAGGGGTAGCCGCCAGAGTCATGGCGAGATGCACATGGTGGATGTGGTGCGCCGGGCGAAGACATATATTCTGGGTTCGACTCGAGCTGGTGTATCGTGACGACGAGTCGTCGCCACAGTCCCCAGTTAGAGATATTACTGACTGGGGTTGTGGTGTGCCGGGTGGCGTCAATATTTATCCGGGTCTCCGGATGATTTTCTGCTGGGCATCTGTGAAACTACCGGACATCTGTGAAACTACTGGACATCTGTTGCAAAAAGAGCTTCATAGCTCATCAGATTCCTCCAGTATAAATACATATTCTGACCGTGTTGATGAAATTAAGCCCTGGATCCAGTTGACATGTGTTGCTACGATAAACAAAGACCTACATGTGAAAGTCGCAAGACGCGTCCGTCAGCCATGTGTAATATGAATGTACAATCGATAAGGTTATATATGTTTGTGTGCTAAGTATCGCGATTATAAAGTATTACCCTTGTAACAGAGTCGATTACAGAAAGAAAAAAAATTCGCGACCGCCCAAAATATTTAAATATATACGACACGTCATCGTGAGTTTGACTACTACGCTAAAGTTAACAGGAATGATTTAGGTAAAATATATGTGTGAGAAACAATAAACAAAAAATTGCTACAAAGGAATCGAGTTATAACAATTATAATAACCGTAAAGGACAGAGCAATTACTGGGAACACGTGAAACAGACCCCCCCCTCCCCACCCACCCACTGACAGAGGCATGCAGTGGCTCGGTCAGAGATTGAACTTTCACCCCGCGGGGCTGAGGTGTCTGTTGAGTGGGAAGCGGACGGCAGAGAGGGCCCCGTTAACGAGGCGAGATGAAGGACTTGCCGTTCCGTGCAGCAAAGCCAAAGTGTCTATTTAGACATTTACCTCAGGGTAAAGTACGGATTTTAACTCCACGTCAGTCAATCTCTGCTCTGGTTAAGGCCCATTGCCCAAAACGTCAGCCTGTTATATTTATTTTCCGCTGCAAAGCAGTGTTTCAATGACCGATGTAGCGAGTTTGTTTTGAGTTCGACCTTTGCAGCACCACCACTTTCAATTTCTATTCGCTCAACAAATGTCCCAATTGTTTGAATTGCAGTAACACAGAGAATCTCCATTAACTTGGTAGTCATTAGACTTTCACCACCACCACGATGACACAAACCTTCGTGCTGGGTCACTGCTATTGTAACATAGCTATTTTCAATTTGCAAAACTTTACTTGTAAAAAAAAAAATCCCAATCCCGCACGGGGGCTGCGAGCTGGCCAGCAGATGGCATGACAGCAAGCGGCTCACAAGCCCCATCTGGACTATCCCCTTGCTTGAATCGGCTTCCTCCGGGTTGCCGTGTTTCCTCCTACACGAAGCCAAACTCTCAACTACACACAAGATTGAGAAAGAGCAATTGGTGAAATATCCCAGTGCAGCAGAACCCTCCATGGCACGGAGCGTTGATACTTGGCGGAGCTAATCCCGCGTAAATACACCACATCGGTATCATCATTGAAATACTTTCCTTGGAACGGGGTCCCCATAAGCGAAATCGAATTTCCACCGTTCTAAGGAACTGATTCCAATCAAATGGAATGACAACCGCTTTAGCCGGTCTCGATCAAAGTGAATGGAGATTAATTATATCGTGGAAGGGGGGGGGGCTGAACTGTGATGCAGTTGACGCTGTTGTAATGATTTTAATATATAAAATAAACTAGTGTTCTTCACTGGCGGCCCGTCGTGGCCTATAGTGCGGCCCCTGACAATACACAAAATGTGAAAACACTCCCCATCATCATCATCGCCGTGCTGCTGTCAAACACCAAATGGTTTCAAATGTGTGGAGGCCCTTACACTGCTGATGTCTTATTGGCACAAGTGCCCCCCTCCCCCGCCCTCTAAATATTAGTGAAGAACACTGAAATAAACCTTCGCATCCTCCTCTTGCCTCGTGCTGCACGGGGGAGACACGCAAGCGACCCCCCAGGAAGGGTCAAGACTTTGCGGGGTATGTGATGTGCCCGACATTGATACTCCTCTGCGCTACGGTCCCTTTAGCTTTGGCAATAATAAAAATAAAATACAGGCTGGAACCCGACAGACCAGCCGTGTGTAACTTAAATTATTTAGTTCAAGCGACACCAACATAAAACACGATTGTTCAAATACCCTATCAACCGAAAATGAGCTGCACATCGTCATTATAATTACAATAAAATAATACCGAGGGCGATCCACGAAAATATTCTCTCCCCCCACTGAAACAAAGGGAGCCATGAATGGAGCAAAACGTGCCCGCCACCAATCCCAACACAGTACGGCCATCTTCTTGGTTCTTTCGGTAAAGTCACGTAGAATGGAAATAATAAAATAATAAAAATAGAACATAATAAAATAATTCTCACGACGTTTCGGCCACAACGCAAGCAGCCGTCCCCAGGTGAAGAAGAGGTCTGACGAGAAGACAGAGTCTTGACAGACCTGTTCTTCTGTTCTTCACCTGAGGACGGCTGCTTGCGTTGTGGCCGAAACGTCGTGATAATTATTTTATTATGTTCTATTTTGTTTCATTTTTATTATTGTATTATTATTTCCATTCTACGTGACTTTACCGAAATAACCAAGGAGATGAATCCCTGCAGTCACGAAAGCTTTAAATCGAAAGAGTACGGCCAGTTGACACCTCACTAACACTCGCTCCTCTCTGAGGACATGGAGCCATCGCTTTACCACGTCTCTGCCTCCTGTTGCGAGATGCTGAGACCCAGCCGAGATCAGTGGAGGGCGTGTCTGCGCGTGGATCACCCTGCATGTGTATTTATCTGGATGTTTTCTGTTGACATCCCTAAACCTCTGCGATAGGGTACGCCTGGCCCCTCACATATTGGTGCGACCTTTGAACTTAGCCCCTCTGCTCAGGCCTCGCATGCTGCCATCGTAGTTTAATTTGGGGACGTGAGAGTCATTGATGGAACCCCCGATTAACAAAGAAAAATCTAAGCTGTCAATCCGCCGCGAATGTGACGAATACTCAATCTGGAGTCCGATCCGCCTTCAGAAACTCCAGAGGCTCCCCCCCCCTAAATTAGAGTATGTGGTACATACTCAGTTCCTGAAGCAGCTCCTAGGACGCGGAGCAAAACGTCGGACGTCATTCCGAAACAACGCGGCATGACCCCGAACCAACATCAAGCGCGTTCTCCACCCTGCAGAAACTAGACCATCTCCCATCCCATGCGCAGCGCTGATCACCTTCAATGTGGCAATGGCTGTGCGGGTTAATACGTCGCGACCGCACTTGTGGGTTAGTTAATTCAGAGCTGGGTAATAAAGTCCACGGTTTATCGAGAGCAGGCACCGACCCACCCGCGTTAAATGGTGTTAAATGTTGCACAACGGGCGCAATGCAATCGTCGATGAAAGATCGAGCGCGTTGTGCACAGAGGCGACAAGCTCTGAATAAACGAATACGACTCGTACAATAATAGGCAAACGGATAAAATATATATAAACAAGTACTGCTTTTATATATACACTTAAAACGTAATGGTAATAAAATGACGCAGCGTGTTCGTGTATATTTTACGGAATAACCGCCCCCCCTCCCACGAAAAAGAAAACATTTATAAAATATATATAAAAAAAAGAAAACGTGAAGTAACATCATTACACGTGTTAAAAAGGGCAGCGAAATAAAATCCACTGTCGCCCGTCCCGACTTGTAGTTGTTGCAGTTGTTGCAGTTGTTGTTGTTGTTTGCCACAGACGGTCAGGCATCGTCAGCGCCACGCGGGCCGGCACAGGCTGAGAGATTTAAACAATAGCCGGGCGATGACGTGGGGCTGCTGGAAGGGGATAGAGGTTAGTCGTCCCAGGACGTTCGGGGCGACTGTTTCTTTTGTTGTTGTTGTTGTTGTTGCTGCTGCTGCTGGAAGCCAAATCGTGGCTCCCAGGATATTTCCCCGATCCAGCGACACCGCGGACAGGCGAAACTCACGCGTCGGCAGAGTAGCCGCTGGTCTCGGGGGGGCGGTGAAGGAAATAATAAAGACGGTGCCCTGGCACCATCGGCTCCGTGAACACAGCTCAAGAGCATTCGAGTCTCCCAATAAATTCCAAACCTCGGGGATGGAGTGGGAAGAGGCGGTGGAGGGTGGTGGTGGAGGGGGGGGGGAAGTGGACTGATCACGACCCCCCGACACCTCGACGCCGCTCATCGCATCTCCAACGGAAAGTTTAAAGAGTCCCTCCAGGTAGGTTCCAACCACCGGGTTCGCTCCTCCCATCACCTCCATTCCTCTTCCTCCACCCCACTGCCGCCGCCGCTGCTGATCCTCGACCCCTTGCGGGGGCAGCATCGAACGCGCCGCTCCACACAGCGCGTCTCCAGCTCAGCCGCAGAATGTGATCAGCAGACGCCTCCTCTACTTGGCTATGAGCCACGGCGTCTCGCCCTTGAAGGAGCGGCAAAACGTCAACGTTCGCTCACGATGCCCCCCACCCACGCACCCCGCCCCCGGCCTTCACCTCCTCCGCACCCTCGAACTCGCACCCCGCACAATCGGGCCACGTGGCAGCTCGTGCCGACACCCATCGCCCATGTGGGTTCGTGCGATTGTCACGTGGGGCAGTGTGCACGTGGCCCAGGTGTCTCTCCCTGTCGTCACCGTGACTTTGAATGTCGGGGGTTCAGTGCGAGTGGAGCGATTAATGACGGGAAATTAGAACGGTGACGGACACAGCACTGCACGCGTTAGGCCATGCGGTTTTCGATAATTCAGGTGTTCCACCACCATGGCCACCACCACCTCGTCCTCCCATATTCACCCCGAGCCATCCAGGATTTTGCTGGTTGCACACTGCGACGGCGCAGTCTCCTCCATGTTAATGATTTTAGGACACCGCAAGGAATTCGCTGAATCTATATATTTTACAAGAAACGATACGTTTACGCGTCATTAAATTTAAACCGAGCAGGTAACTCACAATTTGAAATGACTCCACTTAATACAATGTCAAATCACTTCTCTACTCTATTCTGAATGTATTTTATAAACGTGAGTCGGATCTGCATTTTGTTTTAAAGATTGTCACCCTTAAATAATTATTTTACTCGAACGAATAATTGATTGAAAGAAGCGTAAAAACTGAAAACCCTGTGAATTTTCGTCCAATGTGGAGACTTTTTTCCTTCAGATTTTATTGCCTTTACGTTATCATCACGTTAGTTAATTGGAAGGCCATGGCAAGTAAACCAGACATTTGTCTGAGGCCCGGGAGAGGTGGAGAGGAGATGGTGGGGATGGGCGCGGGAACCAAAGATTTGAAAACCACGCCGTGTTACACACACCATCATGCGAACAATAACCACTGTCCCATGTCACATGTACAGCCCATATGTGAAGCAAATGGGCTTTGTACGAATTTACGGGGGAGTGGGTCAAAAATATATTTGTTCTGCAGGTTGGTTATAGTGGGCTCTTTGGACTATAACATGTTGAAAGGCACCTTTCCCCCCCCCCCTCTATCCTGTGTCCGCATGGATTTCTAAAAAATGCAGGCACTTTTCAGGATCAATTTGAGAAGGCCAGTTTCACTGTTGTGGGTTTAAAGTGTTTTCTCTGTTCTCAGAGGAAACATGCTGTGATCTTCACAGGCTGCAGTGGCGCCTGACAACACGCCTCATCTCCAACAATACCGCACGAAAAAGCAAAGTACAACCCATGCCACCGAAAACCATCGTATACCATTGAAATTGCTCCCATGTTTAATTCATAATACTGCGCGGATGAAACGCGGTTGTCGTGTGCGGAGTGATCCACGGTTTCAAAATATACGACGGGATAAAAGCCACTTTTCTTTTAAATTGCCGTTCATGCCAGTCTCAAATGTTGTTTTTTTACATAACCGGGGTTAGAGATTCTGGATTGCTGCCAGGGATTATTGAGGGTTTTCAATTCGCAATTACATTGCTTCCAGCCAAGGTGGTTGTGCAATATTTTGTGAATTACGAGTGGAAGACGCATATCTTGAAATGGTTCAAGCAAATATCACGCTTCCTTCTATCCTGTGTTTGCGGGCATTCGGGCATTTGTGCATGGCTGGGAGAAGGCGATGTGACGTGAGTGGGCTGTGTTTGTCTGTTGTGTTTGTGAGCGTTGCGTGAGCGCGGTGGTCGTGTTTATGGGGAGCTGTGGTGCGAGTGGTTAGCGTGCTCTGCTACGGACCCCGGCGACCCGAGTTCGATTCCCACTCACGGTCAACGTCAGTGACGATTATCAAAGTCGATTCGGCCTTTAGTGAGTATCTGGTGTGATGTGTAAACATCGCCACTGGGGAGACAAAGGCGGACGAAGGTGGTTCTAGCCACCCACCCCCTCGTGTGCCGTTCCAGCCTTCATAGGTGCTCGCTAACAGCACTTTCTCCAAAAGTCTGTTAAGGCTACACGGGGGATCTTTGTCGTTACGAGTGCGGTGGCTGTGTTTGTGAGGAGTTGCTGGTAACAGCTGCCATGCTATGGACTGTGATCATCAATAAAAACATGGAGCTGCCATGATCCTGGAATGTAAAACTCTCTGTTCTACTAGAACAAGGTCTAGGAATTGCTTGAACCACCCTCGCATGTGGCTGGTAACATTAGTAAAATATTAATTGAGCTTCCATTCCAAATTAGAGGTGGGCTCCCATCTTGGACTATCTCGGACTGTGCCAGGAGGCTGTTTGGTGCTGTGGAAGCTCGTGTCACGTGATCAGCTTCTGCGTGAGGAGCTTTCATAGGTGCACAGATTACGAAAGGGATGGCACGATTCACCATTTCCTCAACCCCGTGGAGATTCGATTAATTATTGTGATGCCGAAATGAATGAAAGATTGAATTCCTTTTTGTAACATTGTGGCGAATGTCAGGAGCCTTCATGTGGCCGCACGATTGACGTGACCCAATTACATGCGTCATTCTTTCTGAAGCAGAGACCTTTGTCAATCCACCGCTGGATGAAGGCCTCCCCACGTTGTGTCGGTCGTAGGAGTTCACCGTGTTGGTCAACGCGCGTTGGTGCAGGAACAGTTCAGATGTGGTCACTTGCCACCCATGTTGGCTGAGCCCAGGAATGGAACTCGGTCGCAGGGTTTAGAGCGCAGTGACTTAGCCGCTGCGCCATTGCTACACCCCCCCTCCCCACAATTACATTTACGAATCTAAAACAACAATATATTCTTACACGTGGCACGAGTTTAAAATCAGTGATTCATCGATGAATGGATGTGTCTCGTTCCCCCCTCGGTTAATAAGTTCCATGCAGCGATGATCACAGCTATATTCTTCGAAAGTTTTGTTCTTCACTAATTTTCAGAGGGGGGGTGGGGGGTTACTTTCGCCGATATGACATCAGTGTGAGAGCCGCCACGCATTCGAAACCATTGGGGTCTGACAGCAGCACGATGATGATGATGGGGGGTGTTGTCAATTGTCGTGTATTGTCGGGGTCTGCACGCCAGGGGCCGGCACTACAGGCCACCAGGAGCCGCCCGTGGCCACCCCGGGCCTTGCAATGAAGAGCGCCGCTCCAAACGAATGTGTTTTTAGATCAATGGGAAGCATAAAACATGGGATCACGGTGGTGTATTATCCACAACAACAAACAATTGCCGGCGCTTATAAAAAAAACCGTCTTAAAAACACAACACAAAGCAGGATGCATTATCTGATAGCTTTTTTTTTGTTTAAAAATAAAACACGAAAATGTTAAAGACAATTGGCGTGATTTATGACAACCGCCGTACGCGACGTATAAAAACACACACACGGGCAATATTAAATCACACACGGGCAGCAGCAATCTGTTAATATTTGCATATGAACTCACGCAGCAACCACAGACCGAATAACCGCCACGGCGCTCAATGTGAGAGGGCCGCTATATTTGACTGCCATGAAGCCCAGGGGAGAGAGAAAGAGAGAGACGGAGGGTAGGAGAGACTGTGTCGATTTAAAAAATGATCGTAGATTTTCGGCTACCTGCGGTGGCATTTTAAGTGGTCTAGAAGAGGTAGGGTAACTTAATATCCACTTGAATCATCATTCAATTTTAGGTCGCTGTGAATCCAACGCTGAGTAAGGACCCTCGCCACAAGCCATGTCGGTCATGGGGATTGTTTGCCCATACTTCACCATACTGGACCGCGTGGGTTGGTGAAAGGGGTTGGGGGGCACTCAGCACCGGTTCAGATATCTCGCCACTGATGTTAGCCGTGGCCGGCATGAGCAACGCGTACAAAGTACAAAGGTTGATAGAAAACCCAGCGACTGTCACCGTTATCGTTCTAAATTTGCCCACTTATGATCCAAATTGGAAACGCGATGCCGCTAAGAAATTGACACTCGTGCCAATCAGTGCAACGCCTGAAGAGGACGTCACAGATCGACTTCTGGAGTCATTTCGAAAGCCGACTTTGTCCACACCCAAGGGGGTGTGGGGGGGGCGCGTGGAAACCCAACGTTAATTAGTAAAATATCCTGTCCACTGCCACTTCTCCATCACATTCACGTTCCAGTTACTCCCGTTGAATAAATTACTTGCAAGCGACGACCGCGTGGGTGGGTTCATTCCCCTGGGGGGGTCTCATGGCAGGCAAGGGACGCAGCCCCGGATTGGCCCAAAACTCTCTTGACGGCCGCCACTTGTCAACACGCAGCGCAGTAAACGTGACACGTGGAGCCGAGGCGCTCCCTCCCTACCCCCTCGTGTATACGCCAGGAAGCAGAGCTTGCTGAACCTCCCCTCGTGATCCCCACTGGCTGCAGGTTGCCGCTGCTCGTGGTCAGTGGGTACAGCACTGTTCTTCAAAGGGGGGGGGGGGGGGGCACGGGCACTTTCGCCGATAAGAAGACATCATCAGTGTGAGGGCCGCCACACATTTGAAACCATTGAGGGTTTGACAGCGGCACGATGATGATGGGGTCCGGACGTAAGGGGCCGCACTAAAGCCCACCAGGGGCCCGCCAGTCGCCCGCGGGCCTCGCAATGAAGAACACCGCGGTAGAGGCAAACTGACTGGCTGGCTGGCAGTGCAAGAGAGCCATGCATAGGAGAGCACTGCTTGGGAGAGCGCCTCCAAGACCAGAGCAGCCACGCGCGATAGCTATGTGCCCGCAGCACTAACACGATTGGACCCACACTAAGAAATTATTTGCGAGCTTAACAACCGATTTTTTTTCAAATCTGCGAATGTAATACCTGTCATTTACGATGAACGTTAAAAAATTCATTACAATTATTATTATGAGAAGACTGACATAACCACACTGCAAAACTCTTCGCGAGCTTAACAACGAATTTTTTGTGTTAAATCTGCAAATGTAATTTCTGTACTTGACGATGAATATTAAGAAATTCATTACAATTATTATTATGAGAAGACTGACATCTGTAACGCAGCGCTACGGATTTTCTCCGCTGTACCCACTGACCGATCACACGCGGCGCGGTGGCCGCAGATACGAGCACATCGTTTTATTTGGGCGCGCTTCGCGGAATGTTCGTAGGTTTCATCGCAGCCTTCCGCTACTCGGATCGGACAAGCAAACCTCGCAACTTCAACAAGGCAGCACGGCTCGTCGGAATGAAGGTCGGTTGGTCCACACCACCAGCCGTATTTGGAACGATGTAAAAAAAAAAAATCTAGAAATGCTTAATTATCCACGGAATGTAGCACGGAATGTTCGTGAACGAAGAGAACAATTCGGAAGGCCGGGTACCTTTTTAAATCGAAGCGCGCTTATTCTGTTTTAATTAAGCGAATAGTCACGCCCATCATGAATAAGTTAGCGTGAATGTAGAACGGAGATGTTGAAATTCTCCCCCCCCCCAAACCCTGCCCCCCATGGCTTTCTTAGAGGCAAGCAATTTGTTACCGTAGCAACGTACATAACACTTGTGTGGCCATAGCCATAAATTATTATGCTCATGCCTTATTACGAACCGTGTATAAACGAAATCAACGTGTAAAAAAAAACGGTTTAGTGTAAAAAAAAACCAAACCCAACAGATCTAAACAAGAACAACATCATCATAAAAAAACAACTTTACAAAAAAGCGACGTTTGATACAAAATATAGTATTTATATCTTATATACAACAGCAGCCCCATGCTGAGGGTTAGGCAGACCATCACTGCAAAAAACACACGAACACACACACGCGGGCAGTTAGTAGTGCGGGAGCTCGGTGGGGAACACGCGGTAACACACACACGGGCGCAAATAAGTTCCGTAAATCGCTCGTTGACGCTTATCTCGGACAGGTGAGGATAGCCGCCCAACGAGGCTACATTTTGAGAGTAACAAGGCGAAGTCAAAGTGACCCCCGGCTCAAATGAGCGTCGAGGCAATGCTCACCTCCCGTTTGCCGGCTTGAGTCGTTGAGAAATGCCCCATTCAAGTGATCGGGGCCGAGTCTAGCCAGTGGACAACCATTGTTGTTGACGAGCTCACAACGCGGTACCTATTTTATCGACCCCCTCACCCCGAGGTGGGATGATGGGCTGAGCCAACCAGGAATTTCAACTCACAAACTTCCGATTGTGAGCCGATTGTGGATATCCCCGATAATTTATTCATTGGGGAAAGCCGCACCGAGGCTCAAGACACTCTTTTTTTTTATCAAGGCGAATCCTGCATTGGGATGTTTGGCTAATTCCACTTATGAGCGCTCTTACGCGCGTGTGTGTGGGAAGACGCCGCAGTACTTTAAGCACCCAGAGAAAACCCAGGCACACGACAAAAGTGTTGAGCGAGGGAGCGGTCATATGTATGGGCAGTAGAAACATCCCACATGAATACAACAGGGGCTGATCAGCCTGCAGTGCGAGCACCGATTAGCGATACCGAACCCACATTTATGTAACGTCCCTGCCATTGGAATGTCGAATTTCCACCACTGGCTCAGGACCATGAATTGCGATGAGCAACACCCAATGCTTATTTGAGAGCAGGGACGCGCACACTTTGACTCGCCTTGATCTGCCGCGTTCAAATACGGCGCTGTGACTTAACGTCTCACCTGGCCTCTGATAAGGCATTCGATTGATCTGTTACTTGCGAGGCAACGTGGGATACAAACAAATAAACATCGTGGTGCCAGCTGTCGCGCGTGTTTCCGCATGGACGGCGACGATTCACCGCCACGGCGAATCGTTTACGAGCGCAAAATTATACTCTTTGGTTCTTTCGGTAAAGTCACGTAGGTAGAAGAAGAATAACATAAAAATAAAATAAAAAATAAGCGGTCGTCCTCAGGCGGAAAAAAAATCATCCAGCAGTGGAACTGCTGAGAACGAGCGCTTGTGTTGCGATCGAAACGTCGTGATATATTATTTTGTATTTTATTATTCTTCTACCTACGTGACTTTACCGAAAGAACCAAAGAGTATGGATTCCTGCAGCCACGAAAGCTTCAAATCAAGATTGAGTGCAAAATTGTTTGCAGAGAAATGCGCAAGCAACGACAAGGGGAGACGAAAGCGTGAAACAACCCCGGGGGGTTCGTGACTCATGGACTCCGGCCCCTCGGCACGACGGTTGGGCCCGATCGTCGTGGATGCAAAGTCACGTGCGCGTGGCCGAGAACCCCGATGCGGAGGTGTTTTGCCGATTTCGCGGTGGGGGAGGGGGGAACCACAAAAGGGTGACTTCCCAAGTGGCCAGCGCTCATGGGAGCCCTTGTCGAGTGTTCTCGAGATGCTAGGAGCAGTGGGGTGCGGAGAGGTTAGCCTCCTCCCAGAAACATCGATTTCTTTCCACTAATAATGAGCATGAGCACCCCAATGCACTTTGAGGTTTCCATGCTGCCTCCACCCTGAGGTGTGGCCAGCCGAGATGCTCTGGTTGTGAGGGCGAGCATGATTTTACTTGGGCACGGGATGAATGATTCCCACACGTGTTGGACAGCGAGTCAAGGCATATCATGTGCAAATGTGTGGTCCCTTCCCATAGCTGCTACTACTAAAATTAGTCTCCAAGCCTATTTAAGCCCACAATTTAAAACTAATTCTCACGCACCTGTATGTAAGCTTCAAATCCGCCTCAAGCCTGACGCCCCAGAGCCTGGCTTGTGCCCAGCCATTGTTGCGCAGTGGTGAGATGTTAACTACCTCGCCTGGTATACAGGAGGTCGTGGGTTCGATCCCGACCTTGACGCCTGCTGCTGTAGATTTGGAGTTTGCATGTTTCTCTCCCTACGGTCCGCGTGCATTTTTCTCCGGGTCCTCCGGTTTTTCCCTCCACATTTAGAAATATGCATTCGGGTATTTTGGCTGCTATAAATTTCCACGTGATCGGCCACTTCGTTCAGCTATCATTTGTGGCCAGGTCGCTTCTGAAAAACAGCTTTATGGCTCATTGGTCCTTACCTGGTAAAATAAAAAGTTTAGTTTTCATCTTAGTTGATTGTGTAATAACTGACCCGCCCACGCAGTACATCTGCGACAAAGAGCTTCATGGCTCATTGGATTCCTCGAGTCTAAACAAAAAATCTGATACTCTGAAAAAACTCGCGCGTCTACGTCCACACTTACTTTCTGCCAGCAGCCAGGTAGGGGCAGCCCGTCCGCTCCCTGTAGGGGGGGGGGGGAAGGGGTAATGGCACATCATTGGCGTGAGTCTCGGCCTGCAGCGGCAGATGCACACGGGCAGCAGGGCACGCGGTACGATTCGCAGCAACGGCGTCACCAGCTCGAGTCACTCCACAAAGTGATGCCCGTTTGTGGAGGGAGGACCTCTCCCGCTATGGATTGGGAGCTTGGGCCATGGAGGCATTGCTTCATAGTTCTCCGATGTATTTTGGCAAGACGGCCTGACATTTCACCCACAACTGAATTTAACTCTACGGTTTCCTTAAGGAGCCTCCCAGCACGTGGAGGAAAACGCTGGAAAACGCATCGGAGAGCTATACAGCGCAGTCGCGCAAACCATTGGCAGGAGGCGTTGAAAAAATCAGCTTGTGACGCCGCCGATTCAAAGATACGTGCGGAGGCGGCACCGTCCTGATCCGACATTGGATTGATCGCTGCCGATTTAAACCGGGCAGAAAAACAAACCATTCCTCCCCAGTCGTCATCGGCAAAGATGTGAATTTTTCGATTTAAAGCTTTCGTAACTGCAGGGATTCATCTTCTTGGTTCTTTCGGTAAAGTCACGTAGAAGGGAAATAATAAGATAATAAAAATAAAACATAATAAAATAATTCTCACGACGTTTCGGCCACAACGCAAGCAGCCGTCCTCAGGTGGAAAACAGGTCTGTCGAGAAGACAGAGTCTGAATTATAATTCTCACGTCGTGAGAATAATTTTATTATGTTTTATTTTTATTATTTTATTATTTCCATTCTACGTGACTTTACCGAAAGAACCAAGAAGATGTGAATTTTTTTTTTATATCTCGGTTATTTTTCGCTCGATTAATTTGTCCTGCCGTGCCGTTAGCCCATTGGGTGCAGTTCTGCGCCTTTGTTCATCTGAATAGTTCCACGGGTGACCGTGGCTCAGGTGCGATGGCTTTGTCGGTTCCTCGAGCCAGTGGTGGAATCAGTCGGTGCCGCCTTCGTACGGTCGCATTTCATTAACAATTGGCCACGGACGCGAAGGAGCCAAGCTGCAAGGAATCTGAAAATGATGCTGATGAAAAAAACACAGCTTAAAATCCCGCGAAGCAAATTATGATTTTTTTAAATGTGACGGATGTTGCCGAATATTTTTGATTTAAACAAATACACCATAAAGGGTTTATTGATATGAACGAAGCGTTGCCTACATTTATTTTTCC
The DNA here is from genome assembly GCF_964198595.1 of Lampetra fluviatilis. Classification (NCBI taxonomy): domain Eukaryota; kingdom Metazoa; phylum Chordata; class Hyperoartia; order Petromyzontiformes; family Petromyzontidae; genus Lampetra; species Lampetra fluviatilis. The sequence continues at coordinate 12,888,498 of NC_136283.1, read as the reverse complement.
CTCCGTTTACATTTAAATTTCGCTCACAATTTTGGTCCTTACTCAGAGAGCACTCTCACGAAGTAAATTCACTGCAAAAAAAAATACCTGAACAGAATAAAAAATGTAGCACGTGTGAACACTCGATTCGCTTGCTTGATTTACAACGGCAAAGAAAGTTTTTTATGGAAATGCACCCGATTTTTGTTTACAGTCCATGCGTAAAGCCGCCCTTGATTTGATCCAATTCATTTGCTTCTCCGCATTAAATTTGAAGAGTGGCTAAAAACCGATGGGAATATCACGCGTGCAGGCCTGTGTTTTCTCTGACGTTCATTGACGATTAATCATACTGATCAGGGGATGTGTGCAGTCTTACCGAGGGGGGTTATTATTCCCCACTCGATGTTCCATTCTAGTCGCATAAGGGGGGGGGGGTTGTATGTACAGATGCTGAACTTCTTTCGCACCGCACGGAGCCAACCGTGCAAATCGCAGGTGCGGTGGAAGGTCAACAAACTAAAGGTTGGGTGTCCACATTTTTCTTAGTATGCGCATGAGCAGGTAATTGTTTTTTGAGTCATTAATTCTTCTTCTTGGTTCTTTAGGTAAAGTCACGTAGAATGGAAATAATAAAAATAAAACATAATAAAACATAATAAAATAATTCTCACGACGTTTCGGCCACAACGCAAGCAGCCGTCCTTAGGTGGAGAACAGGTCTGTCGAGAAGACAGAGTCAGACTCTGTCAGACAGAGTCAGACTCTGTCAGACAGAGTCAGACTCTGTCAGACTCTGTCTTCTCGACAGACCTGTTCTCCACCTGAGGACGGCTGCTTGCGTTGTGGCCGAAACGTCGTGAGAATTATTTTATTATGTTTTATCTTTATTATTTTATTATTTCCATTTTACGTGACTTTACCGAAAGAACCAAGAAGATGAATCCCTGCAGTCACGAAAGCTTTAAATCGAAATTTGATTAATTATTATTCTTGATAAAGCGCCCGTGGGTTAACAGTAACAGGGTTAACGCGGCCTAGCTTTGAAGTTCGTGGTGTATTAAAAACGAACGAGAAAATGTATATGTTGACAACCACACGCGATTTGAATTTCATGAAGTGATTCACACTGGACCGATTCTATTCAGGATTTCAATGAATATCTTAACTCTGCATTTCCCTCCCCACCCACCCCCCGCTTCGTGAAATGTAAATCTCATTTTTACTGCTCGATTCCCTGTGCGGTTGTTTGATCTGCTTATGTGCACAGTGCAAATATATCTGTAGCAGGTAATGGCGAACGGGCAGCCTCGTACAATTTATGGGTTTAGAAGGTTGTTTAAAAATTGCTTTAATTGGCCAAGCCACCATTGCAGGTCCAATTATAATAATTATATATATGTGTATAAAAAATATGGTTCAGACACTGTATGTATTTGTTTCAATTGGTTTCAGGAAACGAAGGTAATGGTCAAATGACTTGCATCTCACTTTCAGATTTACCAAAACAACAGATAACACTTTTAACACTGATGTAAATTAAGCCTGTCGGAATAGTACTTTGATAAGACACTATTTGGAGGAACAGACTATCCCGCAGTTGTGTATTTTGTTTATCAGCATCATTTAAATTTACTTGCTGTTTTCTTTTTCAGTTTTCAGCATGCATTTCTCCAAACATCACAGTTCATATCATCAAAACATATAACTTCAGGCAGCAAACAAACCTTCATGCAGCAAACATCCAAACGACACATAAATATCAGCTACATTTGAATAAAAAAATAGCCTGCACCTCTGCAAGAGGCTTGACACGTCAGCAAAGCCTGAGCAAGGCCTGCTGGTGTAGGCCACAGATGCTTATCACCATGACAACAATCAATCCCTCCCAACCAGTGTTGTCCCTCTATTAAGATCGACCATAACATTACACTTTATGTAATACAAAATTGGACATTCCACTCTATTGTGAAAAAAGTGCCAATTATTTTGGAGTTTTTTTTTGTAAATGTTTGGTGCTTATTATTTTCTGTACATAATTTTATCCAGAGGGGTAAACAACGGCCATGAACCTAGAGCAGACTGATGATGTCTACTATTTGGAAATGCTCACAAATGTGTCAATTTGTTCAGAAGGGTCTATAAGGCCATTATTCCCAGGCTGGGCACAAGTGAATACAAATAATGCAATTAAAACTAATTGGATTTTTTTTCAGTGCAGTGTTGATGAATTTAATTCTAAAGATGCTTATATTCAATGCACACTGAATATAGGTGATATTTTCAAGTGAGATTTTGTAATAACAAAAAAAATACCTTCTTGTTTTACATTGTAACGTGTGATAAATCGCATCACAATAATTGTTTTTCCCTTTGGCTCTGGTGTTCTATCAACATCGCCGCTATTGATCCGCAAGCGTGGGTTTATTCCATTAACGTTCTCAACCCCTGCCGCTCACTCCCACCGCTCCCGGGCCGTGAGGCGTGATAAAGAGCGGCCACGCTCGGAGGTGGATTTGTCTGACGTTGAAACGAAATGCACCACAAGCGACAGAGGCCGTGTCACAGCAGGGTCAGATCGCACCACCACCACCACCCCCATTTCGCACTCAAGAACAACGGGCGAGTATTGCCCTGCTCACGGTGCTGGTATTAGCTACACCTGCAACTCCACCATCGCCGAGTGCCGGTTTGTTGTTTAATATTCCATTGGAGCGCTGTCTAGAAAATCCGCGGTGCAATTCATTAAGCCCATGGGCAAAGCAGGCGCCCTCGGCAGTCACGGCTGCGTGGCGTGAATGTCGGCATGATGTGTTCCGGGTGTCGACTCAATTAGCTGTGCGTACGGCCGGGCCTGACCCGGCCCCTCTCTAACGCATCACAGGTGCCGTCACAAATCCTCCCCAGACATGAAATGCGGAGCAAAATGCATCAGGGGAAAATGGTTAACAGGGAACGGTCAAGGACCAGGAAAGGGCGTTCAGCTGTGAGGTGAGTCGGACTGGGAAGGAATCAAGGATTGCTTTGGGACTCGAGACGAGAGAAGGATTGGGAATCAGGGAGTGCAAACCAGCAAGGAATCGGGATTTGTGAGGCATTGGGATCAGGAGGTGAGTTGGACTGGGAAGGAATCAGGACTGCTAAGGGTTCGCGTAAATTATTAGGATCAGGAAGGGAGTGCAAAAACAGCGAGGAATCGGTGCCCAGGAGAGGATTGAGGCTGGGAAGGGAGTGAGGGTTGGGATCCGTACGGCAGATATGTTACAGCACTCGGAGTAAGAGGATAACGCAAGAATGGCATTGCCTTTTAAAGGCACGCAACGCCAGGAAGGAGGCACATTATTAAGGAGGCAGGAGCAGGGAGTGTCCAGGAGATGTTTACCTTAAAAGTTCACTTTGTGCAGTATTACTGTGCCTTATTATTGCCACGATCAGAATTGTTTAAGGTCTACCGAAATTACGTGATTTTTTGTTAAAGATTGTCTGGGTTTTACCCATAAAGAATAATACTTTACATACCTATGAACACGTGATTAGTAAGAAAACAAAAAGCCACACTGCCCATTACAGACAGGAAAGCGAAGTCAATATGCAGGCCAAGCAAGCCGGGGAGGAACAGAACGCGTGAAACAAAAATCTTTTGCTGGCAAAAGATTTGACACATTAGCATGTGGGTAAAAAAAAACCCTATCGCTGATAGGAGTTATCAGAGCCATGCAGAGGCGGAACATCTCACTTGAAGACATGCGCTCGGCATCGTGATTAACGACGAACCGAGAGGAAGTAGGAAAAGGGTTGCCAAGGAAGGGAAATAAATGAGGAGCAGGGAAGTGGGGACAGGAACGGATCAGCAAGGATGTGGAGCGTGGCACACGAGATGAGGCATGGAGGTGAGGAGGAGGTGGTCGGGGTGGACTTCGCGAGGGATGGGGTGGAGAGGCGAGGGTAGTTTGTTGGTGCCTCCAGTGGAGGTTGTCAGCGTCTCCGCAGTATTGTTTTAGTTGTTGCCCAACTTGGATTTTTACGTCCCCAGTTTCATAACATTCGCCATTGGTGGGCTTTGGGGCAAATGTGCCAATTATGCGAGATAAAATTTCGTGTAAAAAACTCGACGGGTATTTACTTCAACGGGCAGAGATTGGACACGTTGTCGCAATTCAGGGTTGCGAATATGTTTTTAATATATTGTCTCGTCTGTATTCCATAGTTTCATTAGCTTAAGTGTAAGATAAGTATATAATTTGCATAGATCGTGAATAATCTATTCTTACACGCACAATCTGTTCAATTTGTGGTGACTGCGAGTATTGACGTTGTTAAATTAACCTTGGCCAAAACAAACACGTGTCTTCTGATTCGTGTGTTGTGGAATGCAGTTTCATCACAACAATTTTCAACGTGACAAAAATCAGCAAAAAACATTGGCGTTTATTTTGTAAAAATGTTTTGACAATTAATTACCAGTGGAATCTGCTCTTCCACCAACACGAATTAGAGGAATTAGAGCCACTTGAGCGTGAACCAATCGAGCGGGGGGGGGAGACTTTAATCTCCTTCAGTTAAGGCCACGGGGGGGATGGATGCGAACAGGAGGGCAGATGCGATAGGGGGTGACAGGTGTGGAGAAGGGATGGACGAATGGAGGTGAGTGAAGAGGAGAGGAAAATAAGAGTGGGACAGGGAATAGGGGAGAGGAGAGGAGAGTGAGGGTACTGTACCAACGGGCATGGCGCGTCTAGGCCATCCAGGCCAGGCATGCCTGGCTCCCCCTTCTCCCCCTTGGTTCCCCGAAATCCCTGCACGTGAGACCAAGCGACCGCGTCCGTCACAAACACTCTCCCTCCCTGCGCATTAGAAGCCCGCCTCTGATGGAGGAGCGCTAGCGGGCACGGCACGGGGCGCGCGAGCCTGCCAGGAGCTCGCGTCCAAACCCCGGCGTCGTCTGAGAAACGAAAACAATGACGAGCGATAACGGAGAGAGGGGCAGGGCGGGGGGTACAACGCCGGTGGCCCCGCGGCTCGAGTCTACGCGAAAGACCGCGGCTGCAAAAAAAACATCGACCACGTGGACTCGTGCGCACATTAAACCACGCAGAGGGGGTTCGGTGGGGGGGGGGCGACCACCACCACCACAATAAAGCAGCGCTTCAGGTAATACGTTAATTCGTAAAGCAAACCGGGCTCATGTGCCCTGGGCTTAATATCCAAAATTGAACGAGCTTAGTAATTGGTTAAGTGAAGCTGCGTTTGCTTTGAGGAAGGCTTGCGCCACGCTGCTTTCCGTGGCTCGGTGACTCCCCCCCCCGATGATCCCCAGCACCTTGGCCAGGTTGGAACGTACCAAAGGACAGGGCGCGTCTAATCCGGGGGCCCCCTGCTCTCCCTTATCGCCCTTTGGGCCCTTTTTACCTCGGACTCCCCTCTCCCCCTGTGAATGCAACGGTTTGGTCAGCCACACACAGACACACGCACACAATCAGCTCATGGGGGAATAATACAGCTTGGGGAAAGTTAAATACAAGTTTTACTTGGTAAATGTTTAGTATTACTTTGTCGGACGATGTGGCTCATGTAAACACTTACATTTCTATCACTTTTGAACATGAAAATTATTGCTTGTCCATTAGTTTAGCTTATACATATAGTAGTCAGCTTACATTCTTTAGACGGTACACGAGGCTGCTATGGTAGAGAGGGGGAAAAATGTACAAAAGAGTTGAGCAAAGGATAGCTTGAGATAGCAGAAGTAAAACTCGTGTAATGGTCTTTTGGGGATTCCATTAAGTTGTTTGGCCACGTTGCTGGGTGGTTCATTGCTGCAGCCTTAACGGGATTTTTTTTTCTTCCAAGGATCTGAGGGTTTTAAGAACGAGAATGGTCTGTGTTCAAGTACGCTAAAACACCCTGCAGGAAGACACCACTCGGAAAAAGTTAAACAATTCCCATTTGTAGATGCACACCTAGCCCGTGGGTCCGCCGAATTTCCGACGGAGGAGTTTAAAGGCTCGTTTCATGAGATTGGTTCAGGCGAGCCTGAGGGGCACACTATGTCGAAACGTGCCCAGAAAGTTCGCTTGTGTTGAATCAATGCTGCTGACATCATTATGCACTCCCCAAATTGTGCACATCGTGGGGCTGGCTAGTTGTGTACGTGACGAGACTGGTATACGAAGACGACGTCCTGTGTTCTTATCTATTTCGATCAAAGATTTAACGGTAAGTGTACGAAGTTCTCCAGTGATGTCACTTGCAGGGATTTTTTTGTATAAAAATAACTGCAGGAGTCACGCCACAGTGACAAACATCACGAGAAAACGCCTTGAGGTCGCTTTAAATTGTTTCCGCTCATTGACGAAGCTTTTCAGCTTTGTCGGACAGCCTGAAGCACACAGCCCGCGAGTGCAGCTTCAAGGGGTGATCGGAAATTTGGCCCGCGTCTTCTCCTAAGGAATGTCTTTTAATTTTATTTTTTATTTAAAGCAGCGTGTTTTTCAACCGGCTACTGGGGGAGTTCATATTGGAGAGGATTGCAGAGTTGACGAGAGGCCTTAAGGGGGTCCTAAATGTGGATTATGTTTAGGCCTTCGCCGGGTTCTCAAGAGCCCTGACCACTACAAGACAACATCAGCAGCGGCAGGAGGAGCTCAACGCGCTGCTGCTGCTGCTGCAGATGCCGCTGCCCCGACGGCGATGGCCACGTCGGCTTGAGTAGTCGGGCGACGTGAAGCACCAGCGGAGGTCGACAGTCGATGCTGTTCGCCTGCCGAGATGTAGGCCTGAGGCTGGTCAACTAAAAACGATTTTTACAACCTAATTTTTATTTGACCAGGTGAGGCCCACTGAGCATTTGAGCTCTTTTTCAGAAGCGACCTGGCCACCAAATGATAGCTCAACGAAGTGGCTTATCACGTGGAAATGCAAAGCAGCCAAATACTCTAAACGCGCGTTTCTAAATGTGGAGGGAAAAACCGGAGGAAAAATATCCACGCCACCACGGAGAGAGAGAGAGACATGCAAACTCCGAATATACAGCAGGCATCAGGGTCGGGATCGAATCCACGACCTCCTGTATACCAGGCGAGGGAGTTAACATCTCGCCGCCGTGGAGCGACTGTGCCGGGGGGGCCCACTGGCCGTGAGTGGAGATGGCAGTAGCGCACAGATTGTGCCGAGTAGGCATGTAACCGTTCATATCCTCAGCGGTTTGATGAACTGTCAAAATTTGGAGGTTGCAAATTGATTTTGGGAAATCTGGTGATATATTTCACACGGTTCTTACGAATGTTGTTCACGCCTTGTTTTGTTTTTGGACTGTCTTGTGTTTACAGTTCTGTTCGCTTCATTAGCCAGCGTACAACACGAGAATATGAATTATTCCGAGCGAAGAGATTGATTCGAGACAGGGGACCGTGAAGGACGTTCATTCAGCCTTAATCGCCTCTGTTGAGCAGAATAAAAGGAACTGAAGGCAGAACGTTAGAATCTTATTTGTATAAGATTTGAATACATCTATTCCCACGCGTATCATTTTAAGTTATCGATCAGAAGCAGGAGAACCGATGCATCGTTGCATGCCTACGGGACGTGCCTATTGCTCGTCTGCTCTATCAAATCTGATGAGCGGCGCTTCAATTTTCAAAGAGTAGATAAGCACACGGGACCGATTTGGCAGTGTCCGTCGGGAGCTGCCCGTATCGTGGTGAAGATTTAAGGGTTCTAGATTTGAAGCTTTCGTGACTGCAAGGATTCATATTCCTTGGGTTTTTTCGGTAAAGTCACGTAGGTAAAAAATTAAAATTAAAATTAATAAAAGTGAAATAAAAATAAAATAAAAATCACGACGTTTCGGAGGCAACACAAGCTTTACTTGATGCAGCAAGCATGCTGTGACGGTTCCACCTGAAGACGGAAGCTTGTGTTGCCTCCGAAACGTCGTGATTTTTATTTTCTTTTTATTTCATTAATTTTAATTTTAATTTTTTACCTACGTGACTTTACCGAAAAAACCCAAGAAAAAGATTTAAGGGCTCTGGCAGGGAGGACGAAAAAAAGGGGTTACGAACGGAAGGAGGCAAAGGCCGGGGACATGGCGAACGTGACAGACAAGGAATGTAAAGTAAACATTCTGCAGCGGGAAACGGAGAGAAGGCACAGCGGGAAACGGAGAGAAGGCACAACGGGAAATGATTCGCACAGGGAGGTGGGCCCGATATGATGTGGCAGCAAAATTACGATTACATTTACAACTCGGACTTTGCACACTGTGGGCAGTGGGAGAATGGCGGCCCTGGCCCCATAGACAACGCCATTCAAGGGTTTATCAGGATTTTTAACGAGGTACATCGATGATGGATCGATGCACTGGAAATGGTGAGTCACTTTAAACCGTGATGAAATTAACGATGTCATTAAAAAACAGACGCGTCCTTGAACACAAATTCTGTCCTTTCATCTAAGGCACTCGGAAGTGAGTGGACATGAGGTTGTTTAAGGAAACAGGGGCACACTCGAGTATTTGAGCTGCCTCCAGTCTTTGTCGGCGCTCACGTTTCACTCGTGTGCGTGTGTTGGCGTTAGGACAGCGGCTGCACATCGGAAGCATTATTTTGTGTCGCGTTCTCTTGTGCCGAGTGACAATTGAGGCTGAACCTCCAGGGAGATATCGGGCCACCTCCCCCCCACACACCAATTTATTTACTTGGGGGAGAAAGCAACGCGGTGGGAGAGTCGGGAGGCACGGAAGCGGCACGCGGGAGGTTTCGGCGATGGGAAAGGGAGAGAAAGCGTACGGGAGGAAATCGACTTCACTCTGAGCAGAACATATCCGTGTGCTGAAAGTTTGGTGAATGTGAATGGCGGACGTTATCTTTTAATAGAACCATTTTCGGGGAAATAGAAAATTTGCACGCGTATGAACAATGGCACATTTTACTCGTGACAATATAGTAATGACACATTATTTTTCGGCCAGAATTTAAATGATCAAAGAAATGGTAATTTAACAGATTTAAGCACCTCAATCATCTCAATTCAACTGGGAGCTTTGAGATGCTACTTAAATTCAAATTGCTATTCTTATTTGAGGAAAAGACCCCAAAATGGAGACAAGGAGAATAGGCAAGGCCCGAGCTCTCGAGTAACCATGACGACGATGACGACGACGATGATGATGAGTTCTGTAAGCAGCGGTTGATGAGTGGAGGTGTGAGGATTGTTCCTACCCGTTCCCCCTTGTCTCCCCTCAGTCCGGACGTGCCCTGGAGAGACACGGAGCAATAACACGGCAATACGCAATGAGAAACGCGAACACACACGCATGCAAGAACACGCCAGCCGGACTTACAGTGGTGTCTGATTTACTATCTTCGGTGGTACCTCATTACAAAAAAAACCCGGCAAACTTTAATTATTTATTCAGTTGTTGTTTGTGTGCCACAATAGATGGATTAAAAGTGGCGTGCAATCCCCACTCTCACCGTTGTCTTGCCCAAACACACTGCTGTACACTCTCTGGTATTTGCTCAATGTCTGTTGCTCTGCGACTCGCAGATGGCAGTGAGGCGGCGGTTCTCAAGCTGTTAGTTCTCTCCACTAAGTGTGTTTTGCCCGTATGTCAGGTCAGGTTACCCCTTCTCACATCTCGGAAGCTAAGCAGGTACTTAGCCTGGACAGTGCTTGGATGGGAAACTACCATGCACAACAGATGCATTGGCTGTGGAGGCTAACGTTCCAGTGTGAGTAAAATCCATCGTTGTACTCTACTTCTATGCCCCCGCGTTTATGCTACCCGCCATTAGCAACCCGCGTTGACCAGCCCGGCAAAGTTTGGTTGAACCGGCGTGGCACGGGGAAGGCTCCTATCCAGCGGTGGGTTGACAGACAAGGGGCTCTCCATGGACACGCATTAACCTAGACGAACGTGGGCTCCCATTATCGAGCAGGCGTGCGGCTGGATGTGCCGACAGGTGCGGGTGACCCTCACCTGGAGTCCGGGCATCCCGTTCCGGCCCTAGACAACGAGAAACACCCACGAGGCATCGTTACTCGTTGGCAAGCCATTCGAGTCATTTGATCAAACCCCCGGGGGAACCATGACGATGATGGGCTGGGTCACCCCCCCCACAACCGTCCCCGATGGCCGCTCGTTCCACCGCCGAGTCAACGGGCACAGAGGCCACCCGTTTCTCGATTGCGATGTTTGGTCAGTTTATTTATTTAACAAGTGCTTTTTGAATACTGGAGAAAACCGGAGTAGAAGGAGAAAAAACCCCACGCATACGAGAGGATAACACTTAAAGGGCAACACTGACGGGTTCACGGACCCTCTTGCTGTACTGCGATATTGTTGACACCTTGCAGGGGGCCTAGTGGATTAGGGAGTTTCACAGAGCTCTCGGCGTTTGACCAACTCTTGTCTCCAACTAACGTCACCTCAGGCTGGACTCAAACAAACCGAAGGGAATGCGTCGATTATGGACTCCGCAGCCTAAGGGACGGAGCTAATGGACTGCTTGAGGGTTTCTACTAGACTGCTTGAGGGTTTCTACTAGACTGCTCGAGGAATTGTACAACTGCAATGGCCATGCAAGTGCCTCTTGATGCAGCAGCATGTGAATTATTAAAATCTAAATCAACTAAAAACGCAATGTTTTTTTTTTTTTTACAAGGCCGACTGAGCTATATAGCTCATTTTCAGAAACGACTCGGCCACAAATGATAGCTCAAAGAAGTGGCTTATCATGTAGAAATTTATAGCAGCCAAATACTCTAAACGAATGTTTTTAAATGTGGAGGGAAAAAAACGGAGAAAAATCCACGGGACCACGGGGAGAACGTGCAAAGTCTAAATATACAGCAGGCGTCAGTGTCGGGATGGGACCCACCACCTCCTCCATACCAAGCGATGTAGTTAACATCTCGCAACGGTGGCACGATCATTACCTCAACAACAAGTTTACATCATTAACCAAACTGGCTATCTGGGCTTCTACTAGAAATGAGAAAAAACTAAAAACCTCTCACATTTACCAATAACACTGCGGCCTTAAAAGGAAAAAAAATATATAGTCATTGACGTTTCGGGAAATGGCCCATCTTCATAGCACACGGTCATGGCCCCCCGAAACGCCGTTTTTAAAATAATATTTTCCCTTTTTAAGACCACTGTTATTGACGATCGTGTTGAGTCTTTTGTTATTTGTGCTTGTGCACCACTGCCGATGCAGTAGCAGCAGCAGCGTCACCACAATAATTTGCCACTCGAAGTGAGCGTCGTTTCCACTGTGACTGCGCAATCACTCCACGTCCGTGCCGGGTGCATTTCAGACTCTAAAACGAAACAGAATTTCCTGGCAAACAGGAGGCATGGTAATTTCTTCTCGGCAATCGTAGAAAAGCCATCTTACTCTAATTTTACCTGAGCTGTTATACTAGCTGGCCATAAATGTCCCTCGGCCATTGTGCATTGTGAACGTGACTTCCTGCTCATATGAGCGTTTGTGGCATCCGTTGCTCAACGTATGTTTACAACCCTGAGCCAGTGGTGGAAATTCCCCATTCCCATGGCAGGGGATGAGTCTTTTCATTGTACAACCGCTGTTGACTTTTCCGCAAAGTGGTATCTATTTTATCTACCCTGGAGAGATGGTGGGCTGAGTAAACCGTCGAAGAAGATTGGAACTCGCAACACTTCGGACTGCGAGCAGTTTTCTCTACCGCTCAGCCATCCGGCTGGATTTTGCGCTACCACAGCAGAGAAACGGCACCGCTATTTTGAATACAGGGAGACGTGATTATTGCAAATGTTACCACGTGTTGGGTCAAAGCGTATCGGTGTATCCATTACCGGCGCACGGGGAAAATCACCAAGGCGATGAAATGTGGTCGTTTCATCGTGACGCGAGAATGGCCCACAGAGGTCGCAGTGACCGCGTCCAACCGAAAGGCGCTCAAAGCCCGTGACCAAAACAATCCGAATCAAATCACCCCAATTCTGTCGTCAGATCTGGGAAGCCGAGCAGATCTGGGGAGCCTGGATTAGTGTTTGGGTGGTTGTTATAGGGCAGCCTTAGGGCTCTGTTACCTTGTGGACAGCAGTGCAGCAAAATCTATTGCTGTACTGCACTTCTATGTTGCCAGGTCTATATGCTCCCTGCCTTCACTCACCCGCACTGACTAGCACTGTGAAGTTTGATTGAATAGCCTCCACAACCCGCTTTGCATGGTGTGGCCCTCATCCAGCAGTGGACTGACAGAAGGGCTCTGCATTTACTCTTTCACAAGGGAGCGGGGTTGGGAGGTTCTTTGGAGGTGCAGGCACTCACGGGTAGCCCTGGGGGTCCGTGAGGTCCTATGGATCCAAAGTCTCCTTTCTCTCCCTGAGGAGGACGGGGAGGGGTGGTGGGAGGAGGTGGGGTGAGCGATGCAGAGGTACACGAATGGGTAAAGAGTCGAAAAAAGACAAGCGAAGGGTCAACACACTCAAGTGGTTAATGCACCACGTGGCGTTAACGCAGCAGGTCCGCAGTTACAAACTGGGCAGCTGGAGAAGCGATGGATCAGAGTCAAACTCAACCAAATCTCACAGGTACAAATATGAATAATGATGACGATGAGTATTATTTATGATATTGAATCGCACTCAAGCCTATGACCAAATATTCTGGCATATATCCGATCTCGTCAGAACCCGGAAATTAAGTGCTTGGATGGGTGACCGCAAATATAATAAAAATATATTAATATTTGTACCAATGGATCCGTGCTTGTGGAGTATCTGCCCATTCCTTAAATTCGACCTTGGTCTATGAGTGCCTCTTTCTTTATACAACAGACATTGATTGCCCAATGTTCTGTACGGCATCTGGAGATGGGGGTCACATTTAGAAGCTGTGTGAATCAAAACTATACACATTCTATTCTAAATAATAATGTAACTGATTTATCCAGGAAAGCGTCACTAAGTCTTTAACGACTTATTTTTCAGGACAGTCCTGCATTTGTTTGTCTATTCAATTCCCTTTCGGTAAGTGTTTCTTCATGCGGGAGGAGCAACAATGTAACATATGAGGAGATAACACTCAAACATGTCTGATGGCTTCGCCAAAAAACAAGTTGCTCTCCTGCAATCTGCTCACGTTTGTCACAGTCCAGCTGGTCCGGGAAGCTCACAGTAGTTTGTGTGATCCGTCAACCCTTAGCTTCCAAACCACTGGACAACATGTGGGTCATCGTGCCTGGCTAAGCCTATCAAAGATCATAAACCAGATAAGGTTTGGTGCAGCATTTCTGTTATTGTCTGAAAAAATGCAGACAATATTTCTTATCCACTAATAAATGGGAGCCACGGCACCGGTTTTGTGAAGACGCAAAGGTGTTGGATCTCCTGGCTGATCGTGGCAGATGGTGGAGATTTTTTTCGCGTGTTATCCTTGCAGGAGAGAACGATTCTCCACCTTCACATACAATGCACCTTTCACCTGCGTCTTCAGCCACATTCTCAGAAATGTAATTTGATGAGCCAATTAAGGCGACACCCGATTGCCACTTTCATTCCACTCATTTTCATCACTTTAAACGGCGGCTCAATTACGCACTTTAAAACCCTTCAATTTTGTGATCTTCAAGGCCATCGTTGTAATGAACTCTCTAATTTGTCAGCGCAAAGCCCCGCATAATACACGTGCCTTTTTGCCATCAGAAAGCGCAAGAGCTTAGCAGCAGCTGGGCTAAATGGTGCCCAAAGTAAAGCATCGGCCCTCACCTTCTCTCCCTTTGGCCCCGCTGGCCCGAGCGGCCCCGCTGGCCCGTTCGGCCCCTAAGCGAGATTGAGCAGCAGCAGCAGCAGCAGCAGGCAGAGACGGCAGGAGACAGAGAGAGAGAGACGGAGGAGCGAGAGAGATAGAGAGACAGAGAAGGACCGAAGCAGGGAGACAAAGTGAAAGTGACTTGACATACCGCCCCGGCAACCGCAATGTCCTTCACCGCGTGACCCCTTATCCCCACCCCGCGGTGGCGCTCTGATTAAAGCCAATGCCGATGGGGTTCAACACCCAATTTGGAATGCGGGTGGCCACGGCCTGCAACAACTTCGAGGTCCCAAAACCTCCAGCGCTCAGGGGACCAGAAGGCGTCAACCTCGTTCGCAGGGCGCTGCGGGTCGGCGGTACAAAGCGGGACGCAACGCCGTGCATACATTAGCGGCGCTCATTAGGGTGTCGTTTTGGCGGAGGGAAATGTTTTTTTTTCTCTCCCTCCGGAGGGGCTTTCGGCAAGGCCCGCTGCAGATTCACGTGCAAACGATGCATCGCACAGACCGGTGTGCGACTGCTGAGCCATCTGTCACTTCTACCGTTGTCGCTAAAACGCCGCCCCCTGTTTCAAAAAACTATTTAGACTGCTCTATACAATGCACCGGCCCGGTACAAATATTCTGTCGATTATGCATGCGGTGATGCTGCTGCTGTTGCTGCGTTAACAGCGGTGCACAGACACCAATAACAAACAAAAAGCCACACTCGTCAATAATTTAAAAACAAAATATATAATAGGCGACGTTTCGGGCAATGGCCCTCCTCCATTGCCTGACACGTAACATGTGACATGTTTCCTTTTGAAGCAGTCTTATTGACGAACGCGTTAAGTTGTTGTTGTTACGTGTGCTCGTGCACCACCGGCAACATCACCGAATTATTTATTTTCATATTTAATAAATATTACAACTTGCACACACGAGCCTGACCTTCTCCCATCCAGCAGTGCATCGACACAGATTAATCATCCTTGTCATAATCTTCGTGCATTAACCTGTGACGTCACAAGGCAGTGTCACAGACTTGTTTAGTGAATTAATTAAATCGTTTATTTATTGCACGTGTTTCACTGCAGCCGGTGTTAGCGATTGGCGGTTAGGAAGCCAGAAGCCATGATCCCCCCCCCATCTCCACCCCTCTCCCGCCCCCCGTGCTCTCACGACGGCGCCGCCTGTAACGTCTGGCGAGTTCTTTGCCTCGCTGATGGACATTAGTGGACAGCCACCATATCACGTCCCCCCCACCCAACCACCTCCCCAGGAACAGCAACCTTGAACCAAGTTCCCCCACCCACCCACCCTGCCCACCAGCAAATGCGCCTCGAAAGCTTCTGCACGTGGAGGGTTGCCCCCTGGTGGGCCAAGTAGGCGGTCTGCAGGTGGAGAGGGCCGTTCTCTGCACCGGGCAGCATCGATATTTTAGAGATTATATTTGGCTGCTGTGAATTTCCACGTGCGATGAAGCCATTTCGTTCACCTATCATTTGTGGCCATTTGTCGCTTCTCAACAAAAAAACAAGCTAATAGCTTAGTGGGGCTGTACCTGCTAAGATAAAGAATAGTTTAGTTTATTTGTATATATTTTTAAGTTATTTGTTTACGTTTCCGACCATAGTTTGCACCCCTATTGTATTTTGCTATTGTTTGTTAATGTAACGTTCTGACCTTGCCCTACTGGACTTGTATGATAAAGAGCTTCATAGCTCATCGTATTCCTCCAGTATAAATATTCCCGATTCTGACATTGTCACGGGGGCGTGATGTCGTCCGGCCATGGCGGCCGCTGTCCGTCCGTCTGTGCGTTCGTACGCGGCCGAAAAGAGCACGCTCGTGGGACGAAGCCAAACCTCCGTCGGTAGGTAGCGAGCGGAACCGGCTGCCGGCACGCACCGCTGACCGCCGAGGGTGGGACTCTCGCCCGCCTTCAACCCTTAAGAGCCACCCGGTGTTCATCAAACGGTGGGTACTCCGAATTCTCGCCGCCAAAAAATCGGCACTGCTCCTCCGCTTGTGCACGAACGGACGCTGTTGCTCAGCGAAACATGCGGGAGGGTTAATTTATGTCCACCCAAGGCAGGCTCGCACGAGAGGGCGGATTGTGTTTTCGTCGAGGTGGCGGCTTGTGGCGGCTCCAGGTTGAGGCTACAAACTGTGCCATGGGGCTTTTCAGTCTCGGGTGATAACGCGTGGAGGTTGGTTATTTCGGTAAACTGCGTCCTGAGATGCGGTTGCATCCAACCAGATTGTATCGTATCATTGTGTAGCAACTGGATGCGCTGGCGGTGGATTCGTCGTTCGCGCTTTCTCCCGCCAGACGGGCGCTCGCGGCCCGCGCAGCTTCCCAGGGTTATGATGCGTCCAGTAAAATAGATTCTTGCGGTCATGATACAAGCGTCACATTGTGTGGGTGAGCGTCAACTACAGTTAATGGATTGTGACAATCAAATTGGTGTCAGGAGGGGGTGAATCATTACATGCATAGAGTCTATCATGAGCACATCATTAGCATCATCATCATCACTATCTTGACTTTACACCAATTCATGAATCCACCGACATGTGTGACCCGAGACTGGAGAAGTCACGGTGGCGTTTTGTAGTCTCCTAAATCGCGAGCTACGAGCCACCGCCGTGGTTTGGCAAGAGGCTCATGCTCACACTGACCCAGACCCCGACTCCCACTGAAGCCTCATCCGTCGGTCACAGAGCCCACCAAAAGTCTTCCCACCTCTCCATCCCTGCTCCTCCATCTCCTCCTCATCTACCATGCACCTCATGCTCACTGTTCCCACCAACCTATGACCCCCCCACCCCTACGACCCCCGCCCCCCCAACAACCAAACCACCTCCCCCCGCCCCCCCCCCGCCCAGCACTGTGCCAGCCCACTCACCGGTGGTCCCGGCAGCCCGTCTAAGCCCGAGGCGCCCTTGGCGGTGGGATGAGGTTAATGAGGGGAGGATGAGGAGAACACACGGAACCATTAGGGGAATGGCACGGCAAAGCAAGGGTTAATCCCACGACCGCGTGGGCTGGGGTGGGGGTGGTGGAATGGGGGAACACAGAGGTGTGCGGCGCGCTCTGACCGAGTATTCACTTAAGCATGGCACGTACGCAGCTCCATTGAATGCATTAATTCCAAAAGGACATAGCAGATTTGCGCCAATCGGTGCCGATCACTGAGCGGCCGCCCTAAACCGCGGCCCGATTCGTTGTGAATTGGCTCAGAATCAACGAGGCACGGGCTCCAGCGGCTGCCTGGAATGCCAGACCAGTCCGCGCGGCCCGCTCCCCTCGTGCCGCTGGAAACACTGCCACCACCGGCACGAGAGAGCACGGATGGGGGCGGGGGGGGGGGCTAAAGGTTTCTCCTACTCGGACAGAAATCATGCACGGGTAACCGAGCGAGTCTTTCTAACAACTCCATGTCTTACGGAGATGAATTATGGTTATTTTTTCTCAACTCGCCCGGCAGTCGTCATCGTTTTGATGCGACAAGAAATCCATCCGGCTCGTCATGGCGGCTTTTAGCGAGAGCGCGCGGCTCGAGAGCGCGCTGGTCGGGTATAGCCGGCGCCGTTCCGCTGCGCGCCGGTTTGCTCAGTGTGAACCGTCTACGCTGGTGAAGGAGTGAGGCAATGTTGTGGGGGGTGGGGAGCGGGGATGAGGAGGGAGGTTGAATGAGTTGAATGAGATGAATGAGCACACAAGTAATGAATGAGCACACGACTTCAAAAACACAGCGTGGTGCGCTGGGTTGGGAGGTGAACTGCAACTCCCCCTTGAGGAGGAAGGCTGCCCCCCGCCGCCACCGCCCCCCACCCATGTGCCGTGGGCCGGTGCCTCGTTAACAACGGGACGGGTCGGTTTGCTCAGGAACATTTACACAGTGCGTCGAGCGCGTCAGCGTTTCGAGGTCCGACTGTTGTCACCGGTGACGCGCGGGCGCGAGGTCGTGGCACGTGCGCGAGCTCTTAGCGCCCCGCGCCTGCGTCAAGAACGAGTCCGGCGTTGTGTTAGCTTTTTTTCAAACCAACAATTTTTCAAACAAATTCACGGGTCACAATTATCGTTGCCGAATTCCACGCACGACTTGTTATTTTCAATTAGTTTGCGCGTTTATAATTTTCAGAAAACTTGTAAAGGGGGCAGGGGGGGCGAGGCAATTGGAGGAGCTCTTGGCGGTTAATGATGCGATTAAGCTCCAACAATCAGTCGGCCGGCACCAACAGTTCAGGAGACAAACTTGAGATTGGGCACAGAGGGCGAGGGCTTGAAGAGTTGCCAGGGGGGGGGGGGTCATCTGTACCTCCACCACGATCACAACGACCACGTACCGTGTGTGATGGAATGGTGGGTGAATGTCACAGCGGTGTTATGATCCACTCATGAACAGGGCAATGTCATGCAATTCGGAAATTCTATAGCCGGCTTCAGGGAAGCCGTGCCCACACCTCCCCCCCCCCCGCTAACACCGCCACCCATAATGAAAAGCAATGCCCCCCCCGCTCCCCTCCCGACGTGGTCCCCGAATTCAGCGGCAGCTCCTTGGGGTGACGAGGCAGGAACTCGAGTTCCAGCTAATGAAGCCATCCTGGCCAACGCCTCTGACGCCTCCACCCATCGCCATCGCTGCCAAACTCTTCTGCCAGATCCCGCAGCTGTCCCACAATGCACCCCTCCCTGATCTCCAAGTTTAGCTCGTTTACATTCCCACTCGTGGAGTTTTACACTCGGGGCTTTCTTTTATGGGTGGCATTGTCACCCGCCCCCCAACAAACCAAGTCCTAGAGCCGTCACTGCCCAAGTGTGTCCTGGTCAGTGCGAGGCCCCCTGGCTCAAGGGTAGAGAATCGGCTGCAGCCACTAGAGGGCGCGCTCCGCCCGGGCAGACCCTCAGCGCCAGAGCCCTTCACGCCGGCCCAGCAGCCCCCCCCTCGCCTGTCCCACTCTCGACCGGGCCGCACTGAGTGTCTCTGCTTCCCAGGACACCACCCCTCACCCCCTCCCTCACCCCTCCCCACCTCTCCCTCACCCCCTCCCTCACCCCCTCCCTCACCCCCTCACTCACCCCCTCCTTTTTGATCTTCTTTATACAGACGTACACGCACACACGCATGCAATTCCCTACACTATTCTGCTCATAAAGGGGTCTCATCTATATTGTTCAGAGTAAAAGCAATCATATCCATGTCCTGTTTCGCCTCGCGCACTAAATCCAGCCCCTGCCCTTCTGATGCTGGCGGTGAACGATGCAAGAGGTGCGTGGCAGGGGGGAGGGGGGGAGGGGGTGCAGGGGGGCACGAGGAGTGGGGGGGGTGAGGGGGGTACTGACTGGGAGTCCCATGGGGCCCCGGTCCCCTTTGTCCCCAGTGTCACCCCGTTCCCCCCGCAATCCGTCCATCCCCGCGTCTCCCTGTGGGCGCACACGGTCACGCGTTAGAGAATCGCCTGCCTCGGGGAGCGCCGAGAACGGCTCGGGGGCTGCGGAGGAGAAGGAGGAGGGGAGGGAGGCATTGGGGAGAGTGAACGGCATCGTGACACCACGTTTTCCAGAGGTGGCAGTGGCCAGAGAAAGAGATTACATTAGAGAGATTTCGTGATATTTTTGTGATCGGTTTTGAACGAGCGTTCGAATTCTTGGCATGTTCCCCGATTTGTGTGAGAATCTGCCCGACTGCTTCTCTTTCTGGGCCATCGTCATGGCAATCGCTTCATGGGGTGGTTTTCATCGTCCACCCCACGTTCCATACGGCATCTTCTAAAAAATAACGACAACGAAAAACTCCCATTTCTTGGAACGTCGAAGAGGCTTCGGGCGAGATAAAAGAACGATCCTTTAAACAAAAACACCACGTGAAATTCAAGCTGAAGCTTTATCAGCTGCGGCGACTGGAGAAAATAAAAATTTGAACAGTTACAAACAGCCTCTCTTCGGCCTCCCGTCGTGTCAAAACAAGCCCCGGCCGCAGCACACTGAGATTCACTTTGGCCACGAAACGCCGATCCTCAATTTCAACGTACTTTTCCCCCAAACCCCAACCTTTCAAAGCCAAAAAGTGTAATTATCGACGGACGTGCGTGGAGTTTCTGTCGCCGTCGTTATTTGTGCGTGGGCACCACCTGCCGTCACGGCGGCGGCAACAACCGCAGCAGTAGCAGCAGCACCACCGCCAAAACAATTTGTTCAACGTTGTTGTCCACGCAGAGCACAGCGCTCGCGTAAAACACCGTCAATTATTATTGGTGGTGTTGTTGCTGCCACGCTTGCGCTCGCCAAAAGGGAAAATGGCACAAAGAGCGTTTTCAAAGCGAAACCTGCAGCCGATTACGGAAAGGGGCGTGCGATTATTTAACATTTTGTCTGCCGCTCCGAAATTCGCGTTTTACAATGTCTTAAAGGGTCCACCGGGACTCACCTTGGGTCCTGGAAAACCTTGCAGCCCCTAACAGAAAACAAAGGGAAATTAACATTACGACGAGAATGGTACCAGAAGTGCGAATTGCATGACAGGAATTGCACGGAATTTTGTGGGCTAATAGCATACTGATCAACCCATTCGGTGTACCCGTATTCTCGTACAGGGAAATTTTATTTTCACTTCCATGCGGCGTACAGCCATTTCCATACGGGCAACACATTTTTTTGTCTATTTGTTCGTGTTTCTCCCAATGTGATGGGACTTTGTAGGATGAACGTTGCGATTTATAAGGGCACGGGGTGACCAATACGGTCTGAATTGGTCTGTGATAAGGTGGGCACTGATAAGGGGTTGACAGGTATGTAGCAGTCCTCGTATGGAGGGCCGACGAAGTGCAGTCGTTTTCCCAGCACACCACGTCGCCAGTTATTGGAAAGAACACCGCCTCCGGGAGACATTACGGTTTTAACGCGATTATAATTAACGATTACAACTTCGCCGTTAACTTGCGCACGCAGCAGCATCGCATCCAATCGGGCAGGTACCCTGGGAGAGCAGTAACTTTGGCACCGCACACTTCTTCTCCTGCTCTATATATAGTTTTTGCAAAACAATGAAATGTAACAATGATTCTTTCATCATCGCCATCATCATCATCATCATCACCTATTCACTGCCGGATGAAGGTCTTCCCAAGCTGTCGCAAACTGTTCCTGTTATAAAAAATATTTGGTAACATCGTGCTGGTATTTCCCATCATCATCAGCATCATGATTGCCGACGGAGTAAACATCGCCAAGGTGATTCGTTTCGACGTGGATCCAACCACTTTGCCTGCGTCACTAAGTCTCCCTCCGAGTTGCTGGATTGCAGATATGTGCACTACACTCAGTACAACCTCTACCCCCCTCCACACTCTGCGCGAAATCCGCACGCTAAAAAAATACATTCTTTAAAAAAATATATATATCCTTACGCGGTGTTGTTAAACGTGGAAGTGACACAATCGCTTACCGTAGGCCCGGGAGGACCGCTGGGGCCGGGCAAACCCTGGAGACCAGACATCTATGGGAGTAGCAAGGGGGGCGTAAGCAGGGGACGGGAGAGGTAGAGGGGTGGGTGGGATTGGGGGGGAGACGAAAGCAAAAAAAAAGAATATTGTCAGAGTAACTAAACGGGCCAAGCGAACGGTTTGTGACGGGTGTAGCATTGCCGTCACGTGGCCGCGTCTGCAACACTGCAGGTCGAGTTTCATTTTGGTCTGCGAGCCGGGCTAGTCGCTCTTAATTAAAAACGCGGCGAAAAATATTACACGGCTGTGTTCTGCTGCCATGGGGGGGCAGGGGTGGCGGGGAGGTTGGGGGCAGGTGTTCCCACGAACACGACGTTGAACAGCGTCTCGTGAACGCGCCTAATTACCGATTACAGGAGCCCCCATATTTATGTGTGTACGTTTAATACCCCACGGATGTTATGTTTTTTCTACATCCAAAAATGCAACCGGCACCGTCGCCACGTCGCGCCATTGCGCAGGACTTTTAATTTTATTTTCTTCTCGTGTTTTTCGAAATCTAAAACCGGACCGCGTCGCGGGTTCGAAACGAGTCACGGTTACGCGAGTTTCTTTGCCAAGGCGAGCGTGACCCTCCACCGACAAGGCTGTGGCGGCCGAGCGCTGAGTGGCAAACGCGACTCGCCGCCCCCAGATTCGAGACACTTTTCAACTTCTCCCACATCACCGTGGGGCCGATAGCTCCGTAGGTGTCCACTGCACATTTCGTCCTTTGGTTTCACTTTCTTCTCTGTCTTGTAGTGCCAATATGCTCAAGTAGTGGCCACATCTTGCTGGCACCATTCTGTTGATGTCGTCGTCAAGCCACTCTGTCTGCGAGATCTTCATCTCTTTCTGGTTCCTTCCATTTTTCCGAACAGCACACTTTCAATGGTCCTGTTGTTGTCCATCCTACACGTGCGTCCAGGTAGTGCCAGTTTCCCTCTCATCACTGCCTGCATCATCAGGTTGTCTTCTTCTATGTGCAACCTTTTTCTTACTTCTCCGTTGGTCACCGTTTGAGTCCAGCTTAGACGCAGTATGCTGGACCCAAAGAGCGACCAACGCTTCTCCCACAGGGGCACGCAGCTACTCTTCATAATCATCATCAGCCACGGTCCATCTACTGCTGGATGAAAGCATCCCAAAAATCCGCCGCCATTATCTCGCCATCCCGCGATGATACAACTCCACGCTTAGCACCTGCACACGCGCTTATTTCGTCGCTCCGTCTCCTCGGTGGGTGCGCTCGGATAATAAACTCCTGCCGGTGGTTAAATATTCTCCGTGTCTTGATATATTCCAAGATTCAATGGCCACGGGCAGCAGTGCGAGGCCGCTACCTGCGCACTGGTGGCGTTACGTCGCCGCTTGCCCATCATGGGTGCCACGTGCGACCGTCACCGGGACTGCGAGAGCGTCGCGCAGTTCAGGAGATGTTTGTTCAGACTGCGGTGTCCCCAGCAATCCACTCACTGAACATCCAACAAAGGAACCAACTGGCTTCTCCTTGAATCAACAGCACTGCGCTGCACTTAGCCGCGTGAGAGATACACGTGGAAGAAGCAGCTGCCTCCGTAATGAGTGGGACATTAAGGAGTCTAGGCCCAAATCTGACTGCGGTGAAGGGCAATCCGTCACTCGCATCACATGGGAGTCTATGGGTCTCTATGCGAGTCGATGGGTCTCGATGTGAGTCTAAGGATTTCCATGTCAATAAAATGGAATCGATGCGGCCAGCCTAGATGCCATCAGAAGGCTTCTCCAACCTCGACAGATGACATTCATAGACTTGTCTGTTGCTTTTCAAATGCCATACCAAAGAAATTAGACACCACAAGGAGTCGGGAAGTACTGGGTGGAGCTGTGAAAATGTGGTTCTGTGATCAAGGGAGGGAGAGAGAGAGAGAGCGAAATAAACCTCAGAACTGACACTGCTCCAGAGTTTTCGCCTCTCTGCCAGGCCACCCGGTGTGGCGATCCTGCCATTATGAAAACACGCACAGAAACACTCGCGAAAGCTGCGGTATTTTTTGCAGATTTTCTTTTTTTACGGAGCATTAGCGGTGGATTCAAGTCATTCTTCTTACTAACATTTATCGTTACCGGAAGGAAAAAAAACACCCCCACCACACTCACAAATGTTCACGGGCTGTAATTATTCTGTCCAAAACAAATATTTGCGTTGCTCCACTGTAGGACCCTGAATGCGTGATTGCCCGTTGTAATGTACAACGCACTAACTAATGACTTGTTCAATTGCACGGGGTTCTGCTCTGAAGGCCAAACAGTCCGAAGCATTCCCTTGCTCGTTCCACTGTGAAACCAGGCTTCTTGCACCCCCCACTCGCCCCCCCCCCCCACCACTGCCCCCGCTGGGAATCCTCAGACCTACAGGAGCAGGCGACTGACCCGTGGTTCGGGCTCGAGGTTCCACAGCTGCGGCGCCCACCAGCGGCGCAGTACAGGTCGCCACGGTGGCTAGGAGATGTTAACTACCTCGCCTGGTATACAGGAGGTCGTGGGTTCGATGCAGATGCCTGTGTATTTGGAGTTTGCATGTTCTTGCCGTGGCCGTCTCCGGGTTTTCCCTCCACATTTAGGATCAAGTGTTTGGCTGCTACAAATGTCCACGTGATAAGCCACTTAGTTGAGCGGTTATTTGTGGCCAGGTAGCTTCTGCAAAAGAGCTACAGAGCTCATTGGGCCTTACCTGGTAAAAATAAAAAAATAGTTTCAGCTTATTTTTAGTTTTGTGCGTGGTGGTTTAAGTACTTTGGCATAGGTGTTGAAATATTTTTCACGAATCCAAATATACCTCAGTTCCAAGCAAGTCAGATATGTGATGGTGTACTGTGTTGGTAAGTGACAAGCATTAGGACGGCGCAATTAACATCACGCCTTGAATGTATGTACGTTGAACTTCTTTCGCACCGTATGTAGCCAACCGTGCTAATCGTAGGTGCAGGGGAAGGACAAGAAACTAAACACAAAAATTAGTTCGAAAGAAATGAGTTTTAGATTTAAATGTATATCATGTGACCACCACATTGCATGTAAAATGCTCTCAGCCTTGTCCAGACCACCATCTCCATGAGAGCTGGCATCATCATCAACAACCATTATCTTTCTACTGCTGGATGAAGGGCTCCTCAAGCCATCACCATCCCTCACAGACTTGTGACCGAGATCCACGTAGCCTCCTGCACACGCGCCGATTTCATCGCTCCGTATCTCGGGCGTGTTTCCTCATCTTGGCTGTCACTCCATCATAAGTCTCGACCACCACCCACCGTACCGTCCGGCGCTGTGTCCTGCCCAAGCCCAGCTACTTTTCCCGGCTGTCAAAAATGACAATTATAACTTGCGTATGTTCTCTACTCTACACGTGTTCCTCTTTCTGACCCTCGGTGTGCTTTCGAGCGTGCACCTCTCTCTCTATGCTACTCTGACCGCACTTTAGCTGTCACGACATATTCGTTGGCTATGTCCACGTTTCTGGTCCAAATGTCAAAGGAGATGACGTGCAGCGATTGAAAACGATATTCTGTAAGGCGCATTGGTGTTTTTGCTTTTCTGCGTGGCACTGCAGAAGCACCAAAGTGCCTACTCTGCACAAAAAACGCAAACGCACACTTTCCATTGCTACCACATTCTAGTTCTAGATTTGAAGTTTTCGTGACTGTAAGGATCCATACTCTCTGTTTTTTTCGGTAAAGTCACGTAGGTAAAAAATTAAAATAAATTAACTCACGACGTTTCGGGCGCAACACAAGCGTCCTTCTTCGTCGTGATTTAATTTATTTAAATTTTTTACCTACGTGATATTACCGAAAAAACCAAAGAGTACACATTCTAGCTCTGCAGTAACTTACCAAGACCTACTAACTGACGCCTACAAGCCAACACAATCTAAAAACACCCTATATCCAGTCATGACAGCAGCAAGCAGCACACAGCACTCCCTACTCGCCACCTCAAACACACACCACCCATTACAACAAACGCGTACACACACACACACACGCTCATTGCTACACACACACACAGAAACAACACTCATCACAACACGCGCTACTTTTCATCGCGAGCACACCACCACTCATCACCGCACACACACACCATGACAACACAGGACAGGACAACACACCCCACGCACCTCCAAGTTATTTGTTTACCGTTTCTCCCATTCTGTTTGCTTGTTTATTTAATGTGTTTGTTGATTTTGCTCGTCAGCCTGAGGGGCGCTTCAGCTTGGCGCTTTGTGTATGCTTTGGCTGAAGCGTCTGGGATTTTAAAAATCTTTACAAGTCAAAATTCTACGGAACCCATGCCCGATTCCTCCCCCCCCCCGACTCAACGCATGACATTTCGTTTGTCATGAAGCAATTATCCCTGCTTCCCTGACGAGGGAACGGGTGGTGTGCTGGATAATTAGGCCCGGTGAAACTTACCACGTCGCCCAAGTCTCCCTTCTCCCCTCTATCTCCCTTCTCTCCCTGCAAGGTAGCAGCAGCAGCAGACAACAATCCAATATTATTCATCACACTCGCCGCAAATGCTGCCAATGTGTCTATAACAAAGCTACTGTGTGCATACAAATGAACGTGTTTTTTCTATAAAAATGAATGAACTATTTAAACAAAAATTATCATTAAGAACTCTGTAAAAAAATATATTGCCAACAGGGCCAGAAAAACATAAGGTCAGCCGCAAGCTCACCAAATTGAACTCGGCTTGTAACAGCGGCTAATTGTAGCCACGGTTTTCCACGCTCGAAATAAAACTCGCGACTTCAGCCGGTTCCCCTCCTGTGCCGCGTGCGGCGGCCGGGGCCATGTGCGTCTGATTATGCGTTTGGCAGCGTGCGTCGAGCGAGGCTTCCAGCGTGCGTGTGTGCGCGTGCGTGCGCGCGCGTGCGTGTGTGTTCGCTACTTATCGGCGAGGCGCATCGTAATAAAGTGAATAATGAAACTATAAAGGAGCCCTGCCGGTGATTAAAAGACGGGCCCCGCGTGCGGCCATTACTCACGAGGCCGCCCCTCTTGAGCGTGTAATCTGCCGCTCTCTACAGTAAAACGTCTCCAGATGCTCCCCGGCGGTGAACGAATCCCCGATAAGGGCCCTTCAAATCCAGCAATTTGAAGGATAAACATATCGCAGGGAACATTTGAGCAAAATAACCACAACGTGATTTACCTGCTTCCTTTATGATTTTTTTTTTAAAGCCCTTCTCTTCTTTCGGGTTTCTTTGTGTGTGGGGTGGGGGGGGGTGTTCAGCACATGGAGGGCCCACCAGCGAAGGTCGGCAGGGTGCCCATGGAGGGGCAGCCCCAATGGGTACTCGTGACCTGGCCCGCCGCCCCCCCCCCTCTCTCGGGAACGCGGGGGGGGGGACACACCCATTGTGGGCTCCCAGGCCAGAGGCCATTATTTCTCATCTTCTCAAGTATTCAGCTAATTTTGGCCTTCGTCTGAACTAAAGACGCCTGTGTTCTGGCCAGACATCGGGGTGGATAGACTCGTGTTGCTCTCGAGAGGTGCAGCCATTTAGGCAGCCGAGCGCTGAGATGCGGCAAGTGTCTGCGTCGCCGTTACGGCAACATACAAATCCGAGTCTCTCTCAGCAAGTCAGTCTTCCTATCCTTTTAATGACTAAGGTGGTGCATTATTTGGTTTTAACATCGGTGTCAGCAGAAATAGTGGCGGTCGGGCTTGTCCGCGTGGTGGGAGTGTTAGGGTGGTGGGTGGCTTGTTAAAGTCGTGAGGCGTTAGAATTGTGGGATGGTGAGGTGGCAGCTTGCTGGGGTCCTGGCGTGTGATGGCTACGAGTTGTTTGGGTGGTGGGTTGTAGGGGAGGTGGGTTGTTCTTCTTGGTTCTTTCGGTAAAGTCACGTAGAAGGGAAGTAATAGAATAATAAAAATAAAACATAATAAAATAATTTTCACGACATTTCGGCCACAACGCAAGCAGCCGTCCTCAGGTGAAGAATAGGTCTGTCGGGAAGACAGCGTCTGAATGACGCGTGGCCGAAATGTCGTGAGAATTGTATTTTATTATCTTTTATTTTTATTATTTCCCTTCTACGTGACTTTACCGAAAGAACCAAGAAGATGAATCCCTGCAGCCACAAAAACTTTAAATCGAGGTGGCTTGTGTTATGCGAAGGGGCGTCGGGATGTAAAGTTGTTGAGGTGGTGGGGTTACGTTGTGATGAGTTGTTGGGGTGTTTGAGTGGCGTGGGTTGATGGGTGACGTCATCGCACACTCACATGGCGCCCAGGTAGGCCCGGAGTGCCGGGCATCCCATCGGCGCCCGTCAGCCCATCCAGCCCCTGCGCACACCGCACGCACGCAGCTCTCGTTACCTCCTCGTACCATTAATAGCCCCGGCAGCCAATTGGAATGTGCAAATTAAAGTCTGCTGCCTTTGAAAGCAACGACGTGACGACAATGAGCTCATGCCAGAGTTGTTCTGTCATCAGGCACCGAGCAGAATTACCATGACAGGTGTTTAAAAAAAGAAACACAACATTCCAGGATTTAAATTTCACCGCTCATGTCGGCTTTGCACATTTACCAATCAGAAAGACTCACATGGTGCACAGTAATTTCCGATTCATGATTTCATCGGGTGCGATTTCTTTGGGGAAAGCGTTGCCTCCATAACCAATCATAGGGCAAACTGACGAAGCGATATGTTTCCTCCGTTTCACCAGGGATGTGAATCGGACCCCGAGAGTGTGACCCAGGGCTCATGGCCACCTCCGGCTGGTGTCACCAGTCCCAAACCATGGCAGAAGAGCAACTGCCTTGGTCCAAGGCTGTAGCTTAAAAATTGCAAAAGCGATGCCCAAAGGCCATTGACAGAGTGGAGATGCAGTTAGGCGGTCGTGCCCAGGACTGGTTTAGACATCGCTGACCACTGATTTTAACTGTGGCCACGTATCAAACTCAGGTGGCTTGGATTCGTAGCTAAGTGTGCTAACCACACGCCAACACTCCCACCCGTAAAAGGCCTCTTGACTGGTTTTAAAAAGAGACAATGCATATTTTTTGTATCGAGCTGAGCATGCGATGTTGGCCGGAGGATCTCAGCCAAGGAAGGACTTACCGAAGGCCCTGGCAGTCCCAGCTCCCCCTTGTCTCCCCTGGGCCCCGTGTGCCCCGGGAGGCCAGGGGGACCAAAGTCCCCTTTGAGCCCCATGGGCCCTTCCTTGCCGGGAAGCCCCGACTCCCCGGGGTCCCCTGTCTTGCCGCGTGGGCCCTGTCAAAGAGGATAGCGTCTCTTTGAGGCTCTTCTCACCTCGAGTAAAATCTATTGACTCAGAGACTCATTTCTCAATTTTTTTTGTTTGGGTTACGGACAGACAGGAGTAGGTGGCACGCGACTAGTAGCCTCCATCCATAGTTGAGAGGCACTGTCCAGTGTGCGACTGTGGTCATCCAGAAGAGACCAATACAACATATAACGACGCATTATCCGATGCACAAATACGAAGGAGACATCACAGCCACACACGACGCTGCTCCTAACGCGGTTGTCTGGCTTGACCACCTGAACGTGAAAGTGCGGTCGTTGCTCTGCATGTACATCAGGAGCCGTACGACAAGAAGAAATAATAAAGTGAGAGATATACTGGACAATCGTGGCTGGGTGTGGGAATATTTCCTAGGTCACTGTCCTAGACACACCCAGATGAAATTAAGCCCTGTTCATACTGACATCTCTCATATCTCTTGCACGCACAGCAGATATATGCCCAGTAAACATGCAATGCAGGGCCAACGTTAGAATGTGGTTGGAACCGTTGGACCAACATTGGTCCAACGTTACATGTTAACTGGGTATTGTCAGATACTGGCTCCCATCCCAACAAGGCAAATCATTGATTAAGACCTCCGAGACATCTACTCACCTTTTCGCCGTCCAATCCCGGAGCGCCAGGAAGTCCCATTTCACCCTGAGCAAGGGAGCGCACACATAGCACATGTTATGGACACACCACGCACACATATCGCGCACGCACCACTGAAGCAATGGCCGCATGCCATGCGCACACACACACATTGGTCCATCATACGTACATGTGTATAAACTATTTTAATTTTACCAGGTAAAGCTCACTGAGCTATATGGCTTTTTTTCAGAAGCAACCTGGCCCCAAATGAAAGGTCAACAAAGTGGATAATCGCGTGGAAATTTATAGCAGCCAAATACTCGAAACACATGTTAATTCTAAATGTCGAGAGAAAAACCGGTGTAACAGAGTAAAAATCCACGCAACCATGGGAAGAACATGCAAAACTCCAAATATACAGCAGGCGTCCGTGTCAGGATTGAATCCACGACCTCCTGTATATCAGGCGAGGTAGTTAACACCGCGTCCCATATGCCAAAGACACATGCCATTGACACGCACATACCATGGTGATGTCAACCTCTATCATAGCAACACACAACTCTGTCCGCGCATCGCTCCGCATGTGCGCGTTGATTGTTTAAGTGTGGCCGGATAATTCTCACGAGAACAGGATGAAAATGCGGACCGGTCTCATTCACACCAAAATCTCACGAGTTAACCACAGGGTCCACAGGCTGCAGGGCGAGTGAGCTGTCGTCTCACCGGATTGAAGGTGGTGCCAGAACGTGCAGTCGTCACATATCACTCTCTAATATGAACCTACAAGCTACAGCCACGGTGTTAAAGATGCTGATTAACCATCGTCACTGTCATCATCACTGTCATCATCATCATCATCGTGAGACATGGTTTATTCACTGCTGGATGGAGATCTTCATGCGCTGTCACCATCTCTCGCTCCTGCACCACATGAGCTGATCCCATCGTGCCACCTCCACGGTGTTCCGTCGTGTTTTTGTTGTTCTCTCTTCCGGATGCCATTCCATCATCACACGCGTCATGCATTGGCCATCGTCCCTCCTCGCGATATGTTTCGCCCAAGCCAGCCCAATGAACTTAATACTGTTATGTATAGGGGCGCCGCGGTGGCGAGATGTTCACCACCTCGCCTGGTCTACGGGAGGTCGTGGGTTCGATCCCAACCCCGACGCCTGCTGCTGCTGTATATTTGCAGTTTGCGTGCTTTTTCTCCCTGTGGTCACGTGAATTTTGTTCCAGGTCCTTCCGGTTTTCCCCTCCACGTTTATAACCATATGTTTAAACCATTTGTCTGCTACACATTTCCACATGATAAGCCACTTCGTTGAGCTAACATTTGTGGCCAGGTCGCTTCTGTAAAAAAATCTATGTAGCTCAGCGGGCCTTACATGGTAAAATAATTCTATCGGTTACAAAATTAAGTCTCGTTACCTTCTGCCCAGGTGGGCCGGGTGGGCCCGGAGGTCCCTAAGAGAGAGAAGGAAAACAAGAATCCGAGTGTAAAACTGTTCCATTGCGTGATTCTGTACGAGGAACACTTCGCGTCGGGGCAGCGATCACGCAAGCGGCGCATGGATGGGAGGCTGCAGGCAAACACGAGCAGCGGAGCGCGGGCACGCAACGCCAGGCAGGCATCCGCACGCAAGCACGGCTCGTAAGGGGGGGGCACGGGTAGCAGCGGTGGCACGGGCCCGTCGCTCGCGGGAGGAGCCCGTGCCACCGCCGCCCGCTCAAGGCAATCGTTTTAGTGCGGCGGGCGTTGTTGTGATGCGTTGTTACGCAACATCTCACGCGGGGGGGGGCAGGGGGGCTGGGGGACATGACACACGCGGGTACGATGCACGCGCATGCTGTGTTACGGCGCCCGCACGAGGGGTCAGCGTTGATCGGTGGTCGGGAAGCATTTTTAGGGGGCTGGGCGAGTGCTTCGGGTGACCCTCTGTGCTCACGACGGGTCCCAGCTCCACGTCAAAAAACAAAAATGACATTAAAAATCCCACACGGGATTGCTTTGGGTCTCCTGGCACAGGTAGACGGACAAAGTGTACTCCGTGAGAAATATAATCTCAAAGGGAAAACTGACGCACGTGTGCACGCGCGCGCGTGTGTGTATATAGAGCATACCATATGCGTCGAGTTACGTACACAGCCTTGTATATACGCATGTATTGGACAAATGGTGACTGCATTTTGAAAGCAATGTTAGTAAATCATTGCCACATGCAGCGCAGCGAGCGCCATGTGCAAGGAGCTGACCTTTTAACAAGATATGTGTATGGATACGTTAAGTAGAGCCAATCTCACTTAACTCCCTGCGCTCGCGTTCCCAGGGACCCTTGAATAAGCATGGTGAGAAGGCGGCGTGGTGTTGCTCAGAACCACTCAGGTTGACCTTTCACCGATGTACATTCTCTTTTCCCCAGAGCGGTTAAACCTCCCCGATATCTGTACCGGCAATGGCAACGATCCTGGTTGTTCTTTCCTGGGGCAAGCCAAAGCCTGCTCCGCTGGGACCCAGCGCAGGTTATTAAGGGAGGTGAAAAATGAACATTTTGAGGAAACTCTTCTGGGGGTGGAAGTTTCTCCCAACTCGGTAGGAGAGCTGATGATGCCCCCGCCCCCCCCACCCGGGTGTGCATGGGGCACCCGTCGCGCTAAATGCCGGCATCGTCACAAATCGCCAATTACCATGAAGGCCAGCGTTTTCACTGCCTGCAGAAGAGAAAGTGAGGCGACACGGGAATTACTGCGATGTCTGCTGACGGACGAGGCACACTCACTCACTCAAGAGCGGCGTCACGCGCACGCCGTCACGCACGCGCACTCGCCAGCCAGTTCGTTCACGCACTCGCGCGCGTACGCGCCGTCACGCTTCTTAGAAATGATCATCATTATCATCATCGTCGTTAGCAGGGCCAATACGATAATTCATTACAGGCTGCTGGACATATTTCCTTTTTACAACTCGAACTTGGCCGAGCTGATTGATGACTCGCGGTGCTCAGTCTCTTGTCGGGACACGACGGAGCCTCTGTAAACTGGGGAGCTTCTGCCGCTCGCAGGAAGAAAGACTGCCAGGATATTCAACGACCCGAACACTCGGCAGGAAACGATCAATTCCCCCGGTGATTCGGTGCAGGTACTGGAGGGGCAATGTCTTGGAAAACGTTGATAATTACCTCTGTATGTATGTATCTTAAAATAACCTTATATTGAAAAACTCAATACAAGGATATTTGAAAAAAAAGTGGCCTTACATCTCCATTTTCTTTTTAAGGTCACAGCGTTATTGACGAATGTGTTGACGTTTTAAAATGTAATCGTGCCTGCACCACTGCCAACACAGCGGCATCACCAAAATAACGCGGTTAGCTTCTTGCGGTATCATCTCCACGAAACAATGCTCCGTCGCCTTCCCAGAAAACACAGCCTCACTGTGCAAACCGGGGAGTTAATTCACCTAAGCGTTTCCATTCGACTCTAATGGAATTAACTGCATGCGGGACAACCTGGGGGCTTTCAAATGGACAAAAGTTCAGGCCCCTGCAAAGACGCCGCCAAAACATGTCAACGTCGCCCGCTGTTTCACGGAAAGGAGGGAACACAGCGACAAAGGGAACCATACCTGACCCTTCCAGTCTGTGTGCATCGATGTAGAAGGAAAAGTGGCGTTAATAATCTCCGACGCAGAACATTAGCAAATCTCTTCATACAAATTAAATTATCAGCCTGTTTCAGCTTTGCCTACACGAGCAAATACTTTTCTCTCTGGCCCTCC
Source organism: Lampetra fluviatilis (assembly GCF_964198595.1). Lineage (NCBI taxonomy): Eukaryota > Metazoa > Chordata > Hyperoartia > Petromyzontiformes > Petromyzontidae > Lampetra > Lampetra fluviatilis. The sequence continues at coordinate 12,855,556 of NC_136283.1, read as the reverse complement.
TGTCCAATAGGAATTCCCTGGCCCCTTAAGAGTTCACCTGCCCCCGTCTGTGAACCCACCTGATGTCCACCCGTTTGTCCACCCGTATATTTGCCTGTGTCCACCTCTCCGCTAACCCACGGAAAGTGTGTCACCCTGGCAGGAGTAGTGGCGCAGTGGTTAGCGTGCTGTGCTATAAACCCAGACGCCTGGGCGTTATTTGTGGCTGACATCAGTGGCAGAAATCTGAACCGGTCTTGGATCTCCCCAAGGTAGACTCAGGCTTTAATGAGTACTGGTGATGTGTGTGTGTGTGCATCAGCAATGGGGAGACAAAGGCGGACAGGTGCTCGCTAACACCACTTGCCCCAACAGCCTGTCGATGCACCTGGCCGTGCATCTATTCGTTCATCTGCCTGTACACCTGCCCACGTTGCACCGGGGGAGGTACAGGGGGCTAAGCCCCCCCCCCCCCCCCATTGCTAATGGCTCAGCCCCATTCTATATCCTCGCAGTATAATGAAGCGATGGGCTTCGCAGCCATTGCTCAACTACACAGGCGCCCTGAGCCAGAGCAGAATGCACGAAGCGGAACGCACCGTGACTCGTTTTGCTGAGGGTTCAATATTTGAAAAGTTTGTTTAACATTGACTGTGCTGTTCCCCCCCCCCACCCCATCCCCGGCCCACCATGGGTTTCTGTATGCCCCACTTGCCCCACTTTTAAACAAGGTCACACGAGAGAAGTGCTGTCCCCCCCCCCCACATCCCCCGCCACCGTCCCCTCGCCCTGTACCTGAAGCGCCTCCTGGATGTCGCCATTGTAGTCGATGACCTCGGTGGAACCGCGATCGCCCTTGTGCCCCTCCGCGCCCTGACACGGACACACGGCAACGTACATACAGAGCCTACAACGACACGTAACGACCCCCCTGCATAGCCTCCACAGGCTCCTCACGCAGAAGCTGATCACGTGACACGAGCTCCCATAGCTCCAAACAGCCTCCTGGCACAGTCCGAGATAGTCCAAGATGGGAGCCCACCTCTAATTTGGAATGGAAGCTCAAATAATATTTCACTGATGTTACCAGCCACATGCGAGTGTGGTTCAAGCCATTCCCAGACCTTTTTCTAGTAGAACAGAGAGTTTTAAATTCCAGGATCATGGCAGTTCCATGTTTTTATTGATAATCACTGTCCATAGCATGGCAGCTGTTACCAGAAACTACTCACAATCACAGCCACCGCACTCATAATGACAAATATCCCCCATGTAGCCTTAACAGACTTTTAGGGAAAGTGCTGTTAGCGAGCACCTATGAAGGCCGGCACAGCACATGAGGGGGTGGGTGACCAATACCAATCCCATCCACATGTCTCCCTAGTGCCGATGTTCACACATTTAAGGACGAGTCGACCCACAGGAGGCCCTAGGACCTGTTCAAATATTTGACATTGTTACTGGTCGTGCGTGAGAATCGAACTCGAGCCGCCGGGTTCATAGTGCAGCCCGCTAACCATTGCATCACACTCCCACTGCCCATACATATGTATGCGTACATACAGTACACATATATGCAGCGAAACATCAACAGTCGCATCACCGATGGCCATAAGACACGCGCGCGTATGTGCACCAAAACTATAGTTTGAAGTAATCAGTTACATGTGATTGCCAGAGGTAGGAAAACGTATTTCCAAATAGTACTCCTGGTAGGGGGGCGCTGCTGCGGTGTAACGGTTGGCAGCACAATGGACTTGGAATCTAGAGGTCACCGGGTCAATTTGATCTCCCACCGTGACAGTTGAAACGACGGTGCACGTTTATCAAGTCCCCCCCCACTTCAGTGGTATACATGGATAGACCACAGTGAGTTTATTGACAAGTCGTGTGTGATGGAAGAGTAGGCCAAATATCTTCCAGAGGGGCTCTCAGAAGTACCCTCTAGTGGAGTCCCTTCCGCCGGCAGCGAAATGAGCAAAACATTGCAGGGCTGCGCCTCTACGCATGTAAATATGTTGAACTTCTTTCGGACCGTACGTAGCCAACCGTGCTCATCAGAGGTGCGGGGGAAGGACAACAAACTAAACACAAAAATCAGTTGTAAATATAAATTAGTGTTCAATCGAGATTTAAAAGTCCATAGCTCCAGTGGCTTTCCTAATATCGGAAGGAAGAGCAATCCAGGCGGCCGCAGAAGCGCGTCTGAACGCGCGCGATGAAGTGACCGTCTTTGTTCGAGGGCTTGCCAAAAGGCGCTGCGAGGTTGACCGGAGTTCGCGTGGCGGTACCGTTTCCTCTTGGTGGAGACAAAAATGAATGTTCCGTTTGGCTGTGCCACTGGGCGGCAGGGCCGAGGGTGCACGTGCATACCTTGGGACCCATGGGGCCCATGGGGCCTGGGGATCCAAGTTCTCCCACGTCGCCCTTCAAGCCACGCTCACCCTGCGCACCGCACAGACGGACGGGGCAGGGAGCCTTACGGCACAGCTGAGACAAGCCAGGCGCAATCCAGATTCTATACCGGTCTGTGGGCACAACCGTCATTCATGTGTGTCTCTGTACATACATGTGTGTCTCTGTACATACATGTGCAAGGGTATTAGAAACACGCGTACGCATTCGTATACCATATTGTGTCCTGGAGTGATGGTGCGGTGGAAAGCGCACTGCGCACCAACACCCAGCGAGCCGAGGTAGAATCCTGGCCATGGCTAACAACAATGGGAAGTGAAATCTCAGCCGGTCCGAGACCACCATACACCAACCCGCACCTGACCAGTGTGGTGAAGTATGGTCAAACAACCACCAATCACTAACAAAACATGGGAAGGCCTTCATCCAGCAGTGGATTGACAGTGGCCTGTACATCATTATACAAATGTGCATATACGAGTAACTCGTAGCAAGCTTTATAACAATAGGTTTACCCTTTCTGGAAATAAAACAGGTGTTAAGATGTTAAAAACACCAAACTGAATAATGTTTCCGCATTAACCACACGTACTTGTGGTGAAATGCAAACAAAAACATGCTCTGATAATATAAGATGCATTGTCTTTGAAACGGATTGGTCCACACCCAAGACAGCTTTCTTGTGAGCCCAGAGAACACCAAAAGGCCAAAAGGCGAACAGCGTTTGCCTGATTAGCATTGGCTTAGTATCTCTCAGGTCACTGATGATGGGGAAGGGAATTTGGTGGTGGTGACGGTTGATGTTGAAGAACAAGCACCTCTCTCTCTCTCTGCCACTCACCTTGCTGCCGTTGAGGCCAGGTAACCCGGGCAGGCCGTATGCGCCGCTGTCTCCCGCATCCCCCTGGGGAACGGAAGAGTGGCGATTTAGCGATCGTGCACGGGGAACCAGCGCGCACCGTGGCATTGTTATCCGGTTAAATTCACAGCCCGTGTCACTTTGGCTGCGACAGCCCCAATTTCACGTCTCTGGTGTTCCCTGCGACTGTCGATGAACAGAACGGGACGTTTCCTTGCGGGTGCTGCTCCTCGGTGAAGCGAAATCAAGTTGGAACTTAAACCGGACAGCAGCACTCTGCCACACTGCCAAATATTTCGATTTAAAGCTTTCGTGGTTCTTTCGGTAAAGTCACGTAGAAGGGAAATAATAAAAAAATATTAAAAATAAAACATAATAAAATAATTTTCACGATGACGTTTCGGCCACAACTGAGGACGGCTGCTTGCGTTGTGGCCGAAACGTCGTGAGAATTATTCTATTATGTTTTATTTTTATTATTTTATTATTTCCCTCCTACGTGACTTTACCGAAAGAACCAAGAAGATGACTCCCAAATATCTCCATGAACCTGTACCCCCCCCCACCCTACCTCCACCTGCGGGGCTTCATGCGCAGTGCTCCACAGCCGCCTCGTGACTCACAGAGCGAGGGTCTTGTGGGACTGGGGGACCGAGACCACATGGCTCACCTTCACTCCCGGGAGGCCCTGCAGTCCGGGCATACCCGGCAGTCCGGGCATTCCCGGTTCCCCCTTGACAGCGACGAAAGCCGAGGCGGTGCTCACCTCTCCCTTCTCACCCTTCAAAGGTTTTACGGGAAAGTGGGCAGCCAGGGAGGGTAGGTGGGAGGGGTGGGGGGCGAAAGGGGGTGCGTGCAGGTCGTGAGTTGAGCAGCAACAACCAAGAAAACAACTCGAGGCGAATGGGCAGTGAAGCGAAAGACGTGGGGCTCTAGACCGGAGACGGAACGAAATGAGATTGACGGATGGGAGCGATGCCAGGAGGCAAAGTCGGAATTCACAGCGCTGCCGACTTGGCTTTCCCTGGACGATACTCACCGCCTGACCCACAGGCCCTGCAGGGCTTTATTTCGACCGGGTCAATCTGGATCGGTGGCCCAGAAAACATTTACACACCCAACGCATCACGTTCAGTATGCCTCTGGCGATGGTTGTGAGGCTACTTCAGCAACTATTTTTCCCCATTCCGGGAGAGTAGGAAGCCTAGGTGAATTACTGTCGTCACTTAGATAAGTCAGATGATCGAGGTAGTTAAGGAGAAGACCTTGTCAATAAGTAGAGCTACCTGTGGTGTAAGTGTGTAGCCAGGGCAGACTTTGAAATGAGTAGTGGTCGTGCGGAAGGCACATCAATGGTATCGAAACGTAGACAGTGTTGGGCGTAGACTCAAGTGATTGAAGCATCCGACAAGGGAGGGTTCTAGCGCATTACATTTGCACTCCTCCCCATCAGTATCCTTGACGCCGCGACCTCGGCAAACTTAAAGTGCCCCGGCAAGGCGACACTCTACAAGAATTACAATCAAGTGACGCGCTCGCAAACACGGCTTAATGTGGCCAACATCGGCGCTGCTTATACAACCCCAGGGACGTTTTAAAAACAGAGCTTCACTCGTTTGCACTCCATGACTCCGTGTTCCCATGAAAGTGGGGTTTACTGTGTCCAATTAAATGTAACCTTTGCGTGATCCCTCGTCGGAATAATCTACCGCCTGCCCGCGGCCGCCTAATGACATCAATCCTCGTGGAGAAAAATCTGGAGTCTTTTCTATTTCCGTCCCTGTCGGCACAATCGCCCCTTCTCCGTGCCCGCGCCTTGGGGCTAGCCGTGCCGGGACGGCATCGCGTGCGGGGCGTGGCACGGCCACGGCCTAAGGGGTGGAGGGGTTGGGGAACGAACGGTCGAGCAGCAGGTGACCAGATGGCTCTTTCGGCAGCCAGAGACACCGAGACACCTGGCCACCAGCACCGGCTGAGACGCTGGGTTTTGAATTCGGGGTTTGGCCGCCCGACCGTGATTTGACCGGTTTCTCAAGTGAAGCCGAGTTCATGACGGTCTCAGCCTGATCACCAGTGACTCTACGACAACACGATTATGCTGCGTGTTTTTCCCGTTAATTAGTCGTCATTGATGTTTATGTATTGCTTATGTAGTTTTTGTTATTTATTTGTACATTTTCTCTCCTTTGCACCCCTTTCGTTTTGGCATTGGTTTGTTGTTGTAACTTGCTGACCCGCCCCTACTGGACGTCTGTGAAAAGAAAGCTTCATAAGCTCTTCGGATTCCCCCAGGATAAATCAAAATTCCGAAATAATAAGAATAATGATGAAGATTCTGAAATGCTGAGATTTTAAATAATCGGTGTGACTGCCATCGGCCGGATATTTATCTGTGACCAAGATGAGCGGGTGGTGCATCGTCCCCCGAATGACTGTCGATAGAAAAAAAAAAGAAACAACTTGACGGGATCTCAGAACGCAGTATCTGCCCGATCGCGCCATTCTCGCGACCGGAGGCGATGCGCTGCTCTGTGGATTCGCCTCTCCGCGATTCGCCTCTCCGCGACACGACGACGCAATCTGGGACCACATTGGGAAGGGGACATAAAGTAGAGGGCGCAAGAGGGCGAGCATGCTGCACGCACGTGCCACAACACAAGCCACGGCATGCGCTCACGCACAGGGCACATGCACATCACTGCAAGACCACTGCCAACTACCCTCATTATATTTACCAGCTAGACACATCCTGCAGCTGAGCTGTCAACACCCATTACCGCCTGGCACGTAGTAGAAGATGATGCATCGATGTATGTTGAACTTCTTGCGTAGCCGACCGCGCTAATCGGAGGTGCGAAAATTTTAATTGGCTGTTACACTCACCAATCAAGCACCACATCGTACTAATTATTCTGGATTTCTCTGTACTGAATGTAATTGGTTCACGTGACCACTGCACGCCAATAGAGGTGCTACATTCATTGAAAAATAACGATCAACGCATCAAATTGAGAGGTCAGCGAATCGGTAAATTGATACTCGCCACCAAGCTGCTTGAATGGATTTGACGGTTAGATTCCTGCTGCAGCTCACTGAAGTACTGTATTCCATCCACTGAAAAGTGGAGGTTATGTAGAATCATGTGACGTGAGTCATGAGGGTCAGAAATTGCGTGCATGTGTCAGCCTCGTGGCCAAAATTTAAATGTACAAAATTACCAGCAAATAAAACTAAATATCATCTAAATGTATCAATAAAAAAACTGAAACCAGAAATAATTTTACTTTGCAATATCACTCCGGGCATGCTTTTCCACGACATCATCATTCAGATGCACCGATCAGGCCCATGCTTTACGTCATGACATCACCACTCAAGATGCACCAATCGGGTGCATGCTTTTGCGGCGAGGCACCAAATGGGATGCATGCATTTCAGCGGGATCGTACCGTGGCTCCTTTGCGTCCGGGGATGCCAGGGCGGCCCAGGTGGCCTGGGCCACCGGCTTCCCCCTTTGCGGACAAAGTCAGGGGGGCAATTAGCAACATGACTCAGACACGCAACCACAGGACTTGCCACCTGTCCTGGACTTTCCACCATCGTTCAATTTTTTCGAGATAGCTGTCCTTGCGAATATACGCAGGTCGTCCCAGGACATTGCAGTCCTGTTTTTATTTTGTCAGCTGTGAAACAATGATAATACTACTACTACTAAATGATACTACTACTACTACGACACGTGCAGTTCTCCGCACTGCCGGTATTGTAAGACTTTCTTCACCTCCCAATCACAGAGGTGGCAACCTGTAACAGCCACTCTGTGGATAAATTAAGTAATAAAAAAAGAATGTCGAAAAGCTATGCAAGACGTACACATCACATAACGATGGCGATTTTTTTTGTCATTTAATATGGTAGATGGGAGAATACAGAAAAAAATCTGTTTAAATTTGAAACACTTTTCTGAAGGTATTTGGATAAAATGGCCTAAAAACGCTCGACCTCGGTGACTACCCGTGTTGAGACTTACACGTGGGCCTGCATAAAAAAATCTAACAAAAAAGAATAACCACCACCAACAACACACGTGTTGGGCCTCCGATGTTGTAGTGGAGCTGTGAGCTGGCGTTTGGAGAGATAAATGAAATCTTGGTAGCGGTTACAGCAGTATACGTGTCTGTTGCGTTGTTGACCAATATGCCACCTACCAGCAAAACGGAAATATACCGACACTGCCAAGTCAAAGCTAAGACTCTGCAGTTATCTACCAGAATGGTTAAACTTCGATTTAAAGCTTTCGTAACTGCAGGGATTCATCTTCTTGGTTCTTTCAGTAAAGTCTCTGCACAGAATGGTTTTACGCTGGCTGGGAGAACAAGTATGAATGTACTGCACTTGAATTTGCATTCGTAATGTATGTTCAGACCAGACTGGAACATAACAGGATTGATGCATACGGTGGAGCTGACATTCCTACAGAGTGCGCACCCGGGCAAGTATGGAATGGTCAAGATAAGGGCATGGTTTTTGATGGTCTCGATTTCTAATGGGACTTCAGGAAAAAAAACATCCACCACGCTTGTTAACGCAGGATAAACTCGCCGAGTCTCAAGGCTCTTTCTCAGGAGGGTCCTGCCGAGTGTTTTCTCAGGGCGGATGTTACAATCTGTAATCTCAAGCGAGTGATTGACAGGTAGCTTTTTTCTCTCTTCAGAATTGGGATGTTTTGGCCAACACCAGTTGATGGTGTATGCTTATCTTTTTTGCTATGGGAGGAAACCCATGCAGATCAGGGACAGAAGATTGAAACTCTGCACAGAGAGGCGCTCGTGTTGACAATCGGAACCCAGCCGCTTCTTGCTGCGAGGCGCACAAGCGTTAGCGACTGCGCCACCCTTGGGCGGAAGTCACAACCGCAGGCCTGCGGAGAGCGATAGTTCTCAAGAGGAGCGCGCCAAGGCAGCGCCACCAGGCTGCAGCAGACTCAGCAGGTTTGCTGGGAGTACCGGCACGAGCTCAAGCGGCGCACCTTCCCCATACATCACGGCGCCGAGCACTCGCGCGCTAAACCACTACCGACAGAACACAACGCAACAACACGAGCCCGCCAGTGACATCACCGCCTGAAATTAATACAGTTTGTAAGCGTTTATAATGGGTGCCGCATTTAAGTTTGCACTGCGCGTCGCACGTGCTGCCCCCCCCCCACTGGTCCCGTCTCATCTTGTAAACCCCGGGGTCTGTGGTTTGGAGAACTCTTTACTCGCAAAACACACAACAGATGCTCCCCTTATGTCGACCTGAACTTTAAAAAATAGGCTTGGCTACCGAATCTCAATTCCCCCCCTCGGCACCCCTCCCGCCCCACGCCCACGACCATCCCTGCCACGCAGAGGCCCAGGCCAATGTGGCTGCGACAAAAGCCCTCAACTGGCTCTTCATAATTGTAGGTTTGACAGGTAAATGGGTAGCTCAGGGGTGAGAGCTCGGAGACGGCGGTGATGAGATCCTGGCTTCGCATCCGGGTTTCAGCCGCCCGTGATTTAAATGGGGTCTCGAGTGCAGTGAGCCGATGGCTTCAGCCTGGTCGCCCGCAGTTACACAAAAAAAACAATCGCGTAAAATTTGGGCTTTTCCCCCAAAAAATGTCCGGCTCTGAGAATGAAAAATGTGGGTTTTCACGGCCATGCGATGAAACATTTCTCTACAGCAGGGCACGTGCAACAGTGTGCCTCCGATTGTGAAGGACTTCCAGAAGCAGCTCTTATGCTATCTGCTGTCACGTGCTCTTCTCTAACACGAGGGCCAGCACCGGCCTGTTGTCGTTCTGAATGGGTGCGCTTTGTCTCGTGACAGGATGGCAATGCTACAATTGGAATGAAAAGGAGAAAAGACAAAACACGGGAGAAGAAGTGTGACGTTGCGGAGAGAGAGAGGGCACGGGTGACAGGAGGAGTTGGGCTTCGCGATGCAGAGGCACATTACCTTGAGGCCTGGAAAGCCAGGGGGCCCAAGCATGCCTGCCTCGCCCTGCCCACGGGAGAGGCACAAGCGGAGGAAGGAGGCAAACAGAGAAAAAATGAGAGATGCGCTTATATCTAGACACGCACAGGCCACAGCCTGGTGTGTACCGATGGCATTTCACTCATAAGACAGGGTCAGGCTTCAGTTGCACATTGTGGTAAGTTTTGTGCTAACAGCACAATTCTTATAATCAGTGAACCAAGTCATCTGCCTCCCGTGGAGTGTGATATTATAGGAGAAATTGCAGCTGCTGGTTACAAGTGGATACATACATGGCAACACACATACAAACACACCGACTTTGACTAACACCTCACACAAAATATATTTATTTTATTTTACTACTTGTTTATGGAACACCGTGAACTGAAAACCCCACTAAATACGAGTTTAACAGCTCCCCGGAGCCGATAGTAAGTTGTATGGTTCCGGGCAGGGCTTGAATTTGAGAGTAGCGAGGGCTTCCCCCATCACCAAACACAACGCGTATTGCCGTGAAAAAAGTCGTTCGTGAGCCGAGGGGGCAGTCAACAGCTGAGGGAGGGAGAACGAGCGAGGGGTGCTAAGCATGGGGTTAAAGCCACAAGCCCAGCAACGGGGCACAGGTATGTGACACAGGGACGTAGCAAAGGGACGCGACACAGGGATGTGTGTGTATTGAACTTCGTCCGCACCGTACGTAGCCGACCACGCTATTCGGAGGTGCTCATGAACGTAGCACAGGGGACATAGCACAGACAAGAAGGGGGGGGGGGGAGCATCACCTTCTTTCCCGGGAGCCCAGGGAGACCGGGAAAACCAGGATCCCCCTGCGAGATGGAGAGAGGCAGACGGATAGAGAGCAGCAGTTAGGGGGAGAGGGAGACAGGGAGAGAGGGAGACATGGAGAGAGGGAGACAGGGAGACAGGGAGAGAGGGAGACAGGGAGAGAGGGAGACATGGAGAGAGGGAGACAGGGAGACAGGGAGAGAGGGAGACAGGGAGAGAGGGAGACAGGGAGACAGGGAGAGAGGGAGACAGGGAGAGAGGGAGACATGGGTTATAAGAGAAACATGTCGATATGGAGAGTGGGAGACAGGGAGACAGAGAGAGAGGGAGGCAGAGCGTGACAGAAAAGTTGGTATTAAATTGAGAAAAGAGGCAGCACAGGGGACAGGGGACAGCGGACCGGGTGCAGGGGGGGGGGGCACCTTGATTCCGGCCGCGGCGGATCCTGCCCCCCCCTGGAGCAGGGACCGGATCGCAGAGTCCGGCACGAGGAGGGGTCGGCACAGGGACGCAGAGACGCACAGAAGCAGGGGTCAGAGGTGGCGCTCAAGAGCGGGAGCCGCACGGGGAAGGGAAGGTGAGGCTGAGGCTGCACGCTCGCGGCCCTGCGTGAGCAGGCTGGGCTAGAGGCGTGGAGTCCTCATGCTAAGAGGTAAGAGGGTGGTGGGGCCTTGAAGTGCACCGGAGGCGTCACGGCGGCCAGACGTTAACTACCTCGCCTGGTATACAGGAGCGCGTGGGTTCCATCCCGACCCTGATGCCTCGATAGTTGGAGCTTGCGTGTCTCTCTCCCGGTTTTCCCCTCCACATTTAGAAACATGCGTTTAGAAAATGTGGTTGCTGTACATTGCCACATGATAAGCCACTTCGTTGAGCTATCACGTCGATGCTGCCCACCTTCACCAACCCGCACAGGACCGGCGTGGTGAAGTATGGTCAAACAACCACCATGGCCGACACAGCATTGGAAGGCCATCACCAGCAGTGGATTAACATCAGGGCTACTTGAGCAGGTCTTATTATTATTATTTTGGAGCCCTTAACCTGTGCATATATACTCGTTCGCTTAGACGTTGGGTGTCCTATTTATGCAGCGGTCCTCGGCATAGCAATGTGGATTTTTAAACCGCAGGCTCGGGAACGCCAGTGTTGAAATGGAGATGGGCACTCGTTTTGGTGTGAGGACACACGTTTAGACCATTTTGTTTGGCTGTCAGGCGACTGATCGCTACGGCCCCCACCCACCCACCCACCTCCCCCCACCCCCTCACCTTGGGCCCTGCTGGACCTGTGGGCCCCATGGGCCCTGGGAAACCTTGGGCGCCCTGAGTAGGAACGACAGAGATGCAAGGGGGAAGGAAAATGAGAGAACGTAGATTCAGGTAAAGCGTAAACAAAGGCGGCCCCTGTGCAGTGGCCTCGAGGAGGAGAGAACGTAAAGGAGATGCAAGGAGAACTTCCTGTGCGATTATTGTGGGAAGCTCCTCGGAGTGGCGGTTGTCGATCGTGGTTCTCTGGCAGTGTCTGCTGCTCGTTGCTTTCGAGTTGAGGGGTTTTACGAACCCCCACCCCAGCTTTTCCAGTGGCAGGTGATGTGTGCGGGTGAATTCATTGCTGAATGGAACACGAGTTTGTGGTGATGATGATGATGATGATGATTTAATGAGACACGTGATATCAGGTTGACGATCGACAGGGAGAGTGGGATGAGACCTTCATCCCGCAGCGGATTGACCACAGCTGATGGTGATCTATATTCGAGTCCATGGGTCTCTATGTTAGATGCCGACACCAGCGCATTCTAGTTTCTGAAAGAATCCACCAGCGTGCATTAGCATCACTCGAGAACGGAAAACCCGTGGGTGGAGTTTGCAGCCTAAACCTGCTGCCACGAACCGCTGCAGTTTCCTGCTCACCTTGGGACTTCTTTTATTTGTACAACTGGACAATCACAGGGTTTAATGACTCGCAGCTGGATTAAGGCAAGCAATAATTGAGTTATTTTTGTACTCTCTCTCTCTTCACACCGACGATCTCTGCTTCTCTTCTTGGCCTGCCTGCGCTGCCAACTTCCCCCCACCCCCCACTCCTCACCCCACCGCTGCACCTCGCGAAAGACAAATCCTAGGTTATGGGAAAACCTGGGTTGGCTCGAATGTGCTCACTGCGCAAAGTAGGAAAGGAACCGAGAAGAGCAGTGGTGGTGGTGGTGGGGGGGGGGGGTGTGGGGGGGCGCTGTTTGTGTTGGCGGGGGCCGCCGCACCGCCGTCTGTGGAAACTGGGGGAGAGCTCCACCTGGCTGGAGCTCGCCGCGCCGCGTCGAGTTTCACAAACACGTGGGGACGCGGGGGGGGCAGGAGGAGTGGAGGAGGAGGTAGAGCACGAGCAGAGTAACACAGGGACAATGGCATCGCAAGGGGTAGGCGAGCGTCGAGGGAAGAGCGAAACGTCGTTGAGAAGAGGGGATAGAACGCACGCAGTGGGGAAGGGTTATTATTGAGTGTGCAGGCGGTGCGACTGCACCGCGGGGCCTTACAGGCCAGATGGGCCCAGGTGCCAGGGTATTCTGTGGACCAGCGCAGCGTGCCAGCCACGCCACGCCACTGACAGAGAGTGGTTGGGCAAAAAGAGACGGGGAAGGTGGGTGGCCGCAGAGAGGAGAGCGGTGATCGTCGAGAGGGAGAGTGGGACAATTATGAAGACGAGGAGGCAGGGGGCATGGCGGATGCGGGAGGTGGCAAGGCAGGCACGAGGCGACAGAGGAGAGCGTCTAGGTGCAATGGCAGAGGATACCAACGGACGGTCCCGTGAATTAGGCAACCAGGCAGTCAGCAATTCTAAATCATCTAAATAATACATATGGGGTGGTGTACTTTTAGTGTTAGTAAACACGGCTTCTTTAGAGAAAAAAGTCACTTGCTTGACGCACACACACAAAACTGAATGCACAATCACCATCCCCATGTGATATGCCAAAGTCAGTTCGTTTGATCAAGTGATTTCAATCTGTACAATAGCCCTGGACGGTTGACATAATGTCCAAGTAAAGAAAAACAATCGCAAATGATCACCCACATCTTGAGTGTGTGAAACGTGTTTTACCAAAATCGCGGACCCTGTACAAATTCCATGGTGAACAATGCAGGCGGGAGACGGAGTCAGGCAACAGACGACACTGAGTGTGGATGAGATCAGAAACAAGAGATGGGAAGAGACGGACAGAGAGCAAGCACGGGGTGGGGGGGGGGGGCTGGGTGTTTAGAAACGTGCGCTGAGAGTATTTGGCCGCTATGAATGTCCACGTGCTGATGAGCCACTTCGTCGAGCAATCATTTGTGGCCAGGTCGCTTCTGAAAAATATCCATACGTGGGCAATAAACAAAAAGTTTTGTTTAGGGTGGGAAGTGAGTAGTGGGGGTTTGGGGGGGTTGAGGGGGTGGGGGATAAAATCCCGGAGCGCAAAGTGGGCCCTGTGCATGGCGACTGCTCGCGGTCTGGGTCGGAGCGAATCGTCAGCGGAAAGCGGTAGCTCCCGGGCCAAGCACGGGGGGGGGGGGGGCTGGCGGGTTTCGCAATCGTCGTGCGAGGAGCGGCTAGAGGAGAAGCGCCAGGCCCACCGGGGCCGCGCGCCGTCTAATCCCGGCGATGTTTCCCAACACGCGACGAGACCCGCTCTCCCAGCTCCAACAAAAACACTTCACTCGGCGGCGCTCCTCCTCCTACGCGCCCCGACGCGGCGGGCCCCGGCTAACGCTGCAATAACAACGTCAAGTGAGCGCCACGCGAGCACTGAGCGGGCGTTTAAATCACTTCGTCTTCATTCGTTTATCATTTTCAGCCCGTAAGCTTTCGCGACCACCGATTCGTAATGGATTTTTTTGGGTTTGGCTCGCGCGGGTCAACCGTGTGTCGCGAACGCTCCGCCACCCCATGCAGCCGATTAATAATCTCACAAACATTCAAATGGCCGTGAGACTGCTCTCCAACACACACACACTGGTGTGCTGCTGAAGCAGGCATTCATTGGCACGTTTGTTGACGGGACAACTTTCTTAATCGGCTGTGTCAGGTGGAGAAACGTTACACGACACGCATTACACTTAGGTGATGCGACCCCAAAAAAAATCAGTTATGAAGCAATGTTCAGCCCCTTTGTAAATTCAAGGCTGGACGAGGGCTCCTGTACGCTGCGCTCGCAAGCTGTCGGGATTGCGTCACCAAACTTTGTCAAGCTGATGACGGCGATGCCTTCGCCACGCTGGTCACAGAGTGGGTTGGTGAAAACCAAGAGCGACAGTGTAGCGGTTAGTACGCCGTGTTACGAACCCCACGACTCGAGTTTGATTCCCACTCACGGCCAACACCAGTGATGATCATCTGAACTGGTCCTAGGCCTCCGCCCCTAGGTCGACTCAGCCTCAAATGACTACCTGGTGCGGCGAGGAGACAAAGGCGGCCGGGCGTGGTGTTGGCCACCCACCCCCTCCTGTGCCGTGCCAGTCTCCGTAGGTGCTCGCTAACAGCACTTGCCCCAACAGTCTGTTCAGGCTATACAGGGAATATTTTGACTTTTGGTGAAAGTCAGAGCGAGTGGAGGGGGGGGGCATGGGAGGGGCTGCAAAATCGGGTTCACATATCACTCACCACTGATGTCAGCCAAGGTGGCTGGGTTCACGGTGCAATTGCACGAACCGCTGCGTCACCAATCCTCCCACGCATAACTTATCGTGGAACTATATGGAGACCCACCATCGATCACCTTCACTCATTTTCACTCCGCAATAAAAGGCGACCTAATAATTACGTGCCGCGCACACGCGAGGCCTTTGCGTCCGAGCGTTTCTGAGGAACGTAGAAACAATATATTCGGCGGTACACGTCATCTCGTAAGGCCTGCCAGGAGGTAACTATTTAGCTCATTACACCATTTCATGCATTTTTGACGCTTGAGTCCAAACAAACTCGAGGCGAAAAAACAAGCCCACGCCGCCGTCGGTACTCTGCGCTCGCGAACAAGATGTACCGATGGGGTCGGCGAGACGGTCAGTACCAGGAAACCAGGAACGCTACCGTGTGGCTTAAATGAGGCTTCCCAGCAGTCGATCGCACGCACGCATGCACACGCACGCACGCATGCACACGCACGCTTCCGATCGCGCGCGTGCACGCACTCGCGCACGCTCACGTAAATCTTTATTTTTTTTCCCCTCGTCCTCTTCTGCCGTAATTTTCCCAAGGAAAAAAAACGTTTCCGCGGAGCTGGTGGTCACCGGGGGACAACCGGTGTGAAAAGCGAGACTCTGGTAATTGCTGCGTCAACACCGCTGCCGTGTCGCGCACAAAACGGGTTTGCCGCGAGTGCCATGGCCTGGGGTGGGTGAACCACGAGGCCTCTCTCCGGCTCGGTTCCCTTCCCAATCTCTGGCACCCCCAGCAACTCTCAACATCGCCACCCCGCTCCCCACAGCAATGTCTAACCACGGCTGCATGAAGGTCTTCCCCGTGCAGTGTCAGCAAATGAGGGTTGTTTGACCATACCACGTCACGCTGGTCATTGCATTTGATGGACCAGTTGAGATATCACTCGGTCACTGATGTTAGTCGCGACAGGGAATCGAACTCGGGTGGTCGGGTTCATAGTACGGTGCACGAACCACCGGGCTGAGGAATCAGAAGACCAATGTGCGCGTATTAGGTCACAATTGTGAAAGGGGCTTTTTTATGCAATGCATTAAACTGCTGCGGAGGAACATTCATATAAACTATAGAAGCCCAAACGATCTACGATCTTACACTGTGTGACTGTCGGCTTCTGCGCCACATTGTATCATTCTGTTGCCATCGAAATGACGATAATTATGTACGAGCATCATCAGCCGCTGTCTCCATCCCCCGCTCCTTGCACACGAGCCGACCTCATCGTTCCGTCACCGCTGCCCTCCTACGGCTGCCGCTCCATCACCAGTCTCATCCACTGGCCACTGCCTCCTCCTCCTCGCCACGACGTGCCCTGCCAAAGCCCACCTGCTTCACCTTAACAGTCAATAAGGCTTCTCCGATTTGTATAAATCTTCAGGCAGGATTCAAGTTTTACTTTCTTTCCCATTCACCCCGAAAGAGGACAAGGGAGGCGCGTGCCCACGCCACAACACGTGCGCTGCCACGCGGCGACATTTTGACTGAGCCAAACCGCAACCAAGTCACCCGGGGGCCACAGGCGCGTCACCCCGTGGGTCTGGTGCATGCCGGGAGGTGCTGCAGGTCACAGTCCACCATCATCGCCACTATTGCCGCCCACGCCCTCTCACCGCCGGATACCCCACATCAGGTGCCGTTCATTTACCTAACAAGCCGCCTGTAAAAGCTCCTAGCAAATCAAACCAAATCACCGTGTCAATGGTGCGACGGCGGTGCGATACGATGATAGCATGATGATGGGGAGGGGGGGCAGCAGTGCACACCTGCGTATGGCTATTTTCCCGGCCGTCGGTTCAGCCGGGATTGTAAAAAGAAAGCTCAAAATGAAGCCACGTCCATCGCGAGGAGCGAACGCGGCGCTGCCCTGCGGGCCACGGTTGCTGCCCAACAGGCGCGGGCGCCGCGGCCGCTCGTGAAACATCTGCCTCTGGTGATTTTCGTTTGTTCTCACGGCTTAATAAAAAACAAATCCCGGTGTATATTATTACACATCTGTATTTGAGCCGCGATGCCGCGCTCGGCAAGAAAGGAGCGCCTTTTGCCTGAACTTCAAAGGAGGAAATATAAAAATTGTATTCGTGCGTCCGCTGTTCATTGGCAGTCAAGGAAATTAAACTTTTCCACGGCGTTACGGCAGACATTTCCAAATTGGCTGCTACATTCCCCCCCTGCCCCCCCCCCTTTCTGCAAAGACCACTGACCGCGACGTAATAAATATCGCGATGAAGTTCAGGTCAGCTGTTGCCAATTTAACTCACTCGCGTAATCATTTTACATCAACTTCGAGCTCGTTACGTAACAATGGAGGTCGTTGTTTTGTGCCCTGTGCTGCTAACACTTTTCTCCGGCAATAAATCTCGGCGGCAGGCCCCCGAAGGCGGCATGAGCGGAGATGTTTTGGTGAGAGGTGTTAACGGGGCCCGGGCGAGGTCACCCTGTGTTGTGGATTTCTCCCCTTCCACCCCGAGGCGCCTTCGTGACGCGACCCAACATGTGGCTCCGCGTCACTCCGCTTCCCCGCGTCACTCTGCGTCACTCCGTCACTCCGCTTCCCCGCGTCACTCTGCTTCCCCGCGTCACTGCGCGTCACCCCGCTTCCCCGTGTCACTCCGCTTCCCCGCTGCAATAGGGGTGAGACCACTGTCCCCCCACTAGCCGACCACACTGTGAGAAGGGCGACTCAAAGACCCCTCCCTCGACGCCGAAGTGTCGATTGAGTTTAGAACGTTACACGAGAGGGTGATGCGGTCTTTTCCCAGTGATGATGATGATTACATGTGGCACGACAAGCTCCTGTAAGGCTGAGTCGATCTAGGGGAGGGCCGAGACAGAGTCAGATTACCCCTTGCCACTATAAACAAGAATCCTCTCAAATGTGTCACTTATGTTGGGCTAAGGATCTATTTAAAGCTCAATGTGCGAACCACAATGGGCACCACTTTTCATTTACATGAACGACTACAAAGACAAAAATCCCCCGTATAGCATTCACATACTGTTGGGGCAAGTGCTGTTCACGAACACCTATGAAGGTCGGCACGACACTCGAAGGGGAGGGTGGCCAGCACCACGTCCGGTCGCCTTTTTCTCCCCAGTGGCGATGTTTACACACCGCACCAGGTTACTCATTTGAGGCTGAGTCGATCTAGGGGAGGCCCAAGACCGATTCAGATAATTGTCACCGGTGTTGGCCTCGAGCAGGAATCGAACCCGGGTCTCCAGGTTCGTAGAACAATGCGCTAACCGCTACACTACCGCTTCCCACATACACACGCGCACACACGTGTGTGTATACATCCCCTTCAGAAAAAAACCACTGAGCCCAAAAATAATAACTGTAATTTATAAATAGGGAAGCTTAACGTCTGAATTAGTGCCTAACGCCCACACGCACACCGTGGGTGGGATTTAATCGCTCCAGAGTGCACAGCACCCTGTTCAGAACAAGTTTAGCCCATCTCATCAGCTGTCTGCCCAATAGCCAAGAGGGTAATCTTCTCATAGGTATGCTCCTGCTTGGGGAGGCCGTCATCCAGCAGTGGATGGTCTCTGCTCTCGCTGCTTCACTAACCAGCAACGATCATCATGGAGAAGTCACGGTCGACCGACTCCCACGAGCAACCCGCAATGGAGGAGGGGTCCTCATTCAGCCTCAGATTGTTAAAGGCCTGTACAATGAGCAGAGTATGTGGACCCATTCGGACTGCAATTCACACGGAAATAATTTGTCCGGATTTCTGAACGAGGGAGAAACGCTCGCAAAGCGCCACGGCGTCGGACGCGCTCAGGTGAAGTGACTTTTTCGTCCACGCTGGGATGGCGGCGGCCCCAACGATTGAGGAAGTCGAAACCGACACGTGACGGTGATAAAAAAAACCCACTAAATCCCGGGGCCTTGTTACGGCATTCGAGCGTTGCCTGTTACTTCAAATTTGACGGCGACCGCGGCGCCGACCGCGACTTGTGCGGAGGAAGCGAACGCTTCCGCCGCGTGTCGCTGACCCGGCACGTGGCTTCCACGTGTTTTCTTGTGTGACCAGGGGATCATGGGAGGCGTGCTCGGTGTGGAAGTTATTATTGTTATTTTTTAAACGGATCACGCGCAGCGAACGTGCTTGCTGGCTCAAAGTGTGCCACAACCTGCGTCGGGGCCAATAAAAATACTCGTCAGTTCGTGGGATCAATTACACACACACACAAAAAAACTCGAATGAAAGTTCGATTACTGAAAAAAAACATTTGAAATTAGTCTAACAGAATTAATTACCCGGATCCGGCTGGACCGCGCGGTGCGAGCAAAATCGCGGCCGCTCCCAATCGCAATCGGAAGGGTTTGAAAGTTCAAAACCCGGTCAGGGGGTCAAGCTCAGCCTTTCATCCGCCCCCGGTTTCAATCGAACGAGTACCACATTGTGGGAACTTAACCGCAGCAGTCCTCTGCGTAGATTTGCCCCCACCATAGGAATGCGGAATTTGCATTAATTGCCCCAGAGTTGTAAAGAGTTGATGACCCAACACGGCCAATATGATGATGTGGACGTGGACAAGGTGAACAAAAAAACCAAGTCGGACTTGGGCGGCCTCTCGACCTCATATGTCCGCTGCTTTACCCCCGCGGAACGATGCGGCAAAAACTGTTGGAGCATAGTGGAGCGAACGCAAAGACGACTGTACGTCGGTCTGTCTGCTCGGCTTGTCGCCTCCTGCGTCAAGCGCATTCTTGGGCCACGGTGGACCCGCACAGTTCCGGGGTTGGCCACGAAACTGCGTCAGCCGTGGCCTAGAGGGCCCAGATAGCATCCGGCTACGAGTGCTCCCCTCCCGCCTACCGGTCGCGATAAGCCCACGTGGCTAAACCCAAATGTAATGAAACCCAATAAATTAATCCGCGTACGTATTGTATGCTGAACTTCTTTCACACCACTCGTAGCCAACCGCGCTAATTGGGGATGCGATGGTGTCAATGGTGCGATGGCGGCGTGATGCGATGATGATATGATGATGTGATGATTGTGACGTATGTATTTGAAATGGCTTGTTGTATGTATGCATGCTGAACATCTTTTGCACCGTACGTAACCAACCATGATAATCCTTGTGGTCAACCCATGTCATAATAATAACAATAATCCCACATTCTGAAACTCATCTATTAAAGTCAAGGGGTAGAATGGTGGGGCAGTTGCAAGCACACGGCAACGTTAACCCGAGTGTGAGTCCTGGCCAGGGCGACAACTGAACTGGACCTGGGTACCCACTCCACAAGCCTGCACTGACCAAAGTGGTGAAGTATGGTCAAACAACCATTGCCGACGCACACTTGGAGAGGCCTTCATTTAGCAGTGGACTGACATAACTCTATGAATCAAGTGATACAATAAGCTCATGTGATAAACTCAAATGTTAAAACTAAACGTGTAAGCCACATTACTAAGAATACTTCCGAAAGATCCAGCCATGCATTTATATATGGCATTAAAATATACTCAATGTATTTATAGCGTAAATTTGTCAAAATGTTTGAAACATATAAAACAAAATGGGAATTTTTTTCCCTCTCCCGCTATTTGTGTTGCCTTCGCAAGAGCGGCCGGCGAAGGGTACCCACCTTTTCTCCCCGCTTCCCGGGGAAGCCTACATATCCCCTCTCCCCCTGCGAGCAGAGAGGCACAGGTACACACACGAGCACACACGCACGAGCGCACACACACACACATGCACACACACACACGAGCGCACACACACACGAGCGCACACACACACGAGCGCACACACACACGAGCGCACACACACACACGAGCACACACACACGAGCGCACGCACACACACACACATGCACACACACACACGAGCGCACACACACACACGAGCGCACACACACACACGAGCGCACGCACACACACACACGAGCACACACACACACGAACGCACACACACACACGAGCGCACACACACAACGGAGCAGGAGACAGAGAGAAAGGACGGAGCCCGAAAACAAAGATGAAGGGTAGAGACAAAGAAAAACAGCAACATGAAAAATACATTTAAATAAATTGTTGTTGGTGTTAGTCCAGCCCAGTGGTCGCGACACAAGCCAGTGGGCAGAAACTACAAGTGCCCGGGCCCTCTGAGCTGATAAAGTCACGTGCCCGCACAGGAAACAAGCCGGGGCTGAGGAGCTCAATCCAAACATTCGGCTCGGCACTTCTTGGGGACAACACAAAGATGTTGGATGTTGGAGCAATGCACCTCGGCGTGCTCGCAAATAGCTGCAGCGGCGCGGCGACACGCGGCACCACGTGGCACGACGTGGAAACACGCGGCAACACAACACACGGCAACACACGGCAACGTGCGACAACACACGGCACCACGTGGCAACACGCGGCAACACAACACACGGCAACACGCCACACGGCAACACACGGCAACACAACACACGGCAACACACGGCACCACACGGCAACACAACACACGGCAACACACGGCACCACACGGCAAGACAACACACGGCAACACGCGGCAACACAACACACGGCAACACGCGGCAAAACGAGTGGGGAGGTGGCACGAATGCACTTAGTCTTAGCGGGGCAAGCACAGCGAGTGAGTTAGCAGCAACATTTACTTAGTTTGCTCATTGATAGGAGTAGTAGCTTTGCAGATATTTTCTTACATTCGTTGTTACAGTTATTTACCCAGGTTAGCGACACCGAGTCTCAAGACTCTGTTGGCAGTAGGGGGGCGATGTTGCTCTCTGTAATCCTATTTAAGCAAATTGACAAGTGAATTTTCACACATTTGGGATGTTTGGCCAATACCAGTTAAATTGTCTGCGTGTTTTTTTGGATTCACGTGAAGGGTGTATTAGAACCAGCAGTAAATGCAGCATGCTCGCTAGCAGCAGCAGCAGCAGCTGTAACACAGCAAGTGATTTCGTGGCGGCAGCAACTATTCACTATTTTACTATTTACCAGGTAAAGCCCACTGAGCTATCAGCTCTTTTCAGAGGTGGCCTGGCAGGAACGGGGAGAGCGAGTTAGTGGTGGCACTAACGGGGAGGGCGAGTTAGTGGTGGCACTAACGGGGAGAGCGAGTTAGTGGTGGCACTAACAGGGAGGGCGAGTTAGTGGTGGCACTAACGGGGAGGACGAGTTAGTGGTGGCACTAACAGGGAGGGCGAGTTAGTGGTGGCACTAACGGGGAGGACGAGTTAGTGGTGGCACTAACAGGGAGGGCGAGTTAGTGGTGGCACTAACAGGGAGGGCGAGTTAGTGGTGGCACTAACAGGGAGGGCGAGTTAGTGGTGGCACTAACAGGGAGGACGAGTTAGTGGTGGCACTAACAGGGAGGGCGAGTTAGTGGTGGCACTAACGGGGAGGACGAGTTAGTGGTGGCACTAACGGGGAGGGCGAGTTAGTGGTGGCACTAACAGGGAGGACGAGTTAGTGGTGGCACTAACAGGGAGGACGAGTTAGTGGTGGCACTAACAGGGAGGGCGAGTTAGTGGTGGCACTAACGGGGAGGACGAGTTAGTGGTGGCACTAACGGGGAGGGCGAGTTAGTGGTGGCACTAACAGGGAGGACGAGTTAGTGGTGGCACTAACAGGGAGGACGAGTTAGTGGTGGCACTAACAGGGAGGACGAGTTAGTGGTGGCACTAACAGGGAGGACGAGTTAGTGGTGGCACTAACAGGGAGGACGAGTTAGTGGTGGCACTAACGGGGAGAGCGAGTTAGTGGTGGCACTAACAGGGAGGACGAGTTAGTGGTGGCACTAACGGGGAGGACGAGTTAGTGGTGGCACTAACAGGGAGGGCGAGTTAGTGGTGGCACTAACAGGGAGGGCGAGTTAGTGGTGGCACTAACGGGGAGGGCGAGTTAGTGGTGGCACTAACAGGGAGGGCGAGTTAGTGGTGGCACTAACAGGGAGGGCGAGTTAGTGGTGGCACTAACAGGGAGGACGAGTTAGTGGTGGCACTAACAGGGAGGACGAGTTAGTGGTGGCACTAACGGGGAGGGCGAGTTAGTGGTGGCACTAACGGGGAGGGCGAGTTAGTGGTGGCACTAACAGGGAGGGCGAGTTAGTGGTGGCACTAACGGGGAGGGCGAGTTAGTGGTGGCACTAACAGGGAGGGCGAGTTAGTGGTGGCACTAACAGGGAGGGCGAGTTAGTGGTGGCACTAACGGGGAGGGCGAGTTAGTGGTGGCACTAACAGGGAGGGCGAGTTAGTGGTGGCACTAACGGGGAGGGCGAGTTAGTGGTGGCACTAACGGGGAGGGCGAGTTAGTGGTGGCACTAACGGGGAGGGCGAGTTAGTGGTGGCACTAACAGGGAGGGCGAGTTAGTGGTGGCACTAACAGGGAGAGCGAGTTAGTGGTGGCACTAACAGGGAGGGCGAGTTAGTGGTGGCACTAACGGGGAGGGCGAGTTAGTGGTGGCACTAACGGGGAGGGCGAGTTAGTGGTGGCACTAACAGGGAGGGCGAGTTAGTGGTGGCACTAACAGGGAGGGCGAGTTAGTGGTGGCACTAACAGGGAGGGCGAGTTAGTGGTGGCACTAACAGGGAGGGCGAGTTAGTGGTGGCACTAACAGGGAGGGCGAGTTAGTGGTGGCACTAACAGGGAGGACGAGTTAGTGGTGGCACTAACGGGGAGGGCGAGTTAGTGGTGGCACTAACAGGGAGGGCGAGTTAGTGGTGGCACTAACAGGGAGGGCGAGTTAGTGGTGGCACTAACAGGGAGGGCGAGTTAGTGGTGGCACTAACAGGGAGGGCGAGTTAGTGGTGGCACTAACGGGGAGGGCGAGTTAGTGGTGGCACTAACAGGGAGGACGAGTTAGTGGTGGCACTAACAGGGAGGACGAGTTAGTGGTGGCACTAACGGGGAGGGCGAGTTAGTGGTGGCACTAACGGGGAGGGCGAGTTAGTGGTGGCACTAACAGGGAGGGCGAGTTAGTGGTGGCACTAACGGGGAGGGCGAGTTAGGGGCAGCATTAAGCTAAGCGGGAGAGTGAGTTTGGGGCGGCAGTACCTTCGTGCCTAGAGGTCCGGCTGGCCCGGGTGGTCCAACCTCACCCTAGCGCGACACAGACACGGCCAACGATGTCACAGCGTAACGGCCGACGCGGACGCGACCGTGACGGGGACGTTACGGACTCTTACCCCGCCCCCTCCACGAGCACTAATATGCGACTGAACGAGCGTGGGAACACGTTTCACGTGTGTTTGGCGGGTGGGAGGGGAGAAAGCGTGCACCCGGAGAGGACGCACTCGTATGCGGGGATAACTCTCGATAGAGCTCGGTCATTAACCCCCTCCTGCTGTACTGCATCTCACGGCGCTGTCGATCCCTACCCCCCCCCCCCCCCCCCAAGGCAGCGAGGGTGGCAGTGCCACCCTCGGCCCGTCGCCACGGCCCCAGAGGCGCGGGTCTCGCTCCCTCGCCACGCGGTGAGCGCCCTCGAACAGGACCACGGCGCCATAGCGCGCGACCCGCGCCTCTCGCCGTGGGCCGTTGTAACAACACGTGCGTTGATGAGAGCAACACACAAGTTCATCACGGATGAAACGCGAGCCGCTGGGCCGCGGTGGTTGCCTTCATCTGCACCCCGCAAGCGTGGGAGAGACATGATTTTTAACAGGCCGTAACCGCGCTAACTAAGCATAGTGGGGGGGGGGGGATCGGACTGCCGTCATTTTCTCCCCAATGCGTGACTGAGTTGAAGGCAATGTTCATTTGATGGAGGTGAAGCCAGCTCACCAGACAGATAAAGTGCTCGTCACAAGCGAACAACGATACCTCGCTGATCTCGTGAAGGAGCATAAATCATCATCACGTGAACTCCGGTCATCCTCGCAGGCAGCGGCGTTTGGATGGCCACCGAACAAACAAAGACGGTCACTGCACCGCGCGCTTTCGGATGCGCTTCTGTGGCCGTCTGGAACGCTCTTCCTTCCCATATTAGGAAGCCACTGGAGCTATGCACTTTTAACTCTAGATTGAAAACTATTTTTTAATGATTATTATGTTGATATTCTCGTCCTTTCCTCACACCTCTGAGAAGCTACGTACGGTGCGAAAGAAGTTCAACATACATATATACTCTGAAACCTTTTACCCTGCATCTGTTTCACACCCGCTGCGTTTATCCTTTTGGCGTGACATCATATACATCGCCTACAATTTCTACTACTTGTCAGCGGGAACGCTATGAGATTGTGCGTCGCAAATGTATATCAGTTTCAAGCGCCAAACATCCCTCTGGTAAATGTTAAATTAGAACATTTTCTGTAATTATCGACGAGAACCTCAATCAGACTCATGGAGATCCACTGCTACCGCCTTCCCCACGGCACCGTTCAGAAGATTCGCAGGAAACGTTCTGCTCACGGGACTGATTGTCGTTTTTTGTTGTTTCAGAGGTCACATCTTGAGGGAATGCTGCCCACCGGGGTCAGGGTGGTAAGGACACGGGCGCGGGCGAGGTTAAGCGTTGAGACCGGCGAATCTGGGGCTTGCAATCCGGCGACTTTTCCGGTGAGTAATAGTAAATAAATCGCGGGTGATGTACTTGATGTCACGCCAATCATACAAACTCGGGTGCGTATGAAGTGTTTCTGTTCAGATTCGACGCTACGCACATCCACATTGTATTGTATTGGGAAGAATGAGTTCAGGCGAACGGAACGCGCGACTTCTGGTCGCCGTGCCCCTCCACAGACCGTCAAATATGTGCTATGAAAGAGGGCCATCGCCAGAAATATCACCTCTTTTAGATTTTCTTTTAAGGCCGCAGTGTTGTTGACGAATGTGTTGAGTTTGTTTTCTGTGTTCATCGTGCTATCGCGAACTAAGCATCATCACCAACTAACTTGTTTAATTGAACGGTTGCTCATCACCATCGAATGAACAATGCCTTCAATGCAATAAACCGAGCCGTCACCTCGATGAGCACCGGTCACGTGCTGGCAAGTCATCATGTTTGTACTGCTCAAGGGAGCTCCAGTGGTCTCTCGCTGTACTTTACACATCCTGATCAGTGTGGGGGGGGGGGGGGTGGGGGTTTGGGGGGGTGGAGGGGAGGCTCTACCTGCCCATACAGGTACAGCCGTGATTCCTGAAGCGGCGCGTCCATGGTCACGCACGCGGATGGTAGAAACGGCGCCTGAATTGCGAGCCCGTCCCGCATCGCGACGCAAACATTCCGGTCGATTTTGCCCCGACACGGTTTTGCGGTGCGAGTGCGGGAACGTTTTTTTCCCGTTCTGTTTTTTTCTCTTATTTTATTCCCCCAGAGGTCATTTCCCTTAAAAACAGAAGCGAGTACCCGGGGACAGGCGCGCGTTGCTGCCCGTGGCGCCGAGCAAATAAACAGCGGCCTCAAGGCCTCACCTCAATCGCATTCCCCTCCGGACGCGCCGCCGCCGAAGCCGCGTGCGGCGCTTGCTCGTCGCGCTGTCAAACGCGCGTCCCCCCCCCCTCCCTCCGACCTCTGAACTTAAGCATCGTATTTCTCGCCAAGATCAACAAGCGTTGAAATTAACGTGCTACCGTTTCGCTGCTCGACACGCTGCGTCTCGGCGATCAGGTGCAGGGAACAGTGATCGGCAGCAACGTTACAGCCGGAATTCATGAAGCAGCGGCGACACGCAGCGTGGGCGGACGCACAGTCCCGGCCCACGAACCCCGGGGATAAAAATCCCACACCTGGCACAAAAAACACATCCGGTACATCGCTCGCTACGGCTGTGGCTGCAAGTCACGTGCCTGATCTAGTCTATGAGCGAGCTGGAAAACATTCAGTGCGTATGGTCATCGCGGCCAGAAGTTGCACGGAGCATTAAGTCACGCAAGCCGCTGTTTTGATCGCGTGTCCGAAAGGCACCCCCCCTCCCCGCCCCCCTCCCAGAAAATGTCTCCGTCTTTCGGGCGGTGGAATTTGGTCAAGTAAAGAGCGATACGCGGGACCCCTTGATTTCAAGAGCTCGCGCTAATTGTCCCCCTGGCCAGCGGCCGATAATGACTAGCACCAGGCCGGCGCAGGGCTGCTCCGTGGAGACAGGCGCGCGCGAAACGTGTTTGCCATTACGGGCAGCAGGCCTCCGCCGCAATCATCACGTGAGCGTTCCCTCGCGCGCTCCCAGCTCAGACTAACGAGCTCGGCCGCTTTGCACAGCGCGGTCCGGACGGGCGGGGGGGGGGGGTGTAAAATCCGCTAGACGGTGGCGGCACAACCCGTGCCGACGAAATGTCACGGTCACACATGAGCTCTGTCTGCAATTGAGGTGGGGGGAGGGGGGGTGGGAGTCCTGCAGAAACTGAATAACCCGCAGCGGCATCTCATTGTCAACAAAGTGGGCTTGTGCTGAGAGAGTGAATTGTGAAAATCGTCACGTGACCACCTGGGTGGATACGATACGATGAAAACCATCGAAAGTGGAAGCTGGCAGCGCGGGTTAGCTTTAAAAAGTGGGGTTATCAAAAATACAACTTGCACTATTTTGGTGTTTTTACGCAATAATCAACAGTATTCTTGTTTACCGTCACTCCGCTCTGTGCCAATTGGCCCAATGTCAACAGAGTAATTTGTGCTACTACACGAACGCCACATGGCTCCGGCTCCAGCAGCTCGAGAGCCGCCCCCCCACCGCAACCCACCCCCCCCCCCACCTCATTGCATCCCCGTATCCGTGGACGCGTGCAGATGGATTAATCGTGTAACTTTGGGATAGGGCAGGATTTGCATATATTTCATTACCAACACCATGGCGATGATACAAAACGGTCATTCGTGAAATTGACCAAACATCGCCATGCAGAACCCTCATGAAGATGAGTCTTGAGACTTAAGTGAGGCTTTCCTCGATAAACAAATGGCATTACTGTGCTGGTATCATTATTATAATGGACAGTGCCCGGCCCCCACCAGACCAGGTTAGCGTGGCGAGTTGCACGGGCTGCGAGCGTCCCTCTGTTTCTCACTGTGACCTCTGTGGGTGTCTCTCTATGCGAGTCGAATGGTTTCTATGCGAGAAGCCACCGGTTCCTCAGCGATCCACCTGCACGCGTCGCCATCCGAGGCTGGAAAACAACCCTGGAGCGGAGTTTGGTCGGCTCCTCAAACCTGGCCGCAAGAACCGCCGCTGCTCACACAGCGGGACAAATATTGCGATTGCTGGCAGGTATTTGTACGTGTCAATGGTTGCCAACTTGTTTGAGATAACATTCGGTCTCGTGCTGCTGTATAAAAAAAGAAGGGTGGGCAGTGAATAGACTCGGATGTCACTGGCATGGCCCGCATGAGGCCCGAGTGCAATCTCCTCCTACCTTCCATCCCATCATGCCTGGCAGGCCGGACTCGCCCTGTGTGCGAGAAGACAACACACCGAGCGTTCAAGAAGCTGAATACGTGCAACATAAACACAGACACACACACAACAACTACGGCCACCAGGAGGGCCTCCCCAGTAAACATGCAACGTTGCTGCATGTTTACCTTTGGACCATCGTTTGCCAACTTTGGTCCGACGTTACACATTTGCTGCGTCCGCACGCAGTGCGAGTCAGGGGGCCTATTTGACCATCCTTCACCTCGCTGGTCAGTGTAGGTTGGTGAAGGTGGGGGAGTTGGGGGAGGTGGAGGGGGGGAGCATAGATATCAGAGCACAGCACAGTACAACACTGCATTCGCTGCTGGGGTACGGGACGCACGTTGTGTCGTGCTGTTGAGCGCAGACACGTTTCCTGTGAAAAGGAGCTAATCCTGAGAGCGATCGGAACCAGATACAATCTTCTGCCCTCGTGCAAAAATGCTTCATAATTCATATAACGGTTCTGCACCATTTGCTATTAAGCATTTTCTGTTTTTGTTTTTTTTTGCTTTTTGCGGTCGCGGGAATTTCTGCTCCGCGGTAGCGGCCGGGCGCGGGAATCCGCGTCTGCCCGGCGGTGCCGAGCACTGAGCGACCGCTTCCCCCCGCCGCTCGTGATTAATGACCGAGCCCGTTCCGTCTCGCGAACGAATGAGAATGAAGCCAGAACTGCGTTTAAGTGTGACCCTCCGAGTGGCGTCTTGGTTACACAGAGCTCGGCGTGGAATCGGGAAATGAATTACAGCTACCCTCAGCCTGTTTGTCGGTGTGCGTGAAAGCCCAATCCGAGATTCGAGGACAGTGACAGAGAGATCCCTGAAGGGGAGATTGGGACATCTGGCCAATCGATCGTTCGAACAATGTCTCCATTTATCTACATCGGCCGTGCATGTGCCTTGTGTCCTTTATTCGTAGGTACGGCATTGCGCAGCAGAGGGCAGTGTAGGAAATGTATTGTTGCACTGTACTGCTATGCTCCCACGTGTACGCTTCCCAACTTCACAAAATTCTTGGTTCTTTCGGTAAAGTCACGTAGAATGGAAATAATAAAACAATAAAAATTCAACATATTATTATGTTATTTAATTTTATTATTATATTATTATATTATATTATTATTTTAATTGATTATGTTTTATTTTTATTTTATTATTTCCATTCTACGTGACTTTACCGAAAGAACCAAGAATATGAATCCCTGCAGTCACGAAAGCTTTACATCGAAATTTAACTTCACAAAAGGCGCACCAACCAACGCAGGGAAGCATTCGTCAAACATTCTCTAC
Source organism: Lampetra fluviatilis (assembly GCF_964198595.1). Taxonomy (NCBI): domain Eukaryota; kingdom Metazoa; phylum Chordata; class Hyperoartia; order Petromyzontiformes; family Petromyzontidae; genus Lampetra; species Lampetra fluviatilis. The sequence goes on along the minus strand of NC_136283.1, from coordinate 12,826,155 downwards.
GATGCCCTCAAGTGTATTTTGTTTAACTGGGCGAGAACTCAAGACACCAGTGACAAGTCTCACATGCAAGAGTGAGCCCCGGGTCACGAAAATTACGAAAGCAAAACAAATCAGGATGAAGTACAGCAGTGAAGGAAAATCGAAACGAGCGCAAAAACAACTGTTACGTGAGAAATCGAAAATATTGCAACAAACTTAAATCGACGTTCGATAATTCAATTCCCGACAGATCATCCAGAAGTGGATCGACAAAAGTGTCCATCACGTGCTCATGAATTAAATTATCAACAAAAGTGTCCGTCACATGCTCATGAATTAAGTTATCAACAAAAGTGTCCGTCACGTGCTCATGAATTAAATTATCAACAAAAGTGTCCGTCACGTGCTCATGAATTAAATTATCAACAAAAGTGTCCGTCACGTGCTCATGAATTAAGTTATCAACAAAAGTGTCCGTCACGTGCTCATGAAATAAATTATCAACAAAAGTGTCCGTCACGTGCTCATGAATTAAATTATCAACAAAAGTGTCCGTCACGTGCTCATGAATTAAATTATCAACAAAAGTGTCCGTCACGTGCTCACGAATTAAATAATCAAATTATTTGACGGAGTTTGTGAGAGCACCGACCTTCTCTCCCGTCCTGCCCTGGAGGCCGCCGTCTCCCTTCTCCCCCTGCGGACGATCGCAGATGAGAGGCGAGGCAGATGAGAGGCGAGGCGGATGAGAGGCGAGGCGGATGAGAGGCGAGGCGGATGAGAGGCGAGGCGGATGAGAGGCGAGGCGGATGAGAGGCGAGGCGGATGAGAGGCGAGGCGGATGAGAGGCGAGGCGGATGAGAGGCGAGGCGGATGAGAGGCGAGGCGGATGAGAGGCGAGGCGGATGAGAGGCGAGGCAGATGAGAGGCGAGGCAGATGAGAGGCGTGAGGTCACAAGCACAGCCGCCGCCGCGATCGCAACGAAACCCGCGGAATGTGACGAGTTTGAAAAAAAGTGATGTAGAGAGAAAAGTTGTCGACGCTCACCTGAAGCCCCGGCAGCCCAGGTGAGCCCTGTGGAGTCAATACAAAATAACCAGCAGCATGAACTCTCCGTGGCAGCCTTGTTTTTTTAGTTTATCCTGGCTGCTACTGGCCTTACGACGCTCGTAACAAATAAGTGTGCGCGTTAGCTCTAAGTAGGGATGGGATTCAACGGGGCTCGTGGAAATAGCCTGTTATGTTCACAGAGCTCTCACTCTCGAACAAGTTACATATGGGCCGGGTATTTTACGCCACTATGGCAAAACAACAGATGGAATCGAAGAAATTAAACTAATACACTGTCATGAACTGTCATGCACGAGTAAAAAATAAAATAAAACTCAACGAGAACTCAAGACACGTGACTTTACCGAAAGAACCAAGAATATGAAAACTCAACACATTCGGCAATAACACTGTGGCCTTAAAAGAAAAGCAATATATAATAGGCGACGTTTCAGGCAATGTCCCTTATTCACAGCACATGTTTTTTGCTATTGTTGTTAATTGTGCTTGTGCACGACTACCAACGCAGCAGCATCACCACCAAGTAAACTCTTCTACAAGTTAGAATCGGTACGCAATGATGACTAAACACTTCGTCGTCATTGCATCGCTGCCACGCGTCTTAATTCGTTAACGCCGTGATGTCACGTGAGTGCAAATTATGGAGCGCTTAATGACGATGACATTAAAATCGCTTCACTCCCCCCCCACCCCGTTAACGACGCTTTTTCAAACTTCAAACATGGGACAGCCCGGGTAGAATATAAAATAAAATACAAGCAAAGATCAGGCACAAAACAGTGTTAAACTTCAAAGTCATATCCTAGGAGAATGAGGTGTTTGGGAAAGCAGCGCCAATCGCGGGGCAGGCTATTTAAAGGAGTCGAAATTGTGCTCGGGAGACTTTCGTGACTTATGAAGCGTCAATACTAATTACGAGTGGGGCGGCAACCCGAATCCCAGGGCATGCAGCTCACACATAGCTCACACAGTGGGTGTAATCTATTACTTTACTTTACCCAGGAAAGCCTCACCCGAGTCTCAAGACTCTTGTTAAGGAGGGTCCTGCCAAGTTTTCACAGTGGCGGGGGGTGGGGGCGAAGTTTGCTTTGTGTTGTAATCCCAATTGAGTAGTTTGCCAGTGACATTTTTTTGTTGCATAGGGATGTTATTGGCAAATATCGGTGACATTGTATGTCGAATTATTTTTTGAGCTGTGGGGAGGAAACTGGAGAGCCCAGAGAAAACCCCCATGCAGAACAGGGGGGGGGGGGGGGACATATACAGAAAGGTGTCCTAGCCGCGAATTGAACCCACCCAGTAAACCTGTCACTTTGGCCCAACGTTTGACCAACGTTAGACCAACGGTTCCAACCACATGCCCAACGTTGGCCCAACATTGGCATGTTCACTGAGCAGGTCCTTCTTGCCGCCAGGTGTTTCCACTGCGCCACCCTGCTGTCCCCCCTTAGACAGAAGCCGCTTGACATTTGGGTTACGTCTTTAAGCGCAGACGAACGCTCGCTCGCTCACTCACCTTGGAGCCATCCTTGCCAGATTGACCGGGCTCACCCTGCCGAGGAACAGACACGAGCGACAAACTGCGTGAGCGGCTCAGCTCGGGGCTGGACCCGGCTAGCCAGGCCGATCGCACCTGCGATTAGCACGGTTGGCTACGTACGGTGCGTCATAAGTTCAACGTACCCATACGTACGTACGTACGTGCATGTACGTGGGCAGCAGCGCACGGGGCAGCGTGCCTAGGCGCCGCATTCTCACGGCGTGACTCACTGAGGGTGCAACGCAGACCGAGCGAGGCCGAGAACAGCTGATGTTACATAATTGGGCCTCGCCGGACACCGAGGGTGAGGTTTGCTTAGGGGGCCAATTATAAGAGAGGTGGCGGGGACGGTGCTGGTGGTTGTGGTTGTGGCCATTTCGGTGGAGCGTGGCGGGTTACAAGAGAGGAGCGCACAGAGGACAAGCGCTGTTAGCGAGCGCCTATCGAGGCCAGAATGGCGAACGGGGAGGGGGTTGTGGTGGGTGGCTGGGACAACAAAAATAAAAAAAGAGCCGTGGAAAAAACCGACGTCCCGCGATTGAAAATCCCGATGAGATGTTTTTCGCCGGCCAAGCGCGCAAAATTCCCGAGCGGATGTTTAAGATAATTTCCGGATTGATATTGGGGATGAGAGGGCGGGTGTTATTGCAGGGATAAAGGCGCTGGGGCACAGGTGGATAAGTGGGTCACGCACGCACACACGCGTGCACTCATGCACTCGCAAAACACGCAGCGCAGATGTGGGGATGTGCTGCGTCCCTTGCACCGCCACACACACACCGCACATGCTCACGCATGTGCACGCTTTGCAGATGCACACACCAATACATATACATGTATATGCATAGACAAGGAACTCGTGTTTAGCTGGCATGGTCCATCAGGGGGGTAGAGCACCATGGCTGGTGGCCACCTTTGTCTCCTGAGTGTACATTTTCCACACTGTGCCAGGTCAACCGAAGTTAGGTTGAGGACAGCTTCACATATCACTTGCCACTGATGCGAGCCGTGTTCGGGAATTTAACTGTGACACAACAAAGACCCCCCGTGTAGCCTTAACAGACTTTTGGGGCAAGTGGTCTTAGCGAGCACCTATGAAGGCCAGCACAGCACATGAGGGGGTGGCTGGCCAGCACCATGCCTGGCTGTCTTTGTCTCCCTTGTGGCGATGTTTTTTAACAACCGCACCAGGTACTCCTTTGAGGTTGAGTCGACCTAGGAGAGCCCCAAGACCAGTTCAGATAATCGTCACTGGTGTCGGCCGTGATTGGGAATAGAACTCGGGTCACCGGGTTCACAAGCGCAGCGTGCTACCCGCTACACTACAACTCCCCACAACTCCGACACACACACACACACATGCACTCACCGGTAGCCCCAAGGGGCCACGGGGTCCGTCTTTCCCCATATCGCCCGCCGGCCCTCTGGGTCCTGGCAGGCCGATGGGACCGATGGGGCCTGGCGGGCCGGGTGGTCCGGGCGGTCCCGCCTGGCCCTGGTCTCCCTGGGGACATCAAGCCAAAGACGCACTTGGTTGGCCGCTGCGTTCACGGCACGCGGCTCTCTGCGTCGAGTGGGTCGTGGGCGGAGGGAGGAGGCTGCGCGCGGTTTTGGCCACCGCCCTGCACCTCACGCAGGGTGCCACGGCCTAGAGGACCATGTGGGTTCTATTATTTAGAGTATTTGGCTGCTGTACATTTCCACGTGATAAGCCACTTCGTTGAGCTAACATTTGTGGCCAAGTTGCCTCGGAAAAAGAGCTACGTAGCTCAGTGGGCTTTACCTGGTAACATTAAAATAATTTAGTTTATTATCCTCTCAGATGCGGTTTTCGGTACCGCGTGTTATATCCGACGGTTCGCCCCACGTGCCGGGAGCTTTATCGGTTCTTCATCTTCTTCAGGTTCCAAAGTTACTAACGATGTTGCTAATATTTGACTAGTTCTAAAAAAACAATTAACCCTGCTCATCGCTCTTCACAAAATTACACCATTACCTCTCATACACCACAAATATCGCAAACTTCTTCTTGCGCATGGATTAATAACGGCAGATTCATTATGCAAATTTGCTCTGGCACACACGAGTGACACAGCGACACAACGGCACATCGTCATCGTCATCATCGTCATCATGATCATCATCATCGTCATCATCATCGTCGTCATCGTCATCATCATCGTCGTCATTGTCATCATCATCATCGTCATCATCATCATCGTCGTCATTGTCATCACCATCATCATCGTCATCATCATCACCATCGTCGAGAACCGAATACGAGCACAGGTGCACACACCGCAGCCCCGCCCCCCCACGGGGTACCCTGGAAGCAGACGGGCGCGTTAAAAGCCGCGGCTATCGCTGGAATCTCAGCAGCTACAGCTCGATGCTATCCGACCTTGGTTGTAATTACTCTTGAACCCATTCCTGGGCTGAAGGAGGCAGGAGAATGGGTTTGTGATGATCCGTGTTTGGACAACTGGCTCGCGAGTTTTATTTCGCTCCGATCTGAAACGCGCGGTGCGGAGAAGGTCGACGGCTTTGAAGGTCAGATGTAGAAAAAAAAGCCACGTGGATAAGGAAGATGGAAGATGGAAAAACAAGAGGCGAGATTCGTGCAGCGCTGGTGCACCTGCAAGCACGCACGTGTCCTTGCGCGCGTACATCTCCCTAAGGAGGTGCACGCGCACATCACATTAGCACACACTCCTGCCGCATCGCCTCTCCGTATTATTCATATGGAGACATGAAGAGCTTTGGTCGATGCCAGCAATGTCAATTTCATGACCGGATGGATGCTGCTTCCCAAAAGTGCAGGCCTGAGGCTCCTATCGTAGACATGCCTTTATTTATTTAGTCATAACATCTGCTTAATGTTTCCCAATCCTCGCGATTACAACTGCCATTTCAACGCGCTCAACAAACCAGGGCAGCTCGCACGCTCTCGCCGATAGATTTTTGAGCTTTCAGCAGAACGGGGACCGGCAGGCAACATTACGAGCGGCGCGTCGTCCGCCCGCTCTGCTCACGATCGCAGGACGGCGGACGGAGGTGGGCCGGGCGCGAGGGCCGACCGCGCATTTTGGCACGGGGCATTGGCGGGCGAAGGAGCGCCTTCAATCAGACGTCGGTGTGGCGCGGGGTGGGGGCGGGCGGGGGGGGAACGCGACCCCACGCGCAGCCGAGGGTGGGCACGCTGGAGTCTACCTTCATGATCCGCCGCTTAATAATGTGCTGGTCGGCCGCCAGAAAGCTGTAAGCCGTTCGAGGAAACACCAGCTGAGAGGACGGAGGGTCGGTCACGCAGGCGAAAAGGATTGGGGGGCACGGGCAGCAGGAGAGGAGAAACACGGCAGAGGCAGGAGAGAGTCGGGAGAGGCAGAAGGTAAAAGGGAGGGAAAAAAAAGACAGCCGTAAAGAGAGAGATGAAAAGCCTGTACTTGATAAACGTCACAATCGTCTAGAAATCGGAATCCAGGTGCGAAACAACAAACCCGCCTCTCAGTGCCGGAATTACCGTTACCTGTCCCACATGCAGCGCTACCCTCACAGGTGCGTATGATTACCGTCGGCACCTTAGACAAATCTTCAGGGAACATAAATTAGACGGTAATGTGCCGTGATTGATATCCCCTCAGTGTTGAGAGAGGCGTTGGGGGGGGGGGGAAGCAGCTCCCACTTTTACAGAATTATGTTCGTTTCATATTTTCTCACCCCCCCCCCCTCCTTCGCTGGCACGTGTTTTTGGCAGGCGCGCGCGTTATTCACGCGCCTCCGCCATGGGGAGACGGAGAATGAGACGAAGAAGCGTGAGCAGGAGGAGGAGAAAGCAAAACTTTTCCTACTCCACACATCAATCTGGTCTCCAGCTTCCTCTTTAATTTCCGGGCGCCTGTATTTGTCGGTGTTTTGATTGGCTGCCCAGATTACCTGTGTTTTGATTGGCTGCCCAGATTACCTGTGGATTCCGACTCCCGGGCTGTTTGAGCGCACAATCAGATTTGGCCAAGAGGCTGATCACCTCAACTTTAAAGTAGAAAAGACAAGGAGACTGGATGAACATGAAAAAATAGGCGCAGTTTAGTAACCGCATGTTCAAAGCTCTCATAATTCTTCATGTCCGCGGCCAGATTTAAAAATCACGCTCGCCTCCGAGCGAAAGACAAGCGCAGTGATGTATTCCATGTACCCCTGTCCCACCAATTATTCCTCTAATTAACGCCTCGCTGCTTGCAAAATGCAGCCAGTCAGACGGGCTGTCTGGCAAGACCTCCGTATGTCTGGTGGTGGAACGAGCCGAGATCGCTGAGAATGCAAGGGAGTGGGCAAAAAAAGTTACAATTCCCGAGAATAATAAATGTACAATTCCAACTGTGGTTTGCGTCGTTGTGATAGGGGACTGCCTCTTTAGTTTGCAAGCAATGTGCTCGATGTTTGCAGCGAGCAAACACGCAGGCCTCATTCTAAGGAGCCAGCCTCCTGGTCCAAACGACACGGCCTCTTCGCCAAAATCTTGACCATCGCCCACTTCATTTGGTCTCCTGCCCAACGTCAACGGATCTCCTTATCGTCTGCCGTAGGCTTGGCTGGGGGAATCCAACCTTCGCCCGAGACAAGCTGGGCCAGTGAAACCCCCTGGTTAAAACGAGGCAGAGCTCTGTCCGTGGCAGCCTGGCCGAGGTCATCAGTTTTCTTGGCAAACTCCCATTGTGCGCGTCTCGGATGGAACCCGAGATGGAACAGGGGGGGGGGGGGGGCGAGAGGGGCCACCGAGGCCGACCCCCTGCGCTGACAGGGTCCAGACAGAAATGGCTGGATTCCAACGACCACTTAAACACAGGTCACTGGGCTTTCGCCAAACGCGCAAATTTTGTCTGCCGCCCGGCCACCGCGATGTGGGTGGGTGGTAGAACGGAGGTGGATTTTGTATTCTTCGATTCGTCAATTTGTAAAATAAGTAAATGCGTTTTTTTGGGGGCCCAAATTTGTTGCATGCAAGAATGGAGAAAATAGTTTCTAAATTCTATGGTACAATTTATGATGATCGTTTTGGCTTAGAAAATACATTACCAATGAAAAACTGGGTCATATTTGATTGCCTTACAAATCGAAATTGCATAATTGCATTTTATTAACAGAAGCTATTGCCTCACAGCTACCGCACTAAACGGGCAGACAGAATTATGGCGCACAAGTGGTGCCACAAGCGGTGCCACAAGCAGCCCAAAAGAGTCTCAGACGGCTAAATTTGAAAACAATAAATTTTCCAAAGTGGCCAATCGGAGTGAGAGAGAGTCCATCGGCAGAAAAGAGAAAAAAATAACCCATTGCTCAATCCCGCCAGCAAATTCAGTGTTTCTGAACGAACCAAGTAGCCAAATTTTATTGGCGAAAAATATCACTCAAAGGTTCTGCGAGTGGCTCTTGGCCCAGCCGCGGTGCCATGACCTGTGCTTGCGTGGAGCGGTGGCCCAAGCCAAAGGTGTGCACGCTGTGTGGCCACGGCCACAGCCTGTGACGGCGCAGAATTTGGCACTTAAACCATCCCACGACCAAACCCCCCCACCCCCCCAGAACACGGACCTTCATGTGGATCTGGTTACTGTGCAGAAGATGGCTGTGTGTGGGCGGTAACCCCGGTAAGCCCTGTCGCGTGACGCGACAAAGCCATGAGCAGGAGAGGGGATTGTGGGGTTGGGGGGGAAAAACACATCACAACGCACAGCAAAACATGGGTGAGGCATGCAAACACACATCATCACACGGGCTTTGGTTATTCATCACTGGGGCCCTCGGATTTTCTGTGATGTTTTCGTTATGCGTTTGCCTTTTTTGTTGTTGCTTACATTGGACATTGATTCATCACTTAAAATCCAGGTCCCTATTTATCACGTTAGAAAACAAAGCAACTGTTCGCTAATTGTTAAGAAGAAACGAAAGTTATGCAAGCTCAGACACAACTCATCATTACGTAATTCAATCGCGAAGCAATATGTTAGGTCTAGGGCAACAAAGTATTTTCTGAGAAAAAAAACTGGTTTCATTTTTAAAGCCATGGCTCCATTTACTCCTTTATCAATTGACGGAATGTGGTTTGGCATTTTTTTTTGTTCGGCCAGAAATTATTCAAGAACATCAAGAGCAGCTGCAGTTTGGGCCGAAGTCAGTTTCTCATAGGCCTCAAGTGAACAGGATCCCTGTGGCTCTGGCCGTCTGGGCCCTGTACCCTGCGACTGCCTGGGCCCTGTACCATGCATTGCCTCGGCCCCATGCCCTTGCACAGCCTATGTACCGTGCCCACAGACCTCCCCTGGGCGCTAGAGGCAGTGCTATCGTCTCGATCGCTTGTCGTGGGTGGCACGGGCGAGGTTCGCTCAGGAACGATTAAATCCAACACGGCCTACTGCACCGGTCACTCTGATCAAAGCCTCGCTCAAAGTCAAATGCTGCCCCACTAGTCGTAGGTGGAATTGTTTTGCAAAGTCGCTTTGAATTTTATTTTTGCCAAGAAGGTTTTTTTTTCTTCTTCTTCTCCAAAATAAATGCTAGCAAAGCCTGTCATCAGTGTTCTGGCAGCCGTCAAGATCTGAGGGGCTGAGGCCGAAAGGGGCTTGAGGGTTCTTAAGTTGGGCGAGAGGTGATCGGATTTGAGGAGGGTCGACACACGATCACAATCCCTTCACCTCTGCACTGGCCCAGCCTTCATTTAAAGGGCCGCCCTCATTTAAGCCACGCTCGCGTTACAGATTTTGGGCCGGCAATGGCAGCAAAGGGCAGTTTTCCGATGCTACTTAGAGATTTTAAACAGAAACCTCATCTGTTTGTCTAGCCTAGGCATTTGGCTTAACCCGGGGCCATGAAGCGAACCTATTTGGGACAGCGAGCCAGACGGTTTAACGGTAAATGGATGTCCCTCGCTGTCTGGCCTTCTGGGAAGCTTTAATCTCTAATAAGGCTCCTTTTCATTTAGCATCAACCACCGCGCTGCAAACTATTTAAATTACGGTAACAGCATTTTTGTTCATAACGAGGCCATTATTGCGCACGTGAAACTTTTGCGTAGCTTCAGGGATGGTAAATAGTGAGACGAATTGTGTAAGCGACGGCGGCATTTCAGCTCGGGTACAACCGCGGTGGAAGAGCGCAGATGCTGCTAAACCCAACTCCCCACGACGCCTGTGCGCGTCTGACTCGACCGCAAACAGCCACACGGACGAGCGGTTGCCAGGGCCCGGCCACCAGACAAACTGCCACCGATCAGGGGGGGGGGGGGGGGGTGGGACTCTCCGGGGCCTCACCACGGCAACCCGCGGGCTGCACCTCTTCTCTCTTTGTTTTGGGGAAATTTGGCAGCAAATTTGGAGAAAAGAAAAATATAAAATCCTCCGCGAGCCGCAGACAAGATCCACATGCGCGCGGCGTAATTGACGCCCGCTTCTGTTTGTTCTGGGCGCTCTGCTGGCTTCTGCCGCATTCCTCTTTTGCAGATTATGTCAGCAGCGAATTAAGTGACGGATCGGAATTCTCGCTGCCACTTCTGGGCTGCACGAAATCAAACAAAATAGCAAGTGCAGTGGAGCCAAGCTCTCCGCTCCACCCCCCCCCCCAACCCTCTCTCTGCTCACCCCACCAGAGCCGAAAGGAGGCAAGTTGAAATAGAAAAAAACCCACACGGCTGTTATTTTAATGTTAGTATCTCGAGGCTCAAAAAGCCATGCGTAATTAAAACAGCTGCGGGCCGGTGCCTCGATTCCACCTTACCCTCGCGCCCATGTCACCCTGGTCGCCCTGCAAAAGAAGGAGATCATTGTGTGAAGTGGTGGAAAACGCGACGGGCGGAGAGGTAAAATGGACATCAAAAAGGGGAGAAATATCTCGGTTTGTTCGAAATTAAAATTGCCCCTTTTTTGTTTGAAAATCGGTAACTTTCCATCGTTAGCAAAAAAAAACCTGATTTGTTGATCTTAATCAAGCTTTGCTCGTCGAGTGTGTTGCGATTCAGGCGTGAAGTTTTTCGCAGTCGCATCATCATGACCGTGACCGTGATTGGATGGAATCTGTCCCATGCGACATATCTCAACTTAAAAGTGATTCGCTACGTCCGAAAAGCGACGCACTACCGCAATGATTCATTGTACTGTACATCTGTATTCATGTACAGTGGGGTGTCACGCAATATGCCTTTCAGCTTTCTGGGCCCCACACCTCTCAAGTTGTTACTTTTGGTGTTAAAGTCAACAGCTGCATCTGCCAGCCTACTACTCTGTCTCACATTTACAAGTTGCTCAGAACACAATTCCCTTACTTCTCAGCATATGCGCTTATACCACAGGGGTCGACAGCTTGCGGCTCTTTAAGGCCTCTCCTTTGTGACCTTTGTGACATTATTAATTAAGGACCGCGTCTCGTATTCACGTGCATTGCGGCTTTTGAAATATAGATTTTCTTTTTACCGACTTGGAAAAAAAATTGCTCTTCTTGTCATTTTGGTTGCCGGTAGCCGGCTTATTACCATGCCTATACCTATAGATTGCACCGCATTTATCGACTCCGTTGACCAGTGGTTTCGTTTTAACGGCAAACGAATACCACCAGGAGGCCGTGATCTCGAAAATAGCAACTTTGAATTTGAGCGTCACCCCCCTTCGAGTCAGTCGACTGCTGGATGAGAACTCTGCCATGGCATTGTTGGCCGTGGAGGTCTTTTGACCGAACTTCACACGCTGGTCACGATGCGGGTTGGTGAAGGTGGGGGGAACATGCACGTGGGAGCGTACGAGTACAGTAACAACATTGTAGTTTGCTGCACTGCCCCTCTGCTGCACACAATGTGGCCCTGTAGCCGTCTAAAAACAACGTTTGTCCATGATAGTTACCCATCTAAGCACTATCCAGGCTAAACCATGCTTAGCTTCCAAGATCTGACGAGATGTTGGTGCGTCCCTGGTGATTTCGTGATGGGCGATGATTCATGAGGGGTCATTAATCAGTGTGTGCAGGAAAATGCATTTGGATTTATTGGCACGGATACAATCTACGCTGCATGTCTGCATCGGTTGTTTTTTGATCTGAAGGTGCTGATGACACCGGGGTTACGCATCCCTGGATCACTGCCCAACCAATCAAGCAAGGCAAGTCTATTTTCGGGAGAGATTGTTTTTTTTTTAATAGAAATTATGTTGCGTTAGCGTGCACTTGCAGCTCATGGGGGATCGGTATTGTATTTCTTTCCTTTGAGGGCACCCGCGAGATCGTGTGAATCTGACGTGACGGATGTGCGCCGGCTTAGAGCCTGCCGATGTGGAGTTCACACGTGAATCAATTTGGCGCAGAGCGCCCCCGGTGTCTGGCTTATACGGCGGTAAAGATGAAAACATCAGGCCAGACGGATCAACGGCAAACTTTATACCCCAACAGCTACCCCTTCAGAAAAACGTTTTTAGAAATTAACAGATACATTTGTTTTATTTGACGGAATTAAAATTGTGCCAAGGGTGACCAGAAATGCACGTGTTTCCATGTGCACTCATGCGTGCACGGGGGGGAGGGCGCGGGGAATTGGAGGAGCCCTGGAGTAGTTCGTACCTTATCTCCTTTTGGACCAGCAGGCCCCTGAAAAGAAAATTAAAACAAGCGGTCAAGCGAACACTTTGCTTTTCACTTGACCGTAGTTGCACAAACAGACACCCCCAACCTCGCGATCGCAGCCCCGCCGTGTATGCGGCCAGTAGACCCTTTCCTCGACCGCCAAGGGACGAGAAATGCCATCGTTTAGTGTCGCAATCGGTGCTAAAACACGAACCTTCACGTCGCCCTTGATTTGCTTTCACCTAGAGGGCTGGCTGCAAAAATCCTGCTTTTCGTTCCGGCAAAATATGGGCCGGCATTTAGAGCCGGTCACCACACGCTCTCCACGCTCAACATCTTCGGACAATTTTAGCCGTAAGTAAATGCGATCGCATTCAATTTGACAAATTTAAACAAAACCGCACGGCTTCCAGCGCAACATCAAAGCTGCGTGCGTTTTTGCGCACGTATGCGTTAAGTTTTTTTGAGCTCGAATTTCCCGTAAAGATACGAAACAGGCTCGAGGGGGTCGAGCGGACCCCCAGGCGGCTGGAGTCCCACGGGGCCCAGCGCTCCGTGCCGGCGAGGGCTGTTGAGCCCCAGGGCAGCGGCCAGACCTCCGACACCGGCGGGCTCCCCCTGCGTCTCTCCCCCCCCCCCCTCCCAGTGGGCCGGTGGGGCCAGACTGACGTCCAGCCAGACGTGGGCTTCATTTTGGCCAGACTCGGCTCCATTCCGGCTTGCAATCGCCCGATAAATATTCCTCGCTAGCGCTGATGGCGCCATCGCGAGAGAGGCCCGGCCATTCCGTGTGCGTTTTGCAAGTGCTGCTCGTTCCACGCGTGCGCTGCATGGAAATGATGACCCGTTCTCCTTAGAATGTTGCATTTTAAAAAATATATTTATTTTCCTTAAATTATATTTTTGCTGGAAAGTTTTTTGCTGAAACGCACAAGTTAGGCGACGATGCTCGGTCTCGTTTGTGTTGGGGGAAGAGGGGATTTCGAGAACTGACGAGCAAGCGGATATTTTGGCCAGAGCAGATTTGATTGACCCGCGGTGGATTTTAGCCAGAACCTCGGGGTTACGCCCCCTGTGGTCGTCTGCTAGGAGATGGAGTGGAATGGCTACGGGCGGGGGGGGGGGGGCGGCGATTGCGCTGACACCCATTTGTAAAGAGAAATCTATTCTACGGGCGACAACGTTGAAAATGATGCGATCGCTGGTGTTTCCGAACGCGTTTCCTATGTTGGGTGTTTAACAAACGTGACCGTAAAAGGTTTGAAAGTTTTGAGCGGTGTGGTGCAATAAAAGACGACTTGAAGTCAGCTGGACTTCTAGTAGAAGACCAATGCCCTGGGTGTCGCAGACTGAGAAAAAATGCTTGGGTCACGGAGCAAATAATGGTCTACAAAATTGAGGTGATCGAGGGAAGGGAGGGGATGATTTAAAGAAGACGTGGAGAAAAGAGGCAGAAGATGTGTTGGGTAGATGGTGCGAGAGCGATGCTTGGAATGACTGCGGTGAATGCGTCAAGGCTGGCACGAGATCATGAGAGATGGAGGCTTCTTGTGCAAGATGTCACAACCACTCAGACCTCCGAGCAATCTGGACGATGATGACGATGATGATGATTGCAGTCTTTCATTAATGCAACATTGTTTTGGATGCAAGCCGTGTGATGTTCCAACATGTTCCTTAATCCGTGTTGCAGGAATGCGGCAGGCACTTAATTTGCTCTGCAATTCTTTTCATCAAGCTCTTCATCAAGCCCGTATTGTATTTGCTCACTGGACCACTCCGTATTTGTTTGCCCTGCCCATTACGACTGTTTACTAGCTGCCTAACGATAACAATACAGTGACACAGAGTTGCGGGAATTTCAACGAATGGCTCTGGCAGAGCTGTGCTGTATAGGGGTCACGAGGTCAACTCTAAAGCCAACATTTGATGTGGGTTCTTGTTTTTTTCGAAAAAACAACAACATTAATTGCTTTTCGTCCCCCTTGATAATTCTTTCTTTACCCCCCCCCGCCCAACCATTTCAGCGCCTTTCTTGGGCCAACTTCAAGGGCTGCTGTTCGTGCGGGAGGGCACGAGTCGGGCCCCAAAAGGGCTCCGCTGGTACAGGGGGCATGGCTCGAGCCCGGATCTCGCGTTTTCTTGCAAAACGATAATTGGCCGACCCTCCGACTCCCTAACCCTGACCCAACGCTCTGATACTCAGATCTTACATTGGTGATGTTTGCCCGATGGCATTTTGCCCAATGACATTTGAAATGGCTTGCTGTATGTATGTTGAACTTCTTTTGCACCGTACGTAGCCAACCGTGCTATTTGGAGTTGCGATTAGCAGTGTTGTTGACCAACCCGCACTTATCAGTGTGGTGAAGTATGGTCATACAACCCGCCCCCCCCCCATTACTGATACAGCTTGGAGAAGACTTCACCCAGCAGCGGGACTTGTTTCATGCCTGTAAATGATTAATTATCGATTTGAATCGCAATGCAGTGAAAAAAAAATCCAAGAATAAACAACACAGCCACCCAGCTGCATGCAGATATTCAGGGATTTAACAATCCACTGCTGGATGAAGGCCTTACAACACTCTGTCAGCCATGGGGTACAATAACGGGTTGAATATCACTGGCCACCGTCATTAGCCGTGGCTGGGAGTCGAACTCAGGTTTTCAGGTTTGTAGCCCAATGCGCCAATAAGCACTGCGCCACCGTTTCACCCAATACACGAAGCAGATCATTACTGCAAAATGCCAACGTATACAGTCACCAATGAACATAGACACTCTCTCTTCTGTACGACGCAGGGCAAGGCCGTGTCCAGAAGGGCACCTGAAACCGCACAGCGATGGACGCCCCACGACTGAGCCAAGACTGAGCCAGGGATGAGACGACACGGTTGAGCCGCGCGCCCAGATTTGGCTGGCGAGTTCTGAGCGCCATCGTCTCTCCGTGCCACCCATGGTGGCCGCTTGCCGAGCATCCGTCACCGGCGCGATCGGAAACCCAAAGCGGCTAAGAGCATCAGCGCCTCTGTCACGGCTCACGGAACCGAGCAGCGCGACTCTAATCATCGTCACCGCTCCGACAATCAACGCCTGGGCCGCCACGATTTGTTTTTTACTTGCTTATGTATTGCAGGAAGATGTTGAACTTGTTTTTTGTTGTTGCATACGTCTCTTGCGGAAAAACAGCTATTTGAGACCCAGAGGGATAGCGTGCTACGCGTGTGGTGGGGGGTTTGTCATTGACCATCGTTACTATCGTGTTATTGTATACGGCACTGTTATTAGCCTGCCGCAAAGTGGTTACGGCAAAAGGTTGGCTGCGGCGCGTCACTCGGTGAGGCAGCGTTTGAAGTTGGTTTCTATCGAAGTCGTTTCCGCGAGTTTGCCAATTTGAGCTCGATCCGTCACGTGTTCTCCCATTGGCCGCCTCAACACAGCCTCGGGGCTGTGTAATGAGTGCACGGCGAACATGGGTGACATTGGCGCCAAACTGAGAGATGCATGGGCCACATCAAGGTCGAGGTGAAGAGGTCATCACGGCCAACATATGTATGTTGAACTTCTTTCGCACCCTATGTGGCCATCCATTGCTAATGGATTCCATAACTGTTGTGCAGTAAACACACTTACAGTCTCATCATCATCATCAACACTGCCATCTGGCATTAGATTTTTCCCTTGGTCCCCAATCACAGGGTGCCAATCCAATGCTCACATTGGTAACCTGCCCTCCTCTATTCTGCACACGTGTCCCTCCCATCACGACCCCTGCAATGCTTTCCCACCACGTTCTATTCCCAGCCTCCAAGTTGCTTAATCCTATCCTCCTCCGATCCTCACACGTGTCTCTCAGATTGTAACCTCATCTTTCTGACTTCGTCGACGTTTCCCCGCAACGTTCTATTCCAAACTGTCAACTTGCTTTTCCGTGCACGCGCATTCAAAGGCGTCGCTTCTTGTCGCTTTGTTAGAGTCCGACTTCTCCGAGCCATCTGTGCGGTGGACACAGTCACTATTACTCTTGCTTCAAAACAGTGGACCATGTGAGAGTGTGGGGGAAACCGGTGGTGGCGGTGGTGGTTGGTGGCGGTTGGTGGTGGTGACGGTGGCGGTGGTGGCGGTGACGGTGGTGGCGGTGATGGTGACGGCGTTGGTGGCGGTGGTGACGGTGGTGGCGGTGACGGTGGTGGTGGCGGTGACGGTGGTGGTGGCAGCGGTGGTGGCGATGGTGGTGGCGGTGGTGGTGATGGTGGCGGTAGCGACCGAGATGACTAAAAGACAACTCACAAGCTCTCCTTTGGTACCCGGCTGACCCTGCGAACATAAACAGCGGGGAAGGGGCTATGAATAATCACTCGAGGCATTGGAATATTTATAACAGAGCTGTAAATGAATCCATTGAGATGCAGTTGCATGCAAGTGCTTAATAAATGTAAATTCCTCTTCTTTGCTTATACGTACTAAAACATTTTTTGTGAGTTTTAGTAAAAAAAAAACAGTTTAAAATAGTCTAAGTACGGCAACATTTGTTTGAGAACGCTGCATATTTTATCGAGTATTCATAGTTTGAATACTTTTCATAATAAATCTACAACTGCCCTGCATGAATCCACTGGTGGGTGGATGTCTCCCCCGTGTCTTGGCGGTCAGTTTGACCATACTTCACCATGCGGGTCAGTACGGACTGGTGAAGAGGGTGGGGGAGTTGGCAGTTTGGGATTGGGTGGAGCGAGATATCACTCGCGACTGATGTTAGCCGTGGCTGTGAATCGAACTTAAGTCGCCGGGGTTATCCTGGCCGAGTCCACTAAACACACAGCGCCATCACGAACTCTAAAACAATCCTAGTATAAATACCGTGGATATAATTCCGTTGTACAAAAGCCAGACCTAAACATGCACGCCCATTACATTAACAATCGAAAGTTAAAACAATTATGCTTCTGTGCAGCCGAGATATTTGACGTACGTGCTTTCCATCCAGTCCAATTGGGCCCTAAAACAAACGACAAAGAGAGAGAAAGAGAGAAAACACAAACACACGCGAGAATTATAACGGGAAACGGGGAGCAGCGAAAAACACGACAGACGCTTCAACAGAGCAACTGCAAACAATTACGGGGGGGGCGGGGGGGGACATTAGCTTGAGCATAGACAATCGGGCGAAAGTGACAGGTGATCGGAAAGGGAAACAAATGAGCGACAGGTGGAGCAGCAGAGCCAGCGGAGGTTCGGAGTGAGGCAGAGAACCAGGGGGAGAAGAAGGGCCGTCCTCGCCTCTCGCGAAATAATGCATCGGTCGCCGAAAAGCTGCTTCGGTGGTGGCGTGTGCCTGCCACCAGCTCAACGGGGGGGGTGGGGTTGTACGCGGAGCTGCTCGTTACATCCGGAGTTTGGGGGGCAGGCGGGCAGAAAGGGGGGTCTCCCCTCCCAATTTCCCCCCTACACACCCTCCCCCCAAAAACCCCGCCTACCCTTCCAACTCTAAACAACCTCACCCCCCCTCCCTCCATGCCCATGGCTAAACACAATCGGTTATGCCCTGGCGATGCCGTAAACACTGCGTAGTCGTTGGAATTAAAGCCACGTGAATTATCCTTTCATTCAACAATCCGATGTGCGCAATCATCAAACACACACACACACACGTACTGGCTACGTTTGTAAAGTGTGTGTGTGTGGGTGTGTATATATATCGTGCACTTTGGAGTTAGTCACTGCTGATGCCGTGACCGCACGTACAAGTAAAACATAAAACAAATATGAACAGGATTTGTTATTCTGGCAGCGAGAAGTGATTTCTCTCGTAACGGCCTGGTCAGAGAGCCCAGTTGCATTTACAACAGATTACATCATCAATGCACAATTGACTAAAACCTCCGCTGGTGCATAACGCTACATTACACTAAACTATTTATATTTTACCAGGTAAGGCCCACTGAGCTATATAGCTCGATTTCAGAAGTGACCTGGCCACAAATGAAATGGCTTATCATGTAAAAAAGTATAGTCGCCAAATACTCTAAACGCGTGTTTTTTTTATGTGGAGAAAGACCACGTGGAGAGAGACATACAAACTCCAAATACACAGGCTTCAGGGTTGGTATCGAACCCACGATCTCCTGTATACCAGGTGAGGTAGTTAACATCTCGCCACCACGGCGTTTGTTCAAATGCAGATCCCACGTCGAGTCGTAGATCGTTGGGGGTCAAGTGCCCTTGGCGAGTACCTATTAAGGCTGCCATGGTACGCAGGTCGAAGAGGCACGTGTGGCCAGCACTAAGCCATGACCATCTTTTGTCTTGCCCCGGTGCTGATGTACACACACCGTAGCAGCTACTCGTTTACGGCAAATTTGACTTCGGCGAGGCCCTGACAAAGTTCTCAGTCATTCGCCGCTGATGTTGGCCGGAAGCGGGAATACCGTCCACCCTTCGCATCACCGCTCGCCAAGCTCTAACATTATTTTCAAACACGCACGCACGCGTGCGCACACGCAGACTGGTGCCACAAGCCGCGTACATGCAGGTGAGTGGCACGTGTGCGGGTTCGTGTTTCGTCCCGCGTGCATAAACAGTTTATTATGCGTTTAGTGGCTGTTTTTGCCCGTCTCCTGTTCGCAAGGGGGGTTTCCAGGTTGGACAAGGCCCTCGCGGGGAGTCCAACCTCAAGCGCCCAGTGGTTATTCATCACAGCTTTGGTCGTTTGTTATCGCGTTCGTTCCCAATTCTATGGGCGCCCACGTCCAAACTGACCCCGCATTTCCGCCACGCTACCGCGGGAATTCCCAGATGCACGCTGTTCTAGCCGACGCGTTGCCTATTTGCACAGCCAAGGTGCCAACCACCACACAAGCGAGCAAGTCCCGGGGCACAGGGTTCATTCCATGGGGACGGGTAGGCCTGTGGGGGGGGGGAGTGGGCATGTTTCCCCATATGCACCCCACATTCAGAGGTGCCTCCCCAGGGTGGCTGTGGTGGCACTCAAGTTCAGGGTAACTGGGTCTGTACGGCCATTACGGGCAAAGCTGTTGACAGCACCACTCTCTTCCTCGCCCTGCTGTCAGATCCTGCACATTCTGCTCTCACGGTCTCGTTTAACCCGTGGAGCTTTACGCCGAGGGTGTGGACATGGGTGCCGCTCCATAACATGGATATGGTTGCTCTCACATCCATATTATTATTAAGTGGCATCCCTCCTTGCTCACTCCACTGCTCAACTGTGTTCGAGAATCTGACCAGGCAGTTACGCCTTTAGTAAAAACATTAAAATTGGGAAACCACTGGTATTGTGTGAACTGCTGGCGTCAGCAGTTTTCCTGCTGTGTTTGTTTCACACGTGATGACGGTTGCTTGTGTTGCGACCGAAACGTCGTGCCCTATTAATTTTCTATCTACGTGACTTTACCGAAATAACCACAGAGCATGGATTCCTGCAGTCACGAAAGCTTCAAATCAAGATTGAATAAAATGTGAAGATATCCGTTTCAAGGGTTTCCATTGCCTCTGTAAGCCTACGATGAGACAGACACAGCACATCGTAAGAAGGCTCCAGGAAAAGGATAGAAAGTGCCCAGACGTAATGTCAAACCATTACTTATTCCCACGGGGCTTAAATTAACGAGTTAATGCCCCAAAGCATTAATTATGACAATTTCCCGAGCAATTGTGGCAACGGGCCAAGACCCTCCAAGCAGGCTACATCTTTATGCGAAATGTCTCAAAGCCGTTAAAGAACAACATTCGGCAAAAGCACAGCTCAAACTAATGTCTCCCAGAGATAATCATATATCATTATAAAGTAATTAAATCCTCTTTTCCAGGCCAGATGCCTCGCTTAGCCTTGTATAATACTGTTGGGGCATAATAGCGTTAGTGAGTAGGCTGACATTGGTGCACAATGGGGTGGTACATCCAGTACCACACGTACTTGATAGTTTAAACTTTGTATACACACGTGCATACACACAGAGATGACGATGCCCTGCTTAGAGCTATAGAACAGTGCAACTGTTGGCTGGCATCTGCTAAGACTGATACTGTGCACTGGGAGGTGGTGTGGCTTGCACCACACCAAGCCATCTCGTTTTGGCCCAGTGCTGATGCTTATACACCGCACCAGGTACTAATTTCAGGTTAAGTCGACCTAGGGGAGACCCAGGACCAGTTCAGACATCACTTGCCCCTGATATTAGCCATGACTGGGAATAGCATTCGGCCCTCTGGGTTTGTAGCACATTGTGTTTGACACTCTGACAGCACTCCCCAAAGACAAAGCCCCCCCGTGTAGCCTGTAACAGACTGTTGGGACAAGTGCTGTTAGCGAGCACCTATGAAGGCCGGCACAGCACAGGAGATGGGTGGGTGGTCAACACCACGCACGGCCGCCTCTGTCTGCCCAGTGCTGAAATTTACACACTCCAGCAGATCAAACATTTGCCACTGTCATTGGTTGTGAGTGGGACTTGAACTCGGGTCGCCGGTTTCGAAGTGTAGCGTGCTAACCACTGCGCGACCGCTCCCCGTGAACGCGCGCGCACACGCACACACTTGCGTACACCGACAGAGCCCTGCCACGAACAGCGCTCAGCCTGCATGTCCGGCACTGCAAACTCCTGCCAGCAAAACAACAACACGGATAAACACAGCTCACACGCAATGGTAAACGATTACAGCAGACGCACACGGGCATGCACGTTGTTGTGCGTGCCATAATTGGCGGCGTTTGACTCCGCTCCGTGCTAAACCAATACGGGGAGCACTGTCAAGCTTCAAGAGCGTCGCAACGCCATGCCCACCCCCCCAACACGCGCCAAGATTTGTAGCAAACAAATACCCGCGCGCGCACGCACACACACACACTGATCCCGCTGCCATCCACGTTGCGACTAACATGGAGAGAAGTACGTTTGTATGCGTGTTCAACTTCTTTCGCACCGTACATAGCAAACCGCGCTATCGGGAGGTGCGGGGGAAGGACAACAAACTAAACACCAAAAAGCAGTTCTAAAGAAATTAGTTATCGATCTAGTTTTAAAAGTGCATAGCTCCAGTGCCTTCCTAACGTCGGAAGAGAGAGAGAGCGCGTTCCAGACGGCCGCAGAAGCACATCTCTTTTCGATGGCCAGCGAAAAGCCGCTGCTGCGAGGATGAGCGGTAATGGGATGGAGACGTGAACATGCCCAGCACGTTGGGCAGTCAGCTGCTGAACGAGGGCCTTCGTCGTGCAGCAGTGTACTGCCATCAGCTACTCATTTAAAGCTCCAGCCTCAACCTAGTGGAGGCTCCGTAACATGTTGACATAATACTGATTGCTGATATTGCTGCACATGGCTAGGAAACGCACTTGAATTAATAATGAACTTGCATTCGTAAATAATAACAGACATATAAACACAAACACACACATTATAGTCAAATACACACAAATAGATGTACAAACATAGCAAGCAAAGACCCCCCGTATAGCCTTAACAACAGACGAACACCTATGAAGGCTGGCACCGCACACGAGGGGGTGGGGGGCCAGCACTATGCCCGGATGCCTTTGTCTCCCGAGTGGCAAATATTTACACATCGAACCAGGTAGTTATTTGAGGTTGAGTCGACCTAGGGGAGGCAAAGGACTGGTTAATTTCGCCATCACTGGTGTTGGCTGCGAGCGGGAATACATATACTAAGAGAACACGTGGTACACACTAAGACTGACCACGTTGCAGATGCTTTTCATGAGAGGCTGCGTGAAGTTACTGGCCTAGATGATACTCAAGACATTGTTGAAACTACAGACGGTGAATCTGCATAAACAGGATCCTCTATGCACATGCTTGTCCTGCCACACGCTGTCCATTCCCCATCTCACACGTGATATCCCGTGACGGATTAAGCTAGTGCGGGGCCTGTAGCATATGTTATAAAGGGGCCCTAAATTAAAAAAAAAACACGTAAATTTTCAAACACATACATTTTTTACTTGCATAGTAAAGTACTTGTATTTTGTCATTTGCTATACAGCCCAGATAATACGACAAATCGCTAACCTCAAAAACCCAGTCGTTCATAAAAGTTGAAGGCGGTATAGTACTATAGTAATAGAGCAAGTGCAGAATCACTGATCCGGAATTGCTAGGTTGAAAGCATTTAGCGCGGGGCCCTTGAAAGTGCGGGGCCCGTAGCATATGCTAATTCTGCTACTGGGATAATCCGGCACTGGTAATATCCCGTGACAGCAGCGGACTGCTCATGCTTATTCTAAACTCGCTATTCGCCATATTACACGCGCATCTTGAATTCAAATCGACGACTTAAAAATACGCCAAAAGGTCCCTTGTATAGCTTTCATCAGACTGTTGGGGAAAAGTGCTGCTAGCGAGCACCTATGAAGACCAGCATGGCACACGAGGGGGTGGGTGGCCAACACCATGCCCCAGTGTTGATGCTTTACACGTGGACAGAGCCACAACACACAGAAAGACGGTTTTCGCGAGGAGGGACATCACCGTCTGCGCTTCTCCTCAAGCTGTCTCCATCGTCGGGTTATTGTGACAAGTTGTCTGAACATCTGCATTGCACCGCTATGGATGTTTTACATTTCTTCCCATAAAGCGCTGCGATCATCCACCCGCTTCCCCAATGCCTCACTCCCGGCTTCTTAAAATATGCACAAAAACACACACACACACATCTCTCAATCGCAGCTGTGAAACGGAGCTTTAATCTTTTTCCGGGCCAAGTGAACTTTTCTCTGAAGTATTAAAAAATGCTCCATGGGTGCCAGTCCCCCCCCACCCCCCCCTCCCCCCCCCCATGCTGCACGGATGCCACTTCCCAGCCAGCGGAACAAATGGGGGGGGGGGGGGGGCCTTTAGCACATGCTCAACGCAACTCTGACAAGAAGATAACCAACCGGGAAAACATCTCTATTCCTATGCGTGCAATATGTTTGCATATATATGTTCAGTGAAACAACCCCGCCCCCACCACCCATCCTTAACCCCGACAATAAAGGATAGCGAAGGCCGTCACGCTGAACCCTGTCGCTCGCGTCGCCTGCACAGCACCGCGCGTTGTGGTTTTACGTCGGCGGAGACGAGGGCTCGTGTCTGATGCTGCTGCCTCTGCCGCTAGAGGGCCCGCCCGGATGTCCACTGAAGCGAATTTTGTCGACAAAACCCCGTGTTTGTGCTAAAAAGGCTAAAGACTACTTTTGGCATTAGCCGGTGGCTGTTAAGGCATTCATATCCGTTTCCCTTAAATGCGTTTAAACATTTCTCGGGTTTTATAATGCAGGCAGAGATTCTCGCATCTGCCGCTGGCTCGGTTTGCTCGGAACGCAGCTCACGCGGCCAAACATTTGGAGAGTCGGGAACCTAACCGGCACCCTGGAAGCGTTTTGGTGTTTTAATGTTATCCTTAATATTTTAAACGTCTGCAGTTATTTTCCCTCATCCATCTCAGATGATCGCTTTCAGGAGATTCTTGCATAATGGGTCAGTAGATATTACAAATAGGTGAAATATTTTTTCTAAAGGACGTGAGTGCCTCTGCGGTAAGCTGTTGGCACTGGCAGTAGGATTATGTCTGGATGGAAGGGGGGTTAAATCGGTGAATTGAGTTGTGGACTTGCGGGGCGGATAATTCGGCAAAAAACGATCGCACCGACCGCAGGAAACGCTCACGAACGGAAATACAATAAAAACAAAAAGAATGATCCGGAGCGCTTTGAAATAATAAAAAAACATCCCAAAACCCACAAAGGAAATCTTTTGACAGTGGTGCACAAGCACAGATAACAAAATCAAAATGAAACTCACCATCTTCGTTAATAATACCACGCTATAGCATAACATTGTTTGGCAAACATCTTGGGCTACGATTCTTCGTCACGACAGAGAATAAAATGCCATTGCTCTGAAGTTGAAGAACCGATGTTGTTAATGTTAGCTCTGTCAGGGGATCGATTCCTGTCACGAGGCAGTGCCAATGATGAAGGTGGCCGATCTTTCCTTCTGGTTTGCCCCCTAAGCACTTTGCTTTGTTTCCTACAACATGGAAATATCTGGCTCGGTCAACAGAAAATTAATTAGAACACCTGAGGATCACCAGCGCCAAGAGCTTAAATGTTACAGCCACTCAAAGAGCAATGGGTGGGGTGGTGGGGGTGGGGTAGTGGCGGGGGGGGGGGGGCTAGCGGTGCTCAAACTCAAATTAAAACCGCGGCAACGTTGAAGGATTTCTCAAACAGTGCCCCAGTGCAACCGGCCGGCGAGAGAGTCGCGCGGCCGGCGGGGCTGGAGGCCAGACATTAGTAGTAGATGCAATGCAACGGAGTCCGTGGGGTGTTTGCCAGGTTCAGGTTTTATTTCCGGACAGGTCAGCAGGGAGGCGGTGGCAAACGCGAGCTGCCGAGGGGCAAAAGCGTCAGTTGGGGTGCCACGGCAAAAAGAACACACAAACCAGGCGGGCGTTAGTCGATGTGAAATTAAAGTAAATGAAGGATTGTTGTTGTTTGCTGATTTTGATCTTATGAGTCGTTTTTTTTTGCTTTCGCTCACGGCATCGTGCCATGGGACTAAGAAATTTCCATTCGGAAACTCTCGCAGCCAGCAGTGAAACACCTCGCGTCAGAGCACGGCCCTGGCAGATGAAATGACAGAGCACCACTTCTGAAGTCACTTCAATTCGCCTCTTTATCAACGCAAGGGAACAACTTTTAGTGGCCCTGCAAAGGGTGTTCGTCACGTGACAATCATACCCAAAATATTTAATTCTCCGAGATTGAAATATTAAATAAAATTTAACACGATGTTTTCCCCTGCTGTCATTGGACGAGATGATCAACTCCGCTACACCTGACAACCCATTTCAATCGCGGGTGGCTACCTGGACTCGAGTCTAGGATTCACAGCAGTGAGTGCCGGCTCAAGTGCTCTGCCCCAACGTGAGCCACATGGCCCGCTTTCATTGCTCTTATGATTTATTTTGGAACATTATTTGAACGACTTTTAAATCAGGTTGCCGAGTTTTCCACACACCGGAAATCCTGGGAAACCTCGCGAGCCAGGCTGCCCCTGAAAAACAGAACAGAGTAAAAATGTTAGAACAAAATTAATACTTAAAATACACACCCACACACACATGCGCATGACACGCCAATGTACATATGGAGGAAAGCGGCCACTCAGGGGATAACGCGCTGCACTACGAAGTTTGCCATCCGAGTCCAAGTCCTGAGACCTTGTCTGACACCAGCAGCACATGATATGTGAACCAATCCTGGCACCTCCACCCCTCACCAACCCGCAAATAAGGTCAGTCAAACATGTTGTAAAACTGACGCGAGGGAAGACTGAATCCAGAAATGCATTGACAAAAGGGCGATAAATTATAATCGTGAATATTATTATTGTGTACATATGGACAGCTGTGCTATAATGTGTGGCGGAGGCTGGTGGGTGTTGAGTCATGGGGGGTGCGTACAGAAGATGCCACGACGGGGAGAATGCACGTGGGCAGGAGGGAGGGGTTGTTGGCTCTGTGCGAATCTCAGCACCGGCCACACAGAGTTGAAGGGCTCCCAGAGGCTCCATCGCCCATGGACTTTGGCTCACAATTACCTCGCGTTTTACGCGCGTTTACGTAACGCGATTTTAGCGCGTGAGATTCATTCAGACTTATTTTTGTTATTCGCGCACTATTATTGAATGGACGCACTCCAGCGCATTGGCCATGGTGTGTGGAACGTGTTGCGAGCTAATCGTTAGTCGGGCAGAAAAGTTCAGTAGCGATGCTGCCTGAGGTGCAGTACGACATCCAAAAGCACGGGCAGCATCAACATCTCCTTCTCGCTCGCCATTTTGAAGATCCTGTCCACGTGACCTTTTTCTTGTGCACACATTTGCCTACCAATATGTCCGGTAAGCATCTCACTACGTGTTAAAATATATACTTTTTCATTAATATGTTGCTACTATATTTAAGACATGAATGGCAGTATTGTAAATATAATATGTACTGTAACCAGTAAAATACGTAGATGTAAGCATGAGGTTCGATAGTGTGCTCTCCCTAACCCCAACCTTTTTCTTTATTTCTTATGGGAAAATTACGTTGAATTTACGTGGTTTTAATTCACGCGTCATTTTAGAAGAACACAACCCCCGCGTAAAACGAGAGGTAGCTGTATTCATTAAGGTCAGAGTGGCTGAGTGGCTCAGGGATCACAGCGCTGGGATACCGGGTTCCAATCTGAGATTTGGTCGCTCGCGATTAAACCGGTTACTCAAATGTAGCGAGTCGGAGTGCGTCTCAGTCTGGTCACCCAATAACTTGCACAAAAAATCATCGCGAAAAAAATGTGGCTTTCCGAAGGGACACTTCCAACTCGTGAGCACAATAGAAGTAACGTTTAAAAGAAGACGAAAATAAGTAAAAAGTTGAGGTCAAGAGTTAAGTTAAGGTCAGGGTCACGATCATAAAAACAACCCCCCCCCCATCATCCCCACAGGCCGGAGGGGATGCTGGGATGCAAACGCAAGTGACGTGTTTGGCGGTGACACTCGCCCGACCCCACGGCGGCAACAGCACCTCTGGCCCTGAACGCAAACTCCCCCTAAACCACTTTAAAGCGAAGTCCTTTGGCTAACAGATTAATGGCGCTGCCTAAACGCACGGGTATAGATTGAATGATAAGGTTACACAATTAAGCCACGCTGCATGTTTCTCTAATATAAATTACCTAAGGAATGGATGGGGGCGGGGGAGGAGGGGTGGTGGAGGAGGGAGGGGGGGGTGGTGGAAGGAGGTTGACACCACCATCTACCGAGGGCGGTTGTGAAAAAAATTCCAGCGAAACATTTCCTCCATCTGTCACCGAAAACTGCGCGCACGTCGTTCGCGACGTTGACGAACTCTTGGAGACATTTTGAATAAACAGCGGCAACAGCGGCGGCCAGCAACCAGTAGTCCCACCCCCACCCCCACCCCCCACCCCCACCCACCCCTCCGCACCCCCCCCCCCGACCCTCGCAAACTCAAGCCATGCAGACCGACGCTGACAAATCGAGACGGGCGTTACTCAGAGGATTTCTCGACCGGCTGCCATCGTTCAAAAGTTGGCCGAAATCCTGGCTGATCCTTGTTAAGGGATCAGACTGGCCGCTTACTGCTATGCCCTGGAAATATTTCGTCCGTCCAATACGTCCATCCGTCGGAGGATGCTTCATGTGCTTTCACAAAACACCCCCAGATAATTTGCTAAACACCTTACCGCATAGCTTCCCAATATAAGCTTGGGCAAGATTGGTAAAGAAAAAAAAGAGTTTGCACGCATACGTATAAAAACAAGTTTTCAGATGTATTAATGCGATCAGCGCTTGTGCGTCATAAGGCGTCCGAGTGCCTGGAGCCTCCATTAATGGACTGGCTTTGCCAGCTTGTTATTTTACTTTGCTCACTTGGGAATATCGTTATCAAACTGCGATGCCGTAGCTATTTGCATGGGATTCTGAGAGGCAATTAACAGCTGCAGAAAGTGTGTCTGCAGAGTTCTCAGAAATCGCGACCACAGCCGCCACGCGTTGTGAACCCCAGTGGCTACAGACGCCTCCTTGTTAGCGGTCATTTAAACTCGCGCAATCTGGAACGGGTCAGATGACAACTTCGAGAAAAACTTCAAACCCGCTACACGAGTCGTACGGATCGCGACAAATCGCAGCAAAGGGCAGCGTGGCCAAGACCAAAAAAATAAATCTCATTGTAATAATAAATCCCACTGGCCACGGTTGTAACTGTAACAAACAGCCTGGCATAGTGAGCGTGCCTGGGGTGATGTTAAAAAGCACCACATTAAACAGCCACCTCGTCCGAAAATTGAGCGCGCTCTAAGAACAGAATGTGCGTTACACGTGGACGTAATTGCCTTTTAACGCGGTACTTTGTCAGCCGGCTGAGCAGGAATTCAAGCGAGAGCCGTGCGCGCTGGGCTGGTTTTTTTCGTTTTCGCACCGCACTTTCACTGTGCCCGTATCTCTCCGCCATAAAACGGGAGAGAGACGAACGTCGGAAAGTGGGCTCCCAACACATTTTTTCTTTCCTGGAGCGACGCTGGCATAGGGCCCGGCACACCCCCCCCCTCCGTCCCCCCCCCCTCCCCGGGGTCCGAATCACCGCGAGTATCGGCGTCGCCAGGTGTGCCAAACAATCATTGCTGCTACACACGAAGCGCAGCTTCGGCCAAAGTTGCAATACGGCAGTTGCCTCCATATCACTCTTCTATCGCTACTACCGTGGTTACTCTTCCCGTGAACTTCACTCATTGATCCACTCCAGTCACTCGCTCACATGAACATCGCTCATTGATTCCTCCAACCATGTTTAGGACTCAGTCGATGGGACTGACCGTTTCGTCTCGACCGTGCCCCGTGTTCGATCACCACACCTCGCACTGCTGCTCCACGTTGGAATTCCCTCCCATCCGTATCTTTCGCGCGCAAAGTCCTTATAACCACCTCGCACAATTCAAGAAAACGCATTAACTCATAGATTGCACCTTCCAACGGTGCTCTTTCTGTTGCCGGCCTCTTGGCGTTTCGGTCCTTCGGGTCTGTGCCCAGCAACCGCGATGGAAAAGACATTCCCCGTGGCTACGGGGGGCGTTCGCCTCGCGATTCAACATCGCTGCTGTGGCGGCGATGGCGGCGCGACCAGGACAGCACAGGGCTCAGCCGACCGCCCCGTTAGTCCTCTGATGAGATTTATAAAAAAAAAACCTTTAATGATTTGTTTCTTTCTTCGAGACAACGAGCGTCGAAATGGGGTACATGCGAAGGGAGTGGTGCGTGAGGAAAACTTTAAACAAAAATTACGGCGATTTTAAGAGAGCGTTGTGGGTTTCTTTTTTGCCAGTGTAAGGGTCAGGGAGCAGCAGTGGAGTAGGCTCATTATAGTATCAGCCCATGAATGAGGCCAAGCGGTGTTGATGTTTGACCTGATCGCACTGCTGCTGCGAGCTCGCGGTTAGGCGGGAGGGGGGGGATAAAACACTGCAAGATTTTACTTTCAACGTTCAATGCTCAGCGTTGCGAAAGGGATTCAGGTTTTTTTTTTGCCCCAAGTAATTATGTTTGCGCGCAAAATAGGTATGGGACTTTAAGAAAACGCAGCGACTGCACGCAGACTCTGGCCAGAAACTCAAACTTAGAAAAATTAAACAAACAGACGCTGGAAATCGGATTCTAATTACACTGGATACGCGTTGTTGTGGCCCAGAACCACACGAAGTCACGCAACTGCCCGCTGACAAATGGCTCTACGATCAATTCATCATTTGCTTCTTTAATTCCTTGCAAATAATGGCCGTTCGTTAATCTTTACTGCTGCCACACGTTACCGCAGTGTGCCGAGGCTGAACGGACCGCAGGATTAAAGTCTACGCGCGGTGGAGTGTGCGGATCACAGCTGGAACAAACACCCTCGGAGGTTAAATCCCAAAAGTGGATTGACGAGGCCCATCACCATTCCTCAGGGTGGGTTAAAATTACGACCGCTTTGTGGGGATCTACGATGATATTTGTACGGCTGGAATGTCCACTGCCACGGCAAATGTAGAATCTTCGCCGCTGGCTCA
Source organism: Lampetra fluviatilis (assembly GCF_964198595.1). NCBI lineage: Eukaryota > Metazoa > Chordata > Hyperoartia > Petromyzontiformes > Petromyzontidae > Lampetra > Lampetra fluviatilis. The sequence continues at coordinate 12,796,341 of NC_136283.1, read as the reverse complement.
TGAACGGAAACGAATATGAGAATGGCCCCATGCTCGCTTGAGTGTGGGGCCGTACACTTTGACCCTTGTGTAACGTTACTCGAAACTTCGTGGAAACTTTCCGTTGTACTCAATGCCTCCTAATATAGACACCATCCTAAACATTTACACTGCAAACTAAATAAACCGGAAGCTCTCTTCAAGGTATAATAAGTGACGGTTCACTGGCTATCATTCCTCATTTATATATAATTACCTGTAACTGGTAGCAGGTTTGGACTCACAATCGACGGGAAGCGAATTACTTGGTTCACGACCAATGGGGCTGGTTTGTAATGTGGGGACTTTAGGCTGAGTTCAGTGAAATCAATCAACCGTCATGCTGTCATTTTTCGGGACCCAAATAAAAAAATGTAGGTTTCAGATATTTTTTTTTCCCACAAATTTTACGCCAATTGTGCTATTGGCGTCATGTCAGGAGACAACCCCCCCCCCCCCCCAACTGGACCTCTCGCTATGTTAAGCAAGCGGCCCGCTGAAGCGGACATCACAGAGCGACCCTCTGAGGTCGATGCAAGTGACCGCGGCTTTACGCAGCAGGGGGGAGTACTTTCCCGAACCCACCTTCCTGGAAAAGTACGGTTTGTCGCATGATGGTCGATCCGTTATTTTCAATTTACAAAGGTCGAATTCGACCAAATGAAGTGCAGAGCCACATTTACGACGGCGGGTTTGTTTCTGCAGTCAGAAGTGTGGTCGAGCGAGCAAGATGCAAACCCACACGAGTCCAAACTCTGCGCGCTTTCATTTGCTTCTGATCTATTTATTTTGTTTGACTGCAGCCTGACTCGATTAAACTGAAGCTTTGGACTTTTCTTTTTTTAGTTTTGCTTATCAGAGCAACGCATGCAAAACCGATCACGGTACAACAGGGCCCCCCCCCCACCCCCCCGCAACGGAAAACAAAACAAACGCGGGGTTTTAAGTGCGCAGCGAAGACGGCAGGCCGTGAGCGATCCTCGCCTTTCGCCGCTTCGTAAATCTAACGCGTGATTTGGAACACGTGCGTTCGCAAAAGGCCGAAAACAAAAAAAAGGGCGCGCGGGAGTGAATGAATCGCTGGCGCTCGCTTGACTCTCTCTGCGTCTGCGTTGCGCGCGGGCACACGGACAGCCCCCGCGGTCGGAAGGAGCCCACGGAGTTTCGGCCATGCAACACCGAGCGGGGGAGTTGACTCGCTCTGCTGCCCGCAGCTGCTGCGCTAGTTAATCGTGGCCGAGGCTCCATTCTAACTCGGCTCTTCTTCTCGTTGTCGGCCGACGGTTTCCCACCTGCCGGGCAAAGGCCTCCGTGCCGTTTTCTTTCATTTATTTTCTAAAGTCGCTGTTTTCCAGCCGTGGCCTCTGAACGCGTTGATTTTTCGTCTCTCTGCTGCTGTCTCATCCGCGGTCTGCTTTCCTGCTTCTTTCGCTTTGGCTCACGATTGAATTCGTTGTTAATGTTGTCCGTCGCCTCTCCCTTCTACCAAACGTTGTGTATATATATATACCACATGGAAGAGTCTGCAGTCTATTCCTCCCTCCCTCCCTCCTCCTCTTCACCTCGAACATCTCCGAGTGGAGGGAGAAGCCATCGTTTGGCTCGATTCGTCGCTGCAGCTGGTGACCGGACCCCGGTAAACAATCCCGGTCCTTCTGTGCCATCGGAATTGTGAGTTGTTTGCTTTGTGCTCTTGTTGGTGGAGTCCGACATGAATGAAACGGACGATGTTATCATGGTGTTGTTATGATGAGCGGTATTATCGTTGGCGCCAACGTTCAAATCGTCCAAAAAACGCGATCTGATCTTGTCAGATCCAGGAAAGACAAGCAGCAGCATTGAGGGAGCCGTGGTACAGCACCCGTACGGGCGACCACCATGCGAAACAGGCAAGCTATAGGCTCCTGTGGCAGCACATGGTTGTACTGTACTTCTATATTCCCAGGTCTACGCTCCCCACCTCTGCCAACCCGCACTGACCAGCCGGGTCGAATAACCCCCGCAACCAGCATGGCGTTGAGGAGGCTCTAATCCAGCAGTGGAAAGTGACTGTACACGGGCATTATGATGATCGGGCGGCTGAGTACAGCAGCTTACTGCTATAAACCCAGGTTAACGCACTCTCATAGCTGCTTGGATCGTGTATAAATGGTAATGACCAAAGTGCACCATCTACTGCAAAGTGGCCTTTCAGGGATAACTGTGACAGCGTCCTGTAGTCTGTCACCCGAGCACGTGACCAGTCATCTGTCTGGGTGCCACCACGCCTGGTAGGATGCCTGACCCAAGTGGAAGGTCACCAGTTAAATTCATTGCCAGAGGTCGCAACTACGAAATGGGTCAACGCTTTGTGGGAAGTCGAGCCGGGCGGCGTTCACCGTGGAGCGAAAGAAACTAGCCCCCTGCCATGGGAATGTGGAATATTTCACCAGCGCCGACGCAAGAGCCGAGACGAAATTCCCAATGCCCGTTCGGCGCAGGGAGACCGTCGCGACTTCGACTCAACCCGAACTGGCGAGCTTCACGTGGAGCCGTTTTAAAAAAAATAAAAAAAAGTCGCATTGCACCGAGCGGGCGATGTTTACCAAAAGCAATTACACCTCACGATAAGCGCCGCATTAATGATAGCTGCGAGCGGTGGTGGCGTGGGTGAGCAGCGGTGGTGGGTTGGGGGGATGCAAACAAACAGGCGATTAAAGGGCTCACGCAAGCAGAATTACAGAACTTCAGAGGGGGCCGCGGGACATGTTTTTTACCCAGCGCCCCCTCGCACACACACGCATAAAAAAAACAACATCCATTCCACGTTAACGTATTAGGGCAACGAAAATAATTTAAGGATGCCTCCCTCCTCCACCCCCCTCACAGCCATTAACTCATTAACCACAGAAAGCCATTAGTAACCTAATCCAATTTCCTTCCAAAGCGTTCTCCTCGTTCCCGCTTTCATTCAAAAGCCACGCACACCAAAGCCCACCACCACCACCACCGCGTACGCGATCGCCGGGGAAAGCTCACGCAGAGCCGCGCACAAATCCGACGGCCACAGACCGAATGCGGCGATTCCTAAAATAGAGTCGCGGGTTCACGGGCGAGGGAGTAGGTTTCAAGACAAATTGGGGCTCTTTAATTGCAATTAAATTAATGAGCGACCACCTCACTCCCAACCCAAATTGCAGAAATTCAATTGACTTCTGTACCTTGCTGATTAGAGGGCCCGGCGCTGTGACTGGGCGCCTCGTGAGACCCGTGATTGCTGGTTCTTAAGCGCCGAGTGAGTCTCAGGTGGCAAGTGGCCTGGGTGTGGCTGTCACCGTCTGTGCCAGAACGATTTTGCAGGCCGCCACCGCCGACGATTAGAGCTCATTCAACAACAACAAAAGTGAACTCTACGGAACAACACCTAACTCGAGCAATGAGGAACAAAACAGCAACCCGGCAGTTTTCTTTCATCCTCGGACTCCTTTGAGTCCACGGAGGTCCTCGGACTCCCGCTCGCGTTTGCGGAGACATTTGAAGCAGTGCAGAGACAACTGCCGACCGGGGGCCGCACTTGGAACTAGGAATTTTTCTTCATCGCCATTAGCGGCTAAAACGCTGCACCGTCGAAATTCTCGAGGCAGTTTGACCGCCGCAGGTCCACAACGTGAAATCATTTTGCCGTTGCACGCTACAAAAACAAACTCCCGCAAATATGTGTCAAAGATAATGGCTGACGTTTCGCGAAATGGGAACACTCACGCCTGGTCCCCACTACGCCACGGCGTTTATTTTTAATAATCATGTGGAAACGGGATTGTCTGAGAGTGAAAATAAACGCGCTGCGGCTGCAGGTTCGAGTTTTATTTAGACGTGAGCCCCACACGTGTGAGCACGTTGCGCTCATGCGACCATGCGTGTGTGCACGATGCTGGACGCGTGCGTGCGTGCGTGCGAGCGAGCGAGCGGGGCGTGCGTCCACGCGCAGATGTCCGAATGAGCAAAGATGTTGAGCCAGTGTGAGAGGCTCCTCTGCTCCAAAGCAGTCCTTGTCTGGGCCACTGTTACTTCTAGAGCAATCGCAACTCACGAATGATAAACCCTCGTAGACAGGCCACCCTTGGGGAGCTAGATCTAAACAGGACACGCACGTGGAGGAGGAGGTGGAGGAGAGGGCAGGAGGGAGGGCAATTGCAGGAAATTAACGTTCTGAAGCCAATTTACCAAAAGCTTCACCTGCCCTGCGTCTCCTCTGGCAGCGGCGGCGGGAAATCTCAGACCAAGAGGAATTCCGAGCACTGACAAGTCCCGAGCAGCTTGCGCGATCCTGTCTGCGAGCAACGACTGACGAAATTTTATATTATTATTTTTATGATTTTCAACAAAGTATGCAAGGATCTGAGTGAGTCACTGCAAGTGCTGGGGTTTTGCCTGCACAGGATCAATACGTGGAGGTATGTGAGTTATTCGTGCTCTGCAAGAACTCACGGCGAAGAGACGTCCCCTCTCTCAGCCGAGGCCTGGCAGACGTGAAACATCGTGGGCCGAAGCCCTGCCGAGGCACCGAGTTACCGCGATGCATTGTTCGCGTGACTTTGTTCGGATCTGTTGTCCACGGCCATTTCCACTGAATCACGGGAGTGCCGAGAATTCTGGGAAACCCTACTCTGTCAGACATCGCCACGCTCGTTTCCGTAAGTGAAAAATCGTTTCGCCGTGACCGTTCGATAGCATCGAACCACGCCGTTGACTAGAGGTGCTCATAAAAGCCTCGATGCAGCAGCCTGCAGTACAATTCTTCACGTTATTGAAGAAGTTGATTTAGATTATTCACAAATTAACACCTTTGGCAGTATTTACTTTGGCAAAAGTCCAGGTCGCTGTGCACAACTGTCTACAGAAAAAAAACAGGACTTTGAAGAGCTGTCGGCTGGAAAAGTTGATTATTCTCAATGTTAAGGGAATAACTAACGCTTTATACTTTTAAAAATACATTCACTCCGCGGCATAATTCCATATGACCACAGAGACCCACAACACTGCCGGTCCCCATCTCATAAAGGCAACCGCCAAATGTATATATTGAGCGTGCTTGCACGCAGCAACCGCCAAACAAAGCCCGTTTGTCTGCAGAAGCCTTAAAGGGTAATTTCAAACAAATATTACGCGCAGCTATCTTGTGCTGGCCATAAATTGTTCCCAGACTTGTGGCATGATTCGGTACGAAAAAAAGAACTCCACCGCCACTTTGGAGCGAAGATGGCAACGTGGACGAGCCCGCCGCAAACTCGCGAGTGTCGCACAATTCAAGGCAAACATCGGGACCTGAAATTTTCCAATTTAACTTTTTCCGCAGCGATATACACATTACACTGTATAATGCGGGAGATTACCTTTCATGTTTAAATCTTTGTCTAAACCCCAACATCATTCTCTGATTATGTACCCTGAGGATTGATTGATCGGTTATCGCGGTCACTGCGGTGATCGCGGTGTCTATGTGCGGTGCGGTGGCGTCGACGGCATTGGTCCAGATGACTTTTTTTCTACACGAGTAGTCTGCTGTGCGCATGGCCTGTTTGATTTTCGGCCAAAGATAAACATCAGCAGCAAAATGATATTTGAACCGCTCCCTGGGTACGCTCATTATTCACCGACACGCATGGACCGTCGTTCATGAAGAATGGTCAACAAGCCTCCACGACCGACATGGATTTTTGTGTTCAGTTTGTTGTCCTTCCCCCGCACCTCCGATTATCACGGTTGGCTACGTACGGCGCGAAAGAAGTTCAACAACATACATGGGGAGGGCCTCTCATCAAGCGGTGGATTGACAAATGGTTGAAAGTTATGTTATACGCGGGTTCAACTTACATCACAATCCTAAAACAATAAATACGTAAAAAAAATATATTACTTCCCTACGACAATAATATGTATTCCTGACAATATTTGGACTTTTTCCCAATTTCTTGCATAACGTGTTCCGTATGTTTCCAAAGCGCGAACTGTGCAGTGTTGGTGTCAGCCCTGGATCACAACGCGTTTGAGACAACCGTGACAGCGACTACAAAACAAACGACATAAACGCGAGCACTTGGGCTCGGAAAAATAAACCCGAGATCGCTTTGAGTTGCCACAGTAATTGACGAGCTATTTTTGTAATTGAATATACGGAAATCGTTTCTTGCGTAACGCAAGACGCTCGTGGCACTGCCGTTGAAAGATGCGATGAAAATTCTTTCATCGGCGATCATTTTGGGTTTTTCCAAATTTTCCCGCAAAGTGGATCGGAGCGCCAAATTGACTGCGATAAGTCGGTGGTAGACAGAAGGAGGGACCAGTGGGAGAGCCAGCCGTACTTACAGCTGGAAGAGATTTGACAAGGCCTTCCGTTTTATCTTCCCCTTCTGCATCTACCTCCGAGTCACTCGTGCTGTCCCCACTCATTCCACGACGACACTGTCGGTGGTTTTTTTTATTCGACGAAAAAATGCCTTCAGGGCGGTGCCAATCTTTGTTGGCAACTCCACGTTCGTATGTATGTAGAACTAAGTAGCCAACAATGCTCATCGGAGGTGCGGGGAAGGACAACAAACTAAACACAAAACATATTGTATGGTCAGAACAAATATCGGACAACTGCTGTTGACTCTCCAACTGTTGGTGTTCTTTTCACTGATTTTTAAATGGTTGATGGCGATGATGATGGCCTTCATTTCAGCTGGGTCTTTCTGGGTTGGTGGCCCCGCTAAATATTACCACACCCAGCACACCACATGCAGTATACTTCTTGGTGAGCCCGTGGCGACTCGCCACGTGCTGCACTACTCAAAGTCTATCAGCAACCTTGAAAATATTACAAGCGAAATCAGCCCCTTCCTGAGTCAACCGCGGCTCTAAATCAAACGCGTGTGCTCTCAACTGGGCGGGCTACTTTAACAAACGAGCCGCATCAATTGGGTTATTCATTCATATTTTAATTCGTCACATATTTAGATTATTTAAACCTCAGCCTTGGTCTGCACTTCGCTGCAACCAATTTAAAGCTCCCGTTAAAACAATCGCGAGCTTTAAAATCTTAGTCGAGTTAGCATCTGCGGACGACTTGAGTGGATGGTGTGAGGGGGAGTGCGGTGGGAGTGGGGGAAGCTGTAGCACAGTGGTTAGCGCACTCCGCTACAAACCCCGCGACCTGAAATTCACTTCCGACCATGGCTCCCGTCAGTGGCGAGTGACATCCGAACCAATGCCTGGGGCTCCCCCATTTCACCAGCCCGCACTCGACGACCAGCGTGGTAAAGTATGGTCAAACAACCCCCATTACTAACGCACCATGGGGGGAGGGCCTTCAAGCCAGCAGAGTATTGGCACATTACGCAATTTTTTTTTTTATTTAAAGGGGGGAAAAACATGCAACGCACGAGGTGTTTACATGCAACCATCCACAGGCCTGTGCCCATCTCTCCTGCTCAGCCCCTCGTGAAATCACCGCCTCACCACAGGCCTGTGCCCATCCCTCCTGCTCAGCCCCTCGTGAAATCACCGCCTCACCACAGGCCTGTGCCCATCCCTCCTGCTCAGCTCCTCGTGAAATCACCGCCTCACCACAGGCCTGTGCCCATCCCTCCTGCTCAGCCCCTCGTGAAATCACCGCCTCACCACAGGCCTGTGCCCATCCCTCCTGCTCAGCTCCTCGTGAAATCACCGCCTCACCACAGGCCTGTGCCCATCCCTCCTGCTCAGCCCCTCGTGAAATCACCGCCTCACCACAGGCCTGTGCCCATCCCTCCTGCTCAGCTCCTCGTGAAATCACCGCCTCACCACAGGCCTGTGCCCATCCCTCCTGCTCAGCCCCTCGTGAAATCACCGCCTCACCACAGGCCTGTGCCCATCCCTCCTGCTCAGCTCCTCGTGAAATCACCGCCTCACCACAGGCCTGTGCCCATCCCTCCTGCTCAGCTCCTCGTGAAATCACCGCCTCACCACAGGCCTGTGCCCATCCCTCCTGCTCAGCCCCTCGTGAAATCACCGCCTCACCACAGGCCTGTGCCCATCCCTCCTGCTCAGCTCCTCGTGAAATCACCGCCTCACCACAGGCCTGTGCCCATCCCTCCTGCTCAGCTCTTCGTGAAATCACCGCCTCACCACAGGCCTGTGCCCATCCCTCCTGCTCAGCTCCTCGTGAAATCACCGCCTCACCACAGGCCTGTGCCCATCCCTCCTGCTCAGCTCCTCGTGAAATCACCGCCTCACCACAGGCCTGTGCCCATCCCTCCTGCTCAGCCCCTCGTGAAATCACCGCCTCACCACAGGCCTGTGCCCATCCCTCCTGCTCAGCTCCTCGTGAAATCACCGCCTCACCACAGGCCTGTGCCCATCCCTCCTGCTCAGCCCCTCGTGAAATCACCGCCTCACCACAGGCCTGTGCCCATCCCTCCTGCTCAGCCCCTCGTGAAATCACCGCCTCACCACAGGCCTGTGCCCATCCCTCCTGCTCAGCTCCTCGTGAAATCACCGCCTCACCACAGGCCTGTGCCCATCCCTCCTGCTCAGCTCCTCGTGAAATCACCGCCTCACCACAGGCCGGCCAGCTGGCTGCTCCAGGACGCGCTATTATGCACCCACATCTATGGGACCGCAAGCGCCATTTATCATTTGCCAACTTGGAACATTTATCATTTGCCAACGTGGCTGGCTCTCATCGGCAGGATTCTATTATCCTGGGCTCCTTCCCGATCCCTTTTCCACTCTCACTCTGCGAGCTCCCAATTTCAGCAGCCCGCCCACATCCCAGCTCGGCCGACCTCCCATCTCTCCCCGCGCGTGCCCAGCCACTGCCACCACCGCTGCCACCGCTCTGCCCCTGGCATGCTCCAGACACGACCGCGACCACATAGAGAAGTGCTCAGGGTTTGGAAAACAATGCGCGGCCCAATTGCTACAGATGGCCCTGCAGATTTGACTTGGAAGCACGTGTGTGTGTGTCAAGAGGCGGTTTTGAGGATAAGTAGTAGGTCATAGAATGGACCATGCTGCTTCCACTTAAAGATTAAGTACTCACGTAGACCTGCCTCACATTTCAAGCAGGATTTGTCCTTGCATAGGGTATTATTCATGACTCCTTGAGGATTTGAAATTATGCAACGAATATCAGGGTTACATCCCGTCAGGTCGTGCTGTTGTCTGAGCGAATGTCCCGCAATCAGAAGGTCGCAAGTTCAAATCCCTCCAAGGAGGCGTGGGGGTTGAGTTAGCCCGACATACTCCATGTGGTCTACAACACGTGTAGCGCCGTTGTAGGCGGTCAACAGCGATCTTTCCTACGGAGTGACTCGTCCCCGTTTGAACAATGTGTCGTTTCCACCAACGATTCGTGTCTGTCAAAAGGAGACGAACACTGCTGTCATGGCCCTGTGAGTTGGACATGAATCAGGCTTGGTTTGTATTTCATCATGTTTGTTATTATTCTAAGAGGGGGGTGGGGGATATAGAACGGCTGCAGCTTAGGGGGTGGTGGGGGGGGAGGGATGGCGAATGCTCACCGGGGGTCCTCGGGGTCCGATGATGGATAGCCCTGGCTCCCCAGGGGACCCCTGCAAGCAGAGCGACACGGTCAGCGTTTCCACGCTCTGATGGCACCGCTCTCAACTGTCGCGCACGGCGCCCGCGACTTAAAAAACACATTTAAAGCAAAAATAAAAAAAAACGGCAGCTGGATTTAATAAACGGGCGAATAAACCGGCGACGTGAAATAAAATTGCTCTCGTTATTCATGACACGATAGCGAACAGCGGTGGCGTCGAGTCGATCGCGCCGAGGCATCGGACGGGTTGACATAGCACCAAGCAGGGTTGTCGAGCGGCGTTAATTCGTTACTCGTCAGCTGGATAACGGGCGGCTTCGGAGGGATTTTTCGTGACGGGGGTATGAGATATATGCCCGACTATGTCAGGTTAACGCTGCCAAGGGAGAAGGGGGGGGTGGGGGAAACAGCCTCCTCGAAATCACGGGCAATTAGAGAGAATGAATCTGTCACAGGGTTCGCAGGAACTCGAGCCAGAATTAGGGAAATTAAACAAAATCCCTGAGCGGGAAGACAGGACACACCGCCCCCGACAGATTGTGAAAGTTGCGGCCGATTTGGGGCGCAGGTGGGAAGCTTCTCGAGATCGAAAACTCATTTCGTGAGCACTCTGCTTTTTGTGCTTCGTTTGTTGTCCTTTCCCTCCACACCTTCGCTTTGCATGGTTGGCCACGTGCGGTGTGAAGGAAGCTCAGCACACAGGACATTCGCTCCCGTCCCAGTGGTTCGTGGCGAGCGACTCACGGAGTCAGCCCGCAGGCACAGTGGACGAACTATCGCTGGCTCTACTAACATCGCATCTTTCAATGAGCTGGATGTGCTCGTCTGATCCAGAGCTCACGACGCGACATTAGCCACGCGGCCCACAGGCGCCGCTGGGCGGGCACCATGCGAGCGGAGCGACTCCACGGGTGAGCACCGAATGTCTATCCGACTGGTGCGTCGCAAAAAAACACACCCGAAACTAAACATTTCTCGCATGTTTTTTTGTTTGTAATGCACGGCTGTTAATAACATTGCTACGTATGTAATACGGTGTATTCTGAGCTATGCATGTAGCTGTAACAAATCACGTTTCCCTTCAAGCAGTAGCTGTAATTAAATACGCGAAAAATGCAACGTTACCGCAAAACTGTATAACGAAGTGAAAACTTGAAGCGGTCCAAATTTAATAAAGGCAACTATTAAACACAACAGAGCGATTAATTTTGACTGCAGTCATCGAGCACATGGTAGCAATAGTGTGCGTTATTGTAATTCCAAAATGTTTGGACATCCGTGTACACAAGCACACACACACACGCAATCACGCGCCCTAGCACGAGCGTACGCGTGCACGCACGTGCTCACAAGCGCACGGTAGCCGTGCGGCGAACAACAACGCTGCTGCACCGGAGCGAAATTGCAGCTGGAGAACCTGGCTAGCTTCAAGAGCCACTCCACCTAGAGGGCTGCCCCACGGCACAAGCCAAGCCTGCACCTGGGATTAGCGGGGAAGGGGGTGAGGGGGGGGGTGCTGAGTGGGGTTGTTGGGGGGGGGGGGCAAGGGCAGGTTGAGCCGTGAGCGAGCTGCCGCCGGTCGGACAACCCTAGGGGGGGAGCTGTGGTCAGGAAGGGGTTTTGTTGAAGCCGCATTTCAGATTTTTCATTTTTTTTTCATTTGCCAATTACATCTGTACAAGTATTGAGCCCCAGGAGTGGGTCGCGCTGGAAGTCGCTCGAGACTCGGCAGTGGCCGTTATTGAGTCATAATTCAGAACATGCCGATGTCGTGCATGAATGATCGACAGTTTTAGAAGAAGAAAAAAAAATCGCGGTGAGGGATGGCATCTTAATGAAGCCTCTCAAATGATTTGCTCCCTGGCTAACGAGGCCAGGGGTGATGATGAGAGAAAAATACGCGGCGAGGGCTAGCAGCTCATCGATACTCGATGATGCACTTGGTAATTTGCAAGTGTAAATGTATGCACGGAGTGTGTACACGAAACGCTATTGTGTACGCAGAACTATGTATGGGAATACGCATTGCCACCGAGCGTGGTGTAACCGCACAGGTGTTTTACGCTTCAAATCGAATGCAGCGCGCAGGGATATTAAAACCCCAGCAAGAACTTTGGTCACCTGATAACCAAATCGCTCTAAAACGTGCCTGCAATTATGTCAAATCTTGGCAGCGAAGCAGATTTGAGCCTGCTTGGTCCTTGCATTGGTGACTGCCAGGGCTTGCCAGCTGTAAAGGGGCTTCGACGGGCGGCCACGAGGTGGTAACGCCGAGCGTCACCCCCCCCCCCACGCCGAAAACGAAACATCCGTCAAAGGCGGTGGCCAAACATCGCGGCGAGCCCGGACCCCCTCCTGCAAAGGAGGCTTGAGACTCGTCGAGGCCATGCCGACCAAGTCATTTCGCTTTCACCGTGCGGAGCTGTGGCCGCGTTCACTCTGGCGGCGGCCGACGCCTCGCTCGCGAATCTCACAAAAGCCGCGTCCCGCGGGCCTCCCCCCTCGGCCCCAGCCCCCCAGTCATGTGCGGCACCTGCGGGTTCACCGTTTCTCCGACCCTCCCCGACCCCCTCACCACACCGCCCCTCAACTCCCCTCGCCTAACTCTCCCCCCCCCACACCCCACCCAGCCCGCAGCAGCCCCGTGTTGATGGTTTATTATGATGAATGCGACTTGACGTGTTAAACGCGCCCGCGTCAGGCCGCATTCATCACGGGAGGGCATCTTCAAAGCGTGGCAGCCAGGCAGGCGCGCGTGCGCATTTTTTTCAGTGGGGGGGGGGGCGGGTTGGTTAGGTAATTCGTAGCAGAGACGGCTGCGTCTGGGGGAGCCGAGCGGTGCCGCACTCACCTCCAAGAGCCTCGAGTTTCCCCCTCCCCCTCCCGCCCCCACCCCCCGCCCGAGCTCGTACACTCGCCTGCCTTGGGTCTGATACTCACACCGCGCCCCGAGCCCCTTGCGGGCCACTCGGAGCTCTCGCCGCTCCCTCGCCCTCTGTCTCCCCAACGCGAGACCAACTTCCATCAAACGCGCAAATTCCTGCACGAGATCTGCGGCGGCTTTTGAGCGCGACTGCTGCCCCCGCCGGGACGGGCGCTGGTCTGGGCACGCGCCGGGGGCAGCCCTCCTCGCGGGGACGAGACGAGCGCTGTAGCCGTGTCGGCCCCGTAGCCCGCGCCCACGCGCTCCCAGCGCCCACGCGCTCCCAGCGCCCACGCGCTCCCAGCGCCCACGCGCTCCCAGCGCCCACGGGCTCCCAGCGCCTTCAGATTGACGAGCGCGGCGCGGCGACGTGTAAAGGGGCCGTCCATAAATGACGTCACGCGATTTTGGACGATTTTTGCCCCCCCCCCTTGCCATACGGCGTCACAAAAAGTCAGACGCCCCCCCTCAAATATGACGTCACAAAGCTCTGCCCCCCCCCCCCCCCCAAAAAACCATATTTCCATTTTGAAAACATGCTTCAAATCGCTTTAAACTATTGTCGTGCGTATTTAATGTGGCGATGCACTCCCACCGCCCCCCCTAGGTGCGTGACGTCATTTATGGACGGCCCCAAAGATGCCAATGCGGCGCGTGCGGTTGTCGTTAAGAGTTTGGGTGGCGACTTAAAGGAAGAGGGGATGGAGCAAATCAACAGCCCTGATCTTGTGGCCACACGTCGAGGCTGTATGAGACCTGCGCTGTTGGAAACACGTCTGAAGCTTCGCTCATGAGGAAAACAAATTACTTTCAAGTGACTTTGAGTTACACCACTGCGGTGACACGGCAAAGGCGTGTTTCAATATCCGTAACGCAACGTTGTTGCTGAACGCGTGTCAGGCAACCCAGGTCACGTGGCCCAAGTGTGAATCTGCACAACAATAGGAGCTGTTTGTGTGCCTGGTTTACATCTGCCTCTGATATCACTGCCAACGATGTGACTCTCAACGCAAGCAATTTCTAGAGGAATCAATTCCGTCATCGTCATCGTTCGTTTCAATTAATCCGCTCGCAAAATTATCTCGCAAAGCAGAAATTGAGCCAAATTTTCGTGCCAAAACGATTTCGTGGGGAGGCCCTCACTCATCCAATCATGAATTGATAAAGGAGTTATTTTATTTATTTATTTCTGGCCTCATTCCCGGGATGCCCCTGCGAGTGCTTGGGCGAGGGGGCTGCCTTTGTCGGCCACTGAACGGGAACCCCGGGGAGTGCTCACCTTTTGTCCGACGTGCCCCTGTGCGCGGTGGAAAGGACACAGCCACATGCAAGTCAGGCCAGCAGCGGGGGAAAGGGACACACAAAACACAGCGCGTTAGTGCACGCACGCCAGCCTGCCAGCCTCTCAGCCAATTCACTGTTATCGTGCTCACTCCCCCTTGCCTCTCACGCTCCCTCTCTCCTCTCGCACTCTTTCACATGTCACACCCTCGCCGTATCTCACACTCTCTCAGCTACTCATAGACGCGCACACGTATATATTATATGCACTCTTCCAGTTTGCTGTCTTTTCTTGCATTTTATGTTTGCACATAATCACTTTAAGATGTTTTCTTGTTCATGTTTTTGTTTTTTGTTTGTTGCGGTTGCACCCGAGTCAAGAGCCGAATGGCTCACAGGGCTATACCTAATACATGAACTTGAACTTGAGTTACTCGCCGTCACTTGTTTACTCATTCGCTCATTCTGTCAATTGCGCTCATCAATTCGCTCTGCTAAGAATCCGACTATTCCGTCTCTCTGGGAAGTCGGTCACTGGTTTGCCCACAGGTCCAAGGCATTCACCTGTTCACCCACTGATTTGCTCATTCATTCACCCTCTTCCTCAATCAATTCCCCACTCATCTCCATTTAACCATCGTGCATCTCACCAGCTCACTGCCTGATGCCTCAAATTGGGCACTGCTGCCAATTAGTTGCCGACGATGAACATTGTGACGTAAAAAATATATCCAAGGAAACTGGGAGTGACGTTGGCACGAGCTCTCACTATAGAACACTATACCACATCCTCTGTTCCAATCAAAATCAATTGAGGATTCTCAGGTTAAATTATCACCTGCAGTGCCCAGCCACCCAGACATCAGACCGGGCCGTCTCACTCGCGTGCGAGTTGTTGAGGGCACATTTAAGTTTCCCCTCCCAATAAATACGCCACTAATCCCAGCTTGGTTAATATAAGGAAATCGAATTGCTTTTCGACTGCGTCACACACCAGTGAGGAAGGGCCTCAGTGTCTGATAACGTGGGCCTCCTCTCTCCTGGACTCCACTACGACACTCCCCGGGCCGTGACCTCACACGGCATTGAAAAGCAATAAACGCACAGCAGGTGCGGCAAGTCGAGGCTAGATTAAAATGTAACTCAATTCGCAACGACTCCCACAGTCCACACGTGGTGCAGGGGAATAAATACATTGAAACACTCGCAGCTAAATTACGCTCATTTGGTTCGTGTGGTTTGCAAGTGGTCCGATGTGGCCCGTAATTGCCAGCAACATTCATTCGCGTTATGCAACCTTGTTTTGTAAAAAAAATGAAATATATATGTACATTTAGGACCAGGCCGATTGGTGTTGTGGTTCAGAGCACTCGACTACCGATCAGAAGGTTGCGAGTTGAATTCATGGTCGATGGTCGAATCGCTCCAATATTGCTCAGTGGTTGATAAAACAGGTATTTGTGGGCCAGTGAACGGTGGTCGTCTCATACAAAGACGCTGCCCGGCCCCCACCCCCCGCAACAAAAATGTGGAATTTCTACGATTGGCCAATGGAGATTAGCACCAACCAATGGTTGTTCGAGCGGGAGAAGAGACACTCTGGAATTTGGAACAAAATTTACGCCGATGCCTGTAATAGGCCCGATGTTCTACGCTGACCTTTAATGAGAGGTCGGTGTGGGGTCGGCACTGGGGAGAGTGAGGTCACGGCGTGGAGGAGGCGCCCATCAGCAAGTTTTGAGATTTACGTCCATGTTGAAAAAAAGCCAGGGTCGAAAGCTCAGGTGGAGAAATTAATATATACGAAGTCGTAACACAATTACCCTGGGAAATGTTTCAACGGTGTTAGAATTAAGCTCATTTGCCAACCGTTACTCGAACAACATTAATAATGTTAACAAAGCAGAAACAGCGTACGCATGTTCGCGACACGGGTCAATTAGAATGAGCTCATGCTTACGTTAATACAATTTTATAAAGAGACATTTCAATGCTCGTCTACCACGTGGACCAAAGCAATTCGCTGCTTGGGGTGAGAGCGAAAATTAAGAACAAACGCAGCCGGCAGGTCGCAAAATTAACTGGTACCGCCACCTGCGAGGCTCATCAGCTCTGCCTGAGTTTAGCGGGGATGGCACATGGGCAGCACAATTAAAGCTGGCAGCATCACGCTCATTACAAGCAGGGATCACTGGAGCCCACAGAAGCACCGATTTCACAACGGTGAAACTCGCTTCACTCCTAGGTCACTTTCGGAAGATGAGGTGCAGGGTGTGAGCTGACCCTTGACCTACCGCCTCAGTTTAAGACAGAGAATTTTCACCACAGGATAAGATCGTATTTTTCTTAAGGGGAGAAAGAAGCCATTGCCTGTTCACAAGGCCCATGGTTTAAAATATGCTTTTCTTTACGTTTGATCAATTTCACAATTGTTTGCGGGAACTATGAAACAAATCCATGCACGCATTAGCGCAAAGAGATGTATCACTAGATATTACACTGGGCAGCGGTATAGAAGCACAGCCGAGAAAAGCTCACCACTGACTTGCAGGACGAACATTCACAAACGGCTAACGTTCTGTGCACTGCTCCCTAAAAGTGAGGGCCGCAGCCCAAAATATCCGTCCGTTATCTATTTCTCCGTTGCAGGGCAATGTTGCATGCTGGGATTCCCTGCGCTGTGTGTAAACGAGCATTTTCTAGAGAGAGAGGGAGAGAGACGCGGGTGCTTCTGCGGGGGGGACAGGGGGGGGGGGTGCGAGGAGGTTTATGTTGGGAAGTTGCGGGAAAGCGGCGCACGTCACAGGAGCACTCACCGGGGGTCCCGCGAAGCCGGGGCTCCCTTTGCTGCCCTACACAGGGGGGGAGGGAGCGATCCAGCCACCGCGGCCAGCGTCAGCGAACTCTCAACTCACGGAGGGGTGGGACGGGGGGTGGGGGCCGCGGTGGGGGGGGGGGGGTGCCGACACCTCCGCCGGCTCCGTCCACAAAACTGATGGCTGAAAAACACTTGAACTGTCCGCGGACGGGCGAGGCGGCCGGTGGTGTGAGGTGCTGGGTTTTGTTTGTTTGCCACGGACACCGAAGAACGGCCGACAGGGGACGAGCTGGTTGGGTCGGTCCCGCGGGCCTCGGCACCCCTGCGCGATGTCTCGACGGTAATTTGTGAGAAGCTTGACCGACAGATGCTCGCACGTGAAAGCTCCCTCCCGAACCGCGGACTCACCGTCACGTGCCGAGGGGCTGACGGAAAACCGGCGCTGCGGTGATGATGGCTGAACTCCACGGCGTGCGCATTTACAACTCGGTCGTGAAACCCGTCCGAACACATCACGCTGCAGCACAATTGTTTTCGCCGATCGCCGCGGTGATTTCTCACCGTCGTCAGAGCTGGAATCCGCTCTGAGCGTTGCCTCTCTCAAAAGCAACCGAGCAGCCCCCTCTCACACACACAGCCCCCCCCCTCCTCCTCTTCCTCAGCATCTTGAGACGTGCCAATCTCCCGTCGTTCTTTCTGCCCAGTACAACAACTCACCCCCTCCCCCCCCACCGCTCCTTCGTTAGGGAAACTCGCGACTGAGATGCATTACTTCAGCGTGCGGACGGGAGACGCGGGGAGAGAGCGAAAGGATTCGGCGAGCAACTCGTGGCGTCTCGCAGCGAGCACGCACTGCAGTGGGAAGAAAGCGCTGGAGGATGGGATGTCATCAGAGAGGAGCGCACAGTCCGTCCGGTCGCCTGGCACGGACGTGCGCGGAGTGGAGAGCGCGTGGATAGGGGGGGGGGGGACGCGCGCGCGTAATTGACGCGAAGGTGCGCTTTGAAGAAGAGAAAGAGGACACAAGGGGAGGAAGGGAGGGAAACGGGAGGTGAAGTGCACGAGGTGCGTAGGGAATGAGGGAGGAAAGGTAGTTGTGCGATTTACCGGAAAACCATCTCTTCCGGGAGAACCCTGCAAAAGGTTGAAAGAAAAAAAAATAAACGTCAAAAGTAAACGAGACATCTTATTAACGTGCTAATGTGTGCAGTTTAATCTTGATTTGAAGCTTTCGTGACTGCAGGAATCCATACTCTTTGGTTCTTTCGGTAAAGTCACGTAGGTAGACATTTTTTGTATTTTATTTTTGATTTATTTTATTTCTAACTACGCGACTTTACCGAAAGAACCAAAGAGTATGCGTAAAGTTTATTTTTGGATAGAGAACAGGCACGCAAGCGAAGCTCTGCGTGCCGCGCGGGGCAGCATTGGTTCGTGCTGCGACCTCCGTTTGCGGCACACTTCACTGCTGCCCTGCATGCGCTGCGGTCTGCTATGATGATACTACTACTGGGAGGAACCTCCTGGTTCCACCAGCCCACAGGGGATTATTGTGTTCGTCCGTCCGTCGTGCAGGGAGGGGCTGGGTGGGGAGGGAGGGGCTGGGTGGGGAGGAGAGGGTGGGGCTGGGTGGGGAGGGTGGGGCTGGGTGGGGGGTGGGAGGGGTGGGGCTGGGTGGGGAGGAGCTGGTCACCCCGTGGTGCCCTTATAAAACTCAACGTTTAACCTACTCACGCCGGCTTGTGCCCGCACTCACAGTCGGGCATATTTGCGGAATACACCACGCCGCCGTTGACCCTGGCCATTGACCGAGCAACCCAACGTTCCTACCAGCTCCCTCCGCAGCAGGAGGAATGTGTTTGCTCTGTGCATGCCGTGCGGCCTGCTGTGTTTCGCTATAGTGCCGCTGCACACGACGCGGTGTGATGCTTTTCGACTACGGCGCTCGGGTCTGCTGCTGTGTCTGCTGCACTTCACTACTCTTCTGCGCGTGTGGCCGTGGTCTGCTTCGTGGTTCTGTGCAGCAGTGAAAGCGATGCACGGGCAGGGGGGACGAGGAGGGGCGGATGTCAGTCGCTCCACTTACCGGCTTCCCTGCAAGACACACGCACACACAGAAGAGCGCACGGTTAGACGCTGCGACATTCATTATGATATTAACCTTTGTTATTTATAAAACACAGAACATTTAAACAATAAAAATGATCATTTACAGACAATTATATATCCACTCAGAGACAAATACATCTGTATGCTTTGTCAGTCACGGGGGTTGTTTGACCATACTTCACCACACTGGTCAGTGTGGGATTGGTGGAGGGTGGATTGGGGCAAGGAACGGTTCAGACTTCAGAGATCACTCAGCCCTGATATTATTCGTAGCCACGACTCGCCGGGCTCACGGCTCGTTGTGCCAACCAGCAATGTTGATGACAAACGTGGCGAGTTTGATTTTACAATATTATGCTTTCTCACACGTGGCTTCGCAGATCAGGGCAAAGAAACATGTTTAGATTCCCCGAGTGGCCGGGGACCGTTCTATGGACGAGAGCAGAACGAGTCGTGCCCACTCCGTGCCCAGCGACCCTCACGGCCCCTCCCCCCTGTCCCCACACCCCTGCCCGCTCCCCCGCCTGCCCAACTCGGAGCCGTGTGTCCGGCAGGGCTCTCTGGTTTCAGTGACCACTCGCACAACAAAATAATTCCTCGGCGGCCTTCGACAAACTGCATCAGCGGCAGCAGCAGCAGCAGTACCAGCCGCTGGGCTGCCCCCCCCCCTCCCGGCCCACGCCCCCCCCCCCTCCCCTCTCCACGGCATCTCGCTAGCGCCGGGCATTAATTGTGCTGACAGATCAAATCGTGTGCAGCACATGTCGCGGCGGGGCCGGTTGGGAGCGAGCGTTTCCGGTGCGGTGCCGCCCGCACTCTTCGGCTCACGCAGCGAGACGGATCCGATGCCTCGCCGGGTCCCCCCTCTCCCCGCCGGTACTGCGCCCCCCACCCCCCACCACCCCCCCCCCCAAAAAAAAAACACAATTCAAACCAACACCCCAAGCCAAAAACACCGCGACTAATAATCTGCACGCGAAAGACGACTTAGAGATAACACGAGGCGCGATTGTGACAGCTCATTCCTGCCATCGCACCCCGCATGTCACGTGACGTCGCCCTACTGCGTGCGCAACGGACACGATACTGTGGAGCCAACGCAACTTGCAGGGGTCGCGTGCCAGTACACCTCACCCCCCCCCCGCCCCCCCATGACTCCTTCCTGCCCAAGTTCCCATGAAAAATCGATTTTCTGGGCGAGCATTGTCGCTGGTTCTCAGTTGTGCGTCTCCCTTTCGATTTGTCTTCATTCTATTCTTGGGTCTGTCGGTAAAGCCACGCACCGAAAGACCCAACAATATGAATTCCTGCGGTCACAAAAGCTTTGAGTCAAGATTTGTCTTCATTAGTTCACCTCTTGGACCCGGTATATTTGGTGGAGTGCTAGGGAGGAGCGATGACTTCAACGCCGCCGTCAGTAAAATCGGATTCGCTTGAAGGGAACGGCACCTCTCCTCTGTCGAACCACTGGTGACATCACTCGCAATGGCCCAACATTCCCACTCGCTCATTACATTTCCACCCTCGACACAGGAATAAACAAAACTGTACGAGCAGCATAATCTTCGGTTACTTCCGCCGTTCCTTTATTAATATTTTATTTCGCCTCCTTAAAAAAAACCCCTCTAATCCAGCCGCTACTAAACTTGTCCTGAGCAGTTGTGAGGCTCTGGGGCTTCCCCGCCCGCCCCCCTCCCCCGGCCACGCATCACAGCCGCCCATGCCAGCTTTCCTAATTGGGCGGCAATTAAAGAAAACTTCTACACCGAAAGTCCGCGGCTCTCCGCACACACGCTCCTGGATCTCCTCCGGTGGCTATCGCTTTACCGGAAGCCTGCAAAACGCGCTTCTGTGCAGCGCCAAGCGCGAGCCTCGTGTTACCGCTGTCTCCCTTTCTCCGCTGCTATATTTATGCGTGGCACTAGAAGCTGGCGGGCGGCCAAGCGCCTGCGCTCGTCTATTAAGAAGCCAATATTTCAAACAAACTTATCACCTCTGACACAAAGGGGGCTTTGAGAAACGTCTCTATTTTTAAACCACGCCGCCCTGATTATTCGACAGCTAGCGCGGAATGGCGCCGTGACAAACTCGTTAAGGGGTTAATTAAAATGATTAACAAAAACAAACTCGGGCGACCGAGGGACGAGCGCCGTCGAACCCAAACCCACGATATTCTCAGGGTTCTTGGGACGCGGGCGGGGGGGGGGCAGTGGCACTGCGGGGTGTGACGAGAGACTCGACACTCATAACACTTCCCCTGCAAACATTCCTCTCGTGATTTTGATATCACAAAACATCCCTGCGAACCATAACCACAATCGTTTCAAGCTCAAACACCGTGAGGCACGTTCAGACGATTACACCTGACGCGTGGCTGGAAGTGAAAAATAAATAAGCGGAGTTCACAAGTGAGATTCTTAACCCCCCCCCCTCCCCGCCTGAACCCACCGTGGCGTATCTCAGCCTGGGTTGTGGAGACCCCACACGGTACAGCTTCCCTTCATTACCAACCACAGGTGGGTGGCAGGTGTGTCGTGGCTTCATTTACATATGACAATAAACTACATGTGCAGACTTTGTTTTCAATCCACTGCGGGATGAAGGCCTCCCCATGCCGTGCTGGTCATGGGGGAGTTATTTGACCGTGCAATTCACCCTGTTGGTCAGTGTAAGTTGAAGGTGTGGAAACATAGACATAGGAACATAGAAGCACAGTACAACAAATAATTTTCGCTGCACCGCCCTCTGCAGTCCACAATGTTATCCCGCAGAAAAGATTGGTAAGAGCAAAAAGGCAGACGGAATGAAAATCAGAATCTTTATTTAGACTGGAGGAAGCTGGTGACCTCTGAAACTCTTTTTCACGGATGGGTGTCGCAAGGACCGGAGCGGAGAAAACACTGAAGGAGAGCGTTCCGCCCAGACTTGATACACGTTTGGCTCTCGCTTGCTTTGGGACGTCACGCGCTGTTGTTCGTAGATTCATCGCTAAGTTTAGCGCTCGCATGCCAGAGGTACCCCACTTAGAGATAGCCCATTCAGAGGTACCCCACTCAGATGCACCCCACGCAAAAGAAAATTCATCACGTGAACTAGCAGAGGGAAATAAAATGAAGGGACCGTGAACACAAACGTGAAACAGTGAACGAATGAATGAATCCGCATGCGACGCGAACAAAAGTAGCCCCCCACAAAAAAACCCGTTACAATTATGAGGGAAACGCGCCGTGCCAAGAGTGAAAGGATTTCTCAGGTTACTGGGTGCTGTGATTACAGCTGGCTCCATCAAAGCCGCGCACCTTTCCCAGCCCCCCGGGCTCCCGACCGAGCATCGGCGAGCGCTAGCCGGCGACGGCGCCCACCACCATGAAAACAGGTACACGGAGAGAGAGAAAGAGAGAGCAAAACTCCGCACGGAGAGAGAGAGAGCACAACTCCGCACGGAGAGAGAGAGAGAGATCAACGCCGCGGGCCGTGGGTCCGGCGGCGGTGGACCGCACCCTGCGGCAGGTGCGCACCTGGCTAGGGTTGTCACCTGTCCTGGTTTGTGTTCCCCCCCCCTCCCCCCCCCAGGATTGTTTTGGTTTTGTGATCGGTTTTGAAATCGCTCGCCAACTGACGTTAACCATGGCCCGGAATCAAACTCAGTTTGGCAGGTTCATAGTGCCTACACCACCTATCTTCAAGTACACCAATTAAACAACAACAACAATAACTGCCATTCGCCACTAAGTAGCGGTGATGTCACCATGGTGCCAGGCTATGTACACTTTAAGGCCATGTGAAGTGTCAGCAAGCTTAGTTAGATATTTTTACACGTGTTTTCGTGGTGATTAAAATCAAGGTGAAGGGGTTACCAGCCCCTTGCACCCGTCCACAGCCCAAGTTGGCCGCTGTGGTGGCTACAAGTGCCCATTCACACACACACGATTAACATGTGATTGAGTGGCCATGCATCACCGCAACATCTGCCCGGCGACTGCCCACGAACGACGCGGCCACCGCGTCGTTCGTGCCAAACGACACCCCCGGCCACACCTGGGCTCTTTCCCCCCCCCCCCCTCTCGCCCGGTGCCCCCCATATCCCCAACCTGGTTAGGCCAGGAAACTGGTGCATTAGGGAGGAATGCTCAACTCAAGCCCGGGCAGCAGCAACTGTAGCCTCGACAAATCCGCGCCGCGGCTCCCGGAGGCCACGTGCGGCACCTCGAGCGTAGAGGGCCCCCGGGCCGGTGGCACACACTTTGTTCCGTTCTCACGAAGATCGGGGAAATTGTGTCTCGCAGATTTCCTTTACGTGCGCTCTATTTCCAGGCAGCAGCTGGGTACACAGGGACTGTCATCGGCATTTTCTGACTCCCCCCCCCCCCCCCCCCCCTTTATTTATAGCTCTCGTATTAAAAGGCAATTATCGTCAGGTTACAGGCGGGCCCCGCCTCGGCACTCCGCGCCAGGGCTCCAGCTCGACGTCAATCGCCCGACGAAAGACTTCTCAACGCGCTTTAGCAGTAAAATAAACCGCTGCGCCTCCGCCGATGTACGTTCGGCTCCGTGGAGCGAGACACGGACCCTGCGTTCCTCTCCAGCCGAACGAAGGAAGGGACGCATCTGAGAGAAAGCCCACCCATCGCGGGCACAGGTGCTAACTGGGTGGGCTTGTTTAACATCGCAGCACCCCGGGGGAGATGGCGGACAACTTTGGGGTAGGCTTTCATCATCCAGCAGTGGAGCGACCGTGGCCGTGACGACGTCGACTAGCGTCGAGGGAGTTACTCGTGGGCACCTCGCGTGGCGTGGAGAGGTTTTTGGTGGGGGGCGGCGGGGCCGCGCGCGGGGGGGTGGGGGCCTCGCCCGAGCGACGTTGCGTGAAATTCGCCCTAGCGTGAGGGGGTGCGGGCTTGCGTGCGCGCGTTTACGTTGGCTTTTGTGTATCCCGAGTAAAATAAAGGGACAGTTTATTTGACAGTGAAAAAAAACGACGGCGGGGTAAACAGAGAGCGTTTTATAGCGTCAAAAAGGCCACGTGCTGGTATTAGTGTTGGCTTCGTGTGGCAATAAAGAAAACATTTCCATTGGTTCGTGCATTCAAAAAAAGTTAAGCTAAACCTTTCAGGTTTTCCTCAACTACAAATAAGTAAATATTATATTACACACACACAAACAGAGACAAAGATCCACCGTATAGCCTCCAACAGACATGTTGGCGCAAGTGCAGATAGCGAGCGCCTATGATGGTCGGAAATGGTACACGCGGGGGTTGGTGGCCAACACCACACCAGGCACTCATGTAAGGCCGAGTCGTTCAAATATTCGCAACTGGTGATGGCCATGAGCGAGTATTGAACTTGGGTCGCCGGGCTCATAGCAGAGCACGCTAAACGCTGCACTACCGCTCTCCACACACACAAACACGCAAACATATACAGAAATTACATATGTCTAAATGAATAAGGTAATTTGCTCATTCATTAGTTCCCGTGCCAAGCACCACCCATCACCATAATGCAAACAATTGAATCCTCTAAACCCCGACCCCATTGCTGAATTCTCTGTTCTGGAATTTCTGGTGAATTTGCCATGCTCCCGGCTCGCCACCGCAGCCCGTCCGCCCTCCTCGCGAAAGCTACTGCGTGTACAGCGCCGCTGCCGACCACTGCTGCAACGTCCGCACGGCGCCGGTACTCTTGGAATCTCCTGCCGCAACGCTGAAGTTTGGTCAATTAACCCCAAACACGGCACGGGAGGTCCTGATCCAGCAGCGGACGAGGACACGCGGTACAGCGGAGCTGCCGTGCAGTGTCCCGCGCACCGCACTGTAAACTCGACCGCCCAGGTTCGATTCCTGGTCACGGCTAACGTCGTCAGGTGGCGACTATTATTTGAACCGGTTCTGGCTGCCTCCCCCCCCCCCTTCTCCAACTCGCACGAACCATGGGGGAGAAGTATGGTCAAACAACGGCCATGACCGACACGGCGTGGTGAGGCCTTTATCCAGCAGTAAATTGACAAAGAACCGTACACGTAACATTGCATATCGTTGTACGGGAGTACTTCTCTTGAATGCTACTTTAATAGAGAAGTACTCCTGGTGGGTGCTTCTGTCCAGACAACTACGCCTGTCACCCCCTCCCCCCAAATCTGCCCCCCCGGCCCCCTCCCCGCGTTATAAACGCCGCTGAACACGTGCGACTGAAGAGAGCGCGAGGAAAGCCCTGGCCACCACGGTAACCCTAGCTCACTTCCTGGCCTCCGGTTTCGCTGGGAAGGCTCTAAACAAGGGCCGTTAGGGGCGCACCGCTGCGCACCGCACCAACGCTACCCAGGGGAGCATGGGAAGGAGAGGAGGGAGGGGGGCAAGGGGCGGCAGAGGAGTCTTCTCTCGCTCTGCCAATGCTCACGCGCATGTAACACCCGGGGGGAAGGGAGGGGGTGGTGGCTTAATTTCTCACCGATGATTTTTCCCGGGAGTATGCGGAGCGTGTGACGAGTGGTCACGGCGATCGCGACAAGAGTACGACTCGATGTGGTGCGGAAATATTTTTTGGTCGTGAAAATCTTTTCTGAGATGTCAGCCTGGAATCCCCTGGCTCCAGGTTGAGGAGGCGATACAAACTCCACCCGCCCGCCGGGTTTTTCAGACTCAGGGGGGGGATTTGTTGATGATTGGCATATGAAGGTAATACGGCCTCCGATGAATCACTCCCCTCGCAATTTGGTTCACTGTTACAATCTGGAGAAATTGAATATGGAGAATTGCTGCTTTATTTGCCGAGGTGGTAAATACAGAATCTCGAGTGGCTGCAGGGTTTACATGACCAAATTACATACGACGTGTATGAATAAAAAAATAATCTATTCTGACACAATGCACATATCCTTAATGCCAGAACTAATTGTAATAGATCAATAGATGCATCACTACTTTGCTAAAAGGCAACGTGTGACGATGATGATTATAATGATGATGCCTCATCAGTGCTTGGCCCCCATCAGGTCGGGTTCCCCTCGGGATCCGCACGGTCTGCGAGTGCCCGTCAGGCTGGAGAGAGCACTGCTGATGAGGCCGATGCCAGTGCGTTCCAGTTTCTCAGTGGGTCTCTGTGTGAGTCCACGGGTCTCTGTGTGAGTCCACGGGTCTCTGTGTGAGTCCACGGGTCTCTGTGTGAGTCCACGGGTCTCTGTGTGAGTCCACGGGTCTCTGTGTGAGTCCACGGGTCTCTGTGTGAGTCCACGGGTCTCTGTGTGAGTCCACGGGTCTCTGTGTGATTCCACGGGTCTCTGTGTGAGTCCACGGGTCTCTACGTGGGAAGCTATTGCCAATGACTCCACCCGCACACATTATCACCCGAGACTGGAACACCCTCGGGTAGAATTTGCAGCCTCGTCCACCTAGTGCCTTGCACCACCACCACTACCAACCACTAGCACCTCGCTGTTATCGTTAAACTTCGCGCCGCCAGTGTCGAGTTTGATTTATTTTGTGCAATGCACGACTTTTTCCGCCCGGCAAATGATCGCTGCACTTGCGCATGCAGTGGCGGAGAGTAACATTGCAGAATTTGGGCTTCATGACTCTGGCAATACATGTGAAGGGGGGGGGGGGGGGGTGGTGGGGGTGGGGGACAGCCTCACCTGGCTCCCCGGTTCGCCCTCGCTTGCCCATCCTGCCGGGAGGTCCTGCAACACAGAGGCAAGAACCGTCAGACCTCGTGGACAGCCAATGGTGTCCTCCCAAGTGACCCCAACAATTGGGGTCAATCTTCAACGTAGCGGTCTGACACGTTGAGGCTCTGTGTCCTGCAAAGGACGAATCAAAGTGTTCTGGTTTCACCATCCTTCCCTCTAGCCCGCTCCTACATTCCACTCTTCCCTGGGCCACTATTATTCGCCCTGACCACAACCACCTCCTGAGAAACATTCGCAAGGTTGCAACCACCGACTTCTTCAGAACACATTGAGATTTAAACAAGAACAGTTGATTATTTTCTTTTGTTTTAATAATTGCCTCCGGCATCATGTTTTTGTGATCGGGAGCAGCATCGGCACGATTTCCTCACTGGGTCATGACCTTTGATTGGACTGTTATCTCCGTACCCCAGTGCTGGATTTCTGGGTTGTTATCGATCTTCCCTCACCTCTCATTACCCCACACCGAAAAACAAAGATCTCCCGTGTAGCCTTTATCTGACTCTTTTGGCAAGTGCTGTTAGCGAGCACCTATGAAGCTCAGCACGGCACACAATGGGGTGGGTATTCATTTAAAGCTCAGTCAACCTACAGGAGGTCTAAATATATTCCAGCAATGTTAGCCACGGCCAGGGATCAAACCCAGCTATCTGGGTTCACAACACTGTGTGATGAACCATTACGTTATTGCTCCACACACGCATTCACGTCGACAAATGCACTCGCACAGTTGTACAAACACTTAGCCAGACACTGTGAACGCGGCTTTCTCAGAGATTGGTGGCGTTCGAGGGTTCTTCCTGCCGTCGAGTGCTAAATACACCCCCTTGTCAATTTATCTGCAGGACTTAGTGGTGGCACTTGACACATCGGGACACTCGACAGCTGCACTAGAGCCAGGCCAAATGCTATCGCTAATATGACGGACTTGAGTGGCAGCGCTGTAGTGGGGGAAATAACAGGGCACTCAACGGCCGCACCGACTCTTCAATCGAGCACTCGACAGCTCAGCGACGGCAGGCTGCGTAGGCACGGCGGCTCCGCTCGGCGCGCTGCCGATTGATCGTTCACGACGCTCTGCGCGCCGACGCTGGTCGCGAAAGTGCAGAGGCTTCGTTGGGGCTCAGAGGGCGCACGAGGCACTTTTGCCCTCGCGTGGCACAAGCGTCGAACGAGATCGCCCGCGAGATCTCACGCGAGATCGCCCGCGAGATCTCACGCGAGATCGCCCGCGAGATCTCACGCGAGATCTCACGCGAGATCGCCCGCGAGATCTCCTGCGAGATCGCCCGGCGCGCCATCGCACCCGCGGGTTGACCGAGCGCAGGGGCTGGAACGCATCGCCTCCGATTTTAAGTGACATTCTTTCCGTTGATCTTTTCTGCCGCTTAATCTAATTATGCAGAGAGGAAGCTCAGCCGAGGATGCAAAGCCTTAATATTATTATTATTAAAAGCGTGGTTCCAGTTGTGGTTGCGGTGCGGATGTATGGTGGGTGAATCTAGGGCGACAGGTCGGGCTCTCTGCGTGCGGGTGTTAGATTAGCGGACGTCTCCTCTGATGCCACGAGGTGCCCCCCCCCCCATATGCTTTGTTCAATTTGGGTGCACAATAAAATAATAAAAATAAAACATAATAAAATAATTCTCACGACGTTTCGGCCACAACGCAAGCAGCCGTCCTCAGGTGAAGAACAGGTCTGTCAGAAAGACAGCGTCTCATTCAGACCTGTTCTTCACCTGAGGACGGCTGCTTGCGTTGTGGCCGAAACGTCGTGAGAATTATTTTATTATGTTTTATTTTTATTATTTTATTATTTCCATTCTACGTGACTTTACCGAAAGAACCAAGAAGATGAATCCCTGCAGTCACGAAAGCTTTAAATCGAAATTTAAATTGGGTGCACAACTTAAGCAACTTGTGCCTGTTTAAAAAAAGAAAAATCACTCGACAAACAGTGAAAAGGTTCGAAGGCAACCAAAACCTTTTTTTTTAAGGAATGATAAAAAAAACTGCTCGAAAATAAAACCATCGCCCGCTGTGAGCTCCTCAAAAAGTGTTGCGGGAGAGAGAGAGAGGGAGGGAGAGGGAGAAATCGACAGGGCCACCTGACGCTAACCCTCACGCCGTCTCCTCAAAGTCCTCACGGTAAACGTAGCTGCCCGTGTGAAACAAGCACATTTCCACGGCTGACAGGGTGGGGGGAGGGGTGGGGGCAGGGGGAGGTCAACGCCGATGCTTCTGGGAGTTTGAGAAACTGGACAGAGCAGCAAATAACACGGCGGTCACTCATCCCCTTTGTCTGCCGATGCGTCTTCACGTCACCACAGTTCAAAAACCCTCGCTCGCGACGCGGTCATCTGTATGTATGTACGTTGAACTTCTTTCGCACCATACGTAGCCTTCCGTGCTAATCGGAGGTGCGGGGGAAGGACAAAGAACGAAACGCAGAAAACCGTTCTAAAGAAATGAGTTTTCAATCTGAATTTTAAAAGTGCACAGCTCCTGTGGCTTCGGAAGGAAGAGCGTCCCGGACGGCCACAGGAGTGCATCTGAAAGCGCACGATGCGGTGACGACCGACTTTTCGTTCGATGGTTAGCCAAAGGCCGCCACCGCGAGGATGACCGGAGTTTGCGTGATGGTTTACACTCCTCGTCTGTCGAAAGGGCAGACAGCCGCGGCTGGCTCACGGGGACAATGCAGCTCTAACGTGGCGCGCGCCAACGTTGTCGTCTGGATGCGATCACGATCGAAACAAAACGCTTACCAACGAATATAAAAACGGTGAGCGATGTTCACAGATGGTTTGGGTTTGCCTGACAAAACTGGCAGAACCGAGCGACGGGTGTTTATCTTGGACAGGTTCACGGGTGCACGACACTTGCCATGTACGCACGCGCTTACACACATCTATGCGTGTGTATGGCCCACAGGGTACGCAGAACACGACCGCAGCAGACAACAAGACGAGCAACAGACGCATCGTCAACGCAAACCGCTACACAACGGCCATTGTGAGCGGCGCCACGAAATGAATGGATACGCACGCTGCAACCCACACGGCACGCGTACGCACGCAGGCAAAGGCACACGCAACCGCCGGGGAACTCTATTAAGCGGCACTTCAAAGTGGCCTTTTCATGCCCGCTAATGTTGACGTGCTGGCACAAACACCGGCGTTCGAGCGTGCGTGCGTGCGCACACGATTTGGCCACTCCGTGCAACAGGGGCGGTAAATGGGATCTCGCCTGAACCTCTCTGAATCCGAGCACAAGCCGATGCTGCCGCTGCTGCTGCTGTTTCTGCCAGGCACGTGGCTTTTGTTTGAACAATTGTACGCAGCATCGCCCAACATGCCACAGACAGGCATCGCTCGCTACAAATTGGCCCCTTGTACGACAACGACAAAAAAAAATCGCTGGGCTGTGTCCGACGGCAATCGCACATGCTACCAGCCGCTGCTGCTGACCGCCAACAAAAATACACCTGCGAATATAGGGCAGTGGAAGACGAACGAAGGAGAGCGTTCGTGTTGTCGTGATTCGCCGGTGACCAAGAGGCTTGAGCAACTAATGCGTGCGGTTTATTCCTGTTCACGTCCTGACCGTCCTGTGTCCTGTGATGGCAGCGACGCCTCGCGTGGTGTGCATGCGCGCACTTTAATGTTTTGGGTAAGACACTAAATGAATGCTTTAAAAAAAAATTTAGATAAGAAACACTCGCGGTGATGAAATGAAAAATGAGAATGTGTCAATTTATTCCATAGTACCGCTTAAATAGTTTTTTTTGAAAACGTGAATATGAATGAATTGAAACATTTTCACATTGGCAGTGTCGTATATATATCTCCGCCGTGCTCCATCAACAGCCGTCAATTTGAGATGGCTCCCATACCCCACCTCGACCCATCCTTGTTTGCCAAAGACGAAAAACAGGCAAGGGTGGAATGAGTAAAAAAAAAACACACGCGTGTTGAGGTTTCTTTTGTTAATAAATGCCTGGTTGTGGCACGAGCGAGTGGAGAGCTGACAGGAGTGCGCTTACCGCAAGCATGTTGTGCTGGGAGACAACAACATTGCCCTGTTTGGTACGTGTGTGTGTATACGCGCACATGTACAGCCGCAACACTCAGCCTCGTGTGTGGGCACTCGTTAAAACAGCTGTGCGCAGATCCAGGGATTATACAGAGCAAGGACGGCACAAGGAGGGAGGACATTTCCCCATTGTCATGAGGACATCCAGTCATGGGGAGCGCCACAAGGGAGTATTTGGGGGCGAGGAGTGAGGTTTTGTAGCTCTGCTTTGTGTCGTGGGATGTCACTGAGCAATTGCGGGATGATGACGTATGAAAGGGTGTCGCAGATCATCGTGGTCAAATCAAGGGCCCGCATGTACCACTGGTTATTGGCACCACTGCGAGGTGGGTGACAGCATTGTACATTTACCCGGGAGAGCAGTATAATGGCGTTATTTAAATTCCCAAAATCACGAAGAGTGGAGTTAGCTATGAGTGGAACTACTCATAGGAGAGGTGGGTACTCGGGTGATGCAGCAGCAGCGGAGATGGGAAACATCGTTAAGCAGTTTGCTACACAGTTCATGAAGCAAATCTGCTCGTGGTGGGTAACGATTTCACGTGGCCGGGCACGAAGGAAATGCCCCAGATGACAGCTGCTTCCAATGCCGATTGACGCACGACGAGCGTGCTCTGAAATTTGTACCGTGCTCCGTGCGTGTGAAAAACCCAGCACTTGCACCCAAAGGTCTGCTAAGGCTATACGCGGGGATATTTATCTTTGTAAAAAACAGATCTCGCCCGTCCACCACATTACACGCCTGCCACCGGGCGTCGTTCCGACAATGCGGTAACGCGATCCCGTCAGCGGGCGTCCCCTTCGCGAAGCGCAGCTTCGGAAACAACGCAAAGCGAACAAATTAGAAGCAACGGTCTCGGCGAGGCGGCTCGTGAGCTGGACAGTCGGCACGCCGTGAGAACGAGAGACGGGGGATGGGGGTAGAGGGGGGAGGGAGCTGGGGTGGGGGGTTGGGACCTCCAAGTCCCCTTGGGGCCAGAGTCGGCACCCTTTGATCTCAGGCTCCGCTCAAGAGTAGCAGCAATGCCGGGTGCTGCATAACGAGCGTTATCAGAGCTGCCTCCTCTGCCCCCCTCTGCCTCCACTGCCTCCTCCTGCGGGCTTCGTGGGACTGTGATGGGAAGGGGGAGCAGGTGGGTGAGATTATGGGGGCCTCTTTTAAAATACTTTTTTTTGTATCAAACTGTCTGGCAGCTCAAAATAAATTCCCTTATGCTGAAACGGCAATGATTATTCGTCAGAATCTTAACTTAATCAAATTGTCAAAAGTCCGGTTAAAAAATAATATCTTGGCATCGTTACAGAGGCACACTTTGATCCTGGGCCCTTTCGAGTAGTAGCACGGTCGCCCTAACATGTGCTGCACACAAACACACACACACATACACACACGCCTGGTCACGCAAACACACACACACACATACACACACGCCTGGGCACGCAAACACACACACACACATACACACACGCCTGGGCACGCAAACACACACACACACATACACACATACACACACGCCTGGGCACGCAAACACACACATACACACATACACACACGCCTGGGCACGCAAACACACACACACACACACAAACACACACACACACTGGTGGACAAAGTGCGTTTGAGGCTAAAATAAATAACCAAATATTCGAAAAAGCAATATTTGGAAACACATGAAGCGAGGAGGGGAAGAAAAATGTATAAAGAAAACATTTAATTAGAGAACACAAGTCACTTATTTGTTGCAGGCGCTGTCAAATAGCGGAGAAGAAGAAGAAGCAATGCACGGAGGCCCAAAATAGCTGTGTGCGGGCCGCTCTGTTTGGGGATCGTCCGCGGCGCGCTTGCAGGGGAGCAATGACGGAGTTATTTTCTTAATTGGACGGAAACCCGTAGTCCGATTTCGCGCGATGAGTGACCGTCCCCCATACACCCAACTGAGAACGCGCGCCGACGCCGCCCGGGCTTGGCGGGCAGCGGTTGGTTACGGCGGAGGCGACATTTCTCTACTTGCCGGGGTTACGGGATCCGTTTGTTTTGCGCAGCGCGCGGCTCGTTCACACCCCGAGAGGAAGCGCGCGCGCGCACGCACGACGCGGAGAAATAGCCACGCGCTGCTCACGGAGCGATTCGCGCACGCCACGCGCGCGAGATGCCACGGCCGGCCCTCCGCGGGGTGGGCGGTGGTGGTTGGTGGTGGTGGTGTTGTCGTTAATTAAAGCCGGCACGGCTTTTGCGGGATTTAGCCGCGACCGTTTTAGCCGCACGGCGAGCGCGCGCGGTTAGAAATGTGGCGGTGCCGGTGGGGTGTGCGGGATGGTCAAGGTCGGTCGGGCAAATGCGGTGACCCTGAGAGAAGAAACATGGAGCGGACGCCTCGTGAACGTGACGTGACCAGAGTGGCGTTAGAGGCGATTTGGTTGGGGGCAGCGAGCACAGAGGTTTGTGGAAATAATATGCAGGCGATGGCAGTTTTGGATTTGTGTGCTTGAGCTAATTTGCTGATAGCTCCTCACAGCACGCGATATAATCGCGTGCAGCACCAGAAGTGCCCCTCAACAAGTGGTGGCTTATTTTAGGCGCTGCCACCCAACACTGGTTTAAATAACATTGCATTCCATTTTGCCAAACATGTGTTTAAATTAAAACCAGGCAATGCTTGCAATGTTCCTGTTGCTATTTTGTTTGCATGCCCGACAGGCAAAGGGACGTAATTAAAACCGGTAATGTCCCTATACGTCAGCCAGGTGTATCTGATAATCATGCCCAATTTCAGTTTATTACAGTGGCCCGGACGACTACCCTCCTGGTTCTCGTGGAATTTAGTTTCAAGCCACCGATCCCTGTAACAGTGGTGGGCACGCGAGTTCGCAGATCACAGTCACGCACGCTAACTGGCGCCAAACACCGAGGCACACGCAGGAGGGAGACCGAGCCACGGCATCGGAGCCTGTTTATTGCCACGCGACGGTTAAAAACAAATGATTTATCTGTGTTTGGACGTCGTAATTCTTTGGTATCTTTGTTCTGTTTTGCGAAGTTTTTTTCCCCGTCAGCGTCGACGTTGCGACAGGAAGACTTATGCAATGGGCCACTTAGGAATTGCAATGAAAAAAAATTATCCTCCAGTTTTTTTTGTACTCCCTCTTAGGACTAAATTGCGGTTACATTTTACAACACTGCTTTTTGCTTTTTTGAGGAAGCTTGACTGCGGACCCACATGCGTCCACAATCAGGGTTTCTCAAAGTCGTCCAATTGTGACTGCTGATTGAACCCTGCACGTCAGGGCGGAGACTACACAGCACACCCTGCTCGCTGCCGCTAACAGCCCGCGGGCGGAACACGCGGGTACACGCATGCAAGCATGCGCACAGATACATTAAGACATACAAAGACAAATATCCCCCGTGTAGCCTTTCACAGGCTGTTTGGGCAAGTGCTGTTAGCGAGTAGCAAGCAACCTATTACGGTCGGGCACGGCGTACGAAGGGATGGTGTGGCCAGCACCACAGGAACACGTGCATGCATAGACACATGTGCACACACGTGTCCACACAGACGTGGAGGCATGTACACATGTGCAATTACACACACACACACAGAGGCACATCACACACGCACGACCGCATGTGCACAATACATGTGCACACGCACGACTACGCACACTTGGACGTATACACACAGAGACACGCATACAAATACACGCATGGGCACATGGACACAAGCATATGCACACACGTGTGTGCCCCCTAGCACACAATGTTCACGCGCAGACACACCAACGCGCACCACTGCCATGCACGTGCACATCTATAGAAAGAAACGACAGCCCTGTTCAGATCCAAATTTGTACTCGGACAAGCTGAGGTCAAAATCCAGAATTGTCATCTTTTTTTTTAGTTTGAGGAACTTGGTCGGAAAGCAGCGCCTTGCGTATTTTTAGGAGGTGGGGGGGGGACGCAGGGGGCAAGGCGCACTACTCAAGTGTCCTCCAGGCCACGTCGGAGGGGTAGGGTGGACGAACGCACGCACGCACCCAAGCACGCGCACGCACACACGCACGCACGCACGCACCCAAGCACGCACACACGCACGCACGTACCCAAGCACGCACGGCTAGTGACCAACGAGGGAACAAGCGGAATGCCCGGCCACCGCCACCGCCACCGCGCCCTTCTCCCCGAGCCCCCGCTATTTCGAGCGAGGGAGACACGGGCGCATTGTTCATCGCTGGCGGCGGAACAGGCACGGACGTGGTGGTTGCCGCTGGTGGGGACAATGTGCCTTGACGTGCACATAGGCTGGCACAAGCGCCGTGGTGACGTCAGCGCCACTTGGTGGTGGCGAGTGGCGCTCTTCGTTGTTGTTGTTGGCGGGGCAAAGGTGCACGCCAAGAGCACTCGCCCCAACAGTCTGTGAAAGGCTACACGGGGGATCTTTGTCTTTGGTGGGGCAAAGCGAGGGGGTGGGGGGGGTGTTGCTGGGGGTGGCGGAAGCCGAGTCCCGGGGAGCGCGGCACTGAGGTTGAGATTGTTTTTTGTAGGGGGCCACTTGGACATTCGGGGGGGGGGGCAGAGTTGGCACGAGCTTCCCTCCGGCGCTGACGGGTCGCGGCGAGTCGAGGGGTTCGCATCGTGCGCCCGTGCCAGCCGCGGGCTGCTGGCAAGCGCTCAAGGAAATGTGCGATGCCAAGAAGAGAAAAATACAATTTGGAACGTGGGCCTCCTTCGCTGCCCCCTCACCGCCCCCCCCCTCCACTAGTGCACCTGTTGGCTGCAAGGAGACTTCCCCGTGTCTCCCAGGGTTAACGAATCTGCCTGTCGCTAATTAATGACGCGTGGTGCACTGCGTAATGTTGAATTGACAACATGTTTTTTTTAACACGGTTGCTGAGCACAGGCCCACATGTCTCAAACAAAAAGCGGTCATCCGGCAAATAGTGCTGTTGAAGGTGTAATAGGTAGAGTCAGTTCGTTTCTTGATTTGAACAAGGTTAAAATGTGACTCAGCGCTACGGCATGACCAGTAATAACAAACGACGCAACTCAAGCCTTGCCAAATATCAAACAATAAACAAAGAATTTATATCAACAAATACTATTTTAAATGAAAATTCCATTTTTGTTTTCGTTTAGGGCAGAGGATAAGAGAGGAGGGGTGATGGGGGGAAAGGGGACGGGATGTGCGGTTAGGGCAATGGCTGGGCTGCTGAGCGAAGCAGACCACAGAGTCATGGCATTGATGATGAGGCAAGCGGGTGAGTGGGTGGGTGGGTGAGTGAGCAACCAGGCGAGTGAGTGGGCGAGGGAGTGAGTGGGTGAGTGAGTGGGCCGGCGAGCGAGCGAGCGAGTCGGCGGACGACCGTCGGGGTGGGTGAGCGCGGATGAGCAAGCGGGCGGGTGAGTGGGCAGGCGAGTGGGTGAGTTAGTGGGCAAGCGAGAGAGTTGGAAAATGGGTGAGTGAGCGAGTGGGTGAGTGGACGGGTGGATAAGTGGGTGAGCGAACGGGTGAGTCAGTGGGCGGCCGTGCAATCTGGAGGACATGGGGCCCAATCACGGCAGAGTCTTTCGGCTGCGATTCGTCAAAACCCGGGACACACGTGGAAGGCATCAGCCGTGATTATCCTGGATGGGTCAGCTCTGTGTGCAGCGGCAGCTCGGAGCGAAGCTCGCAGCGCGGGGCTGCTCAGTGACAGCTGCGAAACGATCGTCGATGCAATTGTGTTGCTCGCGATAGGTGAAAAACAGATGAGCATGCTTCATCAAAGGTATGGCCGTGCCTCTGATTGACTCGGGCAAATACAAGGAATCGCTGGAACATGTTCATGAGAAACGGCCCCCCCAGCCCCCACGCCATCACTTTCACTTGAGTCTTTATCTACTTACGTAGCCGTACGTATGCTGCGCTTCGAAATGAAAAGAAATTAGGGCTCCAGATTGACGGCAGTTATTTTGAAAATCTGTAAAATGCAATAATATCTACTCCCCCCCCCCCACGCCAGCCATCCATTCGCTGGAGTCAACACTGACCAATGTAATTCATAACAACGGTTGTTGGGTTAGATTGCGTAAATATCAATGAGTCATCGTGCTAAGACCGGCATCAGGAAGACTCATTCACAATTCTGGCAAGTCGCCTGATGAAGCTGGTTGTAATCACCAGCGAAACGTCGTACTCAATCGCAAATGTTGTGGGTTTATTCGCCATCCCACCGATATGCTGAAGTAACAGCTAACTGGCACGTTTTGTTCACACGGCAAATCTTACTAATTGGCTGTGTCGGGTGGTGGCGGGTTAACGACACATTTATAATTACGAGATCTAACCCAAAACCTTGATCATTAAGGGACATTATAAGCAAACCCAACTTACACTATAACTACAAAAAACAAATGATCGATGTTGGGGTGTGGTGGAGAGGAGGAGGAGGGGGGGTGTCCACTTCTATTGTGCCACACGTTCACGTTTGTAGTCCATCGCCGCACTGTGCGGGACCGTGGGTGGGCGCAAGCAGTGCCAACTTGCATGGCAAGCGGAAAAGCGAGAGCGAGGAGAAGAGACAGGAGTCGGGAAGGTCGTGGGAGACGTCGATGGGGTGAGGAGTAGGGAAGGGGCGGGGGCACCGGCAAGTTTAAACAATCAAAGCCAAAGAGTGCGGACAGGCAGCCCCCGCAGGACGGAAGGGGGGGGGCACTCGGAGGACACGATGGAAGATCGCGGAGATGACACGAATCCCCCGACCGATCGCCCCTTCCTCTCGGCGGGAGGGTCACGGAGCCGTGGGGGACGGCCGTTGTCGGCCGTCCGTGTTCATCATCGTCGGGGAAGAGAAGAGCTGCTAACAGAGCTCTCTCTCTCTACTCTCTCTCCTCTCTCTCCCCGCGCCGGGGGGGGGGGGGGTGAGAGGCTGCGTGTTGACATCGCGGCGGTGTCGAGTAGTCACGTGCCGTGCCCCCCCCTCCCTCACCCTGGTGCATGGCTCTTTGCTCTCAAATATTGTACATGGTGCTGCTCTTGGTGATGGGGGCAGTCACGCACGCACACATAGCCAAGAATGTACGCACATACACACACACACAAACCCATAGGCTACACGCACACACAGCCACACACGAAAGCAAGGATGCACATGCACACAATGACAAAGATCCCCAGGAACCACGCCCGCCACATGCACACACACACACGCAGAAACAGTCACACACACGCGCGCAAGGATACACGCACGCCCACACACATATGTGCACACAAGTGTAAACATACGCATGTTTGCACATGTTCTCACACATGTACATTATGATGATGACCACCATCATCAGTCACAATCTATCGACTTCTGGATGAAGGCCTCTCGAATTCTGCCCATGTACGTGCCATATCTCAACTAAATACGTCAAATAAAAGGCGCTTTCTCCTCAAACAAGCGTCGGGCAGTGATCATTGGAGGCCCTGAGCCAGTGGTACAAATGCCACGTTTTTATGGCAGGGCCCAGTTTATCCTTAGAATGACCACTGCTGACTGTTAAGCGTACACGCCAGAAAAAAAGGGGAAAACCCCTATTATCATCATACACGCACACTTGTACAAGCACATGAACGCACGGATTAAAGCATCGTATGTATATACACACATTGGTCGAGTCGTACATTCACATCCAGGTGCGCACACCTAAGACATGTTATACAGCATCAGCACGGTGTCGAAAGGCCCTCAAAGAACCCACTCGGTGCAGCAATAGGCGCCGCGACGTGAACCCAAGCCTGTGCCCCGGAGCACGGAGCCCGCCCTTGCGTGCGCCTGGATCCTGAGTCCTGTCATCGAGTCTGGGTCCTGCGCACAATTACCGCGGAATCTGTCGTCAGCGCCTCCGTATTAAACTGACCCTGGGCTGCTCTCCCCCAGCACGATCGGGCCCCGTGTCTCCATCATCGCAACTCACGGTTGCACCCCCCACCCCCACCCCCCCACCCCCCCCACCGTATACCACCCTGCAGGGCGATTCATTAACGTCAGCGCTCCACGTGTCTTCATTTCAGCCCCGGCTCTGGTTTGTCTTTGTTGTTGTAACAGACTCCGAGAATCTCCATGCAGAGATACTTTTTTGTCGATACGTCGTTGGACGAGGGCCTCAACCATACCAGCAATGACGTGACCTTAGAAGTACATTACAACGGCGGATTGTGTTGCACCGCCCTCCTCTGTGCCCACAACGTAGCCCTGTAGCATCTAGCACTACCTACTCATAAGACAAGAGTTCCACTGACACATACACACCTCTTTTATCGGTCAACGCTTAAACACGGTTAATTAAAACAACGAAGGCCATGTCAATACTTGTTCAGATCGCGAGGAAGACCAACTAGTTTTCTGATCGGTGTAATGTTTCGTCCGTGCTGTTAATTTTCAAAAAAACCCACTTGACTTAAACGAAGGTAACTTAAAACGAGCGAACAGCAACTCCAGCAGCCCTGTAAGACTCCCCCCCCCCGTTAATGTTACGATACGTGCACAACTCTGGCTAAACGGGGACTGTTATTGTGCCGCCTGTGCGTGCTTCTTTGCGATTTGGCGAGGGAGGGAAGAAGAAGCAAAGCACAAGACGCTGAGGCGCGTGGGCTCACACCCCCATCCCCTTGGCAATCTCACTAATTACACATCCCTGCCGGGAGAGTTCCTTTACCTGGGCAGCTGCTCAGATTTATACACTCCAGCCTACTTATTATTTTGTTCCCTTAAAATGATGCAGTTTTTTTATTTGTACAAAAAAAATTGTTTACATTGTTAATCTCGCGGGCAAAAAGGCTCAAAGCTCTCGCTCGCTCGCTCTCCCTCGAGGGGACTTGATCTCGTACAGGCGAGAGGGTTAATTTTGCGTTTCGTGGCGCTCGAAAAACAACGGCCCGGTTTCGCGGAGAACACCACAGGGTCAGACGAGTCGCGAGCGTGCGGGGACGAAGCACTGGCAGGCGAGGCCCACGAAGAGCGCACTTGACACAGCAGATTCAACCACGAGACTCAATCACGTGATGTTCGAGGTTCCTGCTGCTGCTGCCACTTGACTTTGTTATCCATTTGGTAGCTATTGCTCGAGGTATATGGTGTGCACATGGGAGCTAACTGAGAGCATTTAGCTTTACAAAAATGTAGTTTAATGTAACTACAGAAATTACCGCATGCAGGTACAAGAGAACACACTTACTTATCACACAATTTACCATAGCGAAAGAAGGCAATGGTTTATCATTCAAATGAGCATGGGGCAGTGCTCACGTAATCTTTACAACCCGGAGGCGGGGGTGGAAATTCCACATTCCTATGGAAATCTAGAGTCTAAGGAACATTAATTTTCAAGAAGTTTACCACTCAATTTGATCGACCTATAGGCCAAGCCAAAGACCTGTGAGGTTCCACAAAGTTGATGCCTGCCACCAACATCGCAAAGCAATAATACTTATACGCATCGAACGAATCCGATCAATGAGAGATATCTCTTTGTTGCCTCTAATGGGTTTGGGGAGGGTTGCTTGGCCCAGGGGAGTTTGTCCTGGCGGTTGTTCCCAGGGCGGATCGGCGGAGGGTGGCGGGGGGAGAGTAACGTGGCCCCCCGCCCGTGCTCTCGGCACGACCACGCGGGCTAGCGGGCGGCGCGGCCTCCGCTCGACGAACTCTCGGGGTCGGAGGAGGGGCGCAGCGACGGGGCAAGGGTCGCGGCGATGAGCCAAAGCAGCGCGCGTGAGGACAGCAACCCGCAGGAATGCGCTCTGCACGGCGTTGTCGACTCATCGCTCGCATCGGGCGGATTTGTCGCGGGCTCCGTTTTAACGGTGGCCGGAGCAAATTTGCGTAGATGGGGCAGTGGGTGCGTGGGGGGGGCAGTGCCCCGCCTCCCACTCCCCACGCCGATGTGGAGGCGCGAGGTGCCGGGGATAGGTCGAGGCGCAACAGATCAGAGGGCCCAATCAGGCCCGTGCCATCTGGAAACAATGAGCTGTCACTGGCGCATTAGGCTGAGCGGTACAAAAGACCTGAACTCAAAGGGTGCTACACTCCTCGAGGGCTCGACATGTGGAAGTAATTAGGGTGGTTCTCAGACACTGTCAATAGGATCAGCAAACAGACGCGGCACTCCAGATGTGCCAGCTCGCTCTGGGCAGCACTTAAAGGGGCGACCGTTTGAAATGTCCACTGCTCACGGGTGGCAGATGCCACTGCGCTCGCCAGTGGAGCCGGGTGCAGCGGCGATGCAACGCAGAAGTGGGTCAAGCAAACGCTTAGGGCCCCATGCAGCTCAAGGGGACCCCAGGTGGTAAAAGCATGCAGAGCGCAGAGACTATCGGCTCAAATCCTGATTCACCTGAACGTAACGAGCTAATTAACACGAACATCAGATGAATCTCGCCTGCATCTCAGTTCTCTCGTTTCACAATATCTTTATTTAAGTCTCCCTAAGCCCACTGTGCGTGTGATGTATGCGGAGAGGTGTGTGTCGCTCAAACGCTGGCCTTGCGAGTCACAAGGGAACTCGCAGGAATCAAACACAACAAGCACGTACGATGGCGAAAGATTACTGACTCCCGTTAGCAAGAGAGGTCATCATCCTTGGCTACGGACTGCATAACGGTGATGATCCAAGTCGCCACGAATTTAACCTCAATCCATTGAAGCGAGTCTTGTTGATATCTCTTCTGCTCATCTCGTGTAGATGTTGTACATTGCAAGGCGGGGTCGGGGGGTTGTGGGGGTTGTGGGGGTGGTGGGGGTAGGGCACCAAAACAAATTTCTGCATCGGCCTCCCCCCCACCCCCTTCCATGGGCCAGCATGATGACCACCACGTGGCAGCACCCCCACGCCGCCTGGGGGGGGAGGGGGGGGGCACCGGGGTGGGGGGGGGGGCACCGGGGTGGGGGGGGGCACTGCAACCCAGGAGCGCGGTGTCCTCACCTGGCGGCACGTGACACGCGCCACGGTGCCAACAAGCCGTGCCCGACCGGGGGACGTTAACGATGTGCGAGCGAGCGTCACCACCATCCCCGCCTTAAGCCGCGCGCCACTTGGCATCACAAATAAACACGACGAGCCTGGCAACCCGGGCAACCCGTCGCCACGACTCTTCTGCGGGGCCCGCGATCTCTTTTGGCCGCGGCTCAGACCGAGCGCCTCTGAGAGCGATGGTGGCGATGTTAAAATAGAAGTGCGCGAAGCCTGACGATGATTTGAAATCGACGCCTGTTTTGTTTTCGAATGCCTTTTGAGTGCCAAGAGCGATAGAGAGAGCCGGGGTGGGGCGGGGGGACCAACTCGGCCCGGCGAGGCGAAGTTATGCGCGCGTGCGTGTGTGCGCGTGCACGTCAAGATCGGCCTCTGTGGAGGAGGCTCGTGAAGGACGCTGCTGGGCAGTTGGAGGCAGTCGCCCTCCAACAACAACGGAGGGCGGAAGAGCGACGCTCACAACAACGAGCGGAGCGCCAGGTGGCTAAAGCGCAGCAAGTTGGCACAGTAGGGGGGCACAGGTGGTGCATCAGCCAGTCATCTCGGTCATTTCAGTCAGTCGACCTGTGGCACCTGCTGGGTCTGCTCCGTGACCTCCTGTCAGCGGGCGTTTGACACTTAACGTGGGCCTCAACGTGCACCTAGCCTGGCACGAGCGCCGTGGTGACGTCACCGCCACTTAGTGGCGAATGGCGGTTGTTGTTGTTGCACGCGTGCGTGTGTACCAGTCATCTCAGCCAGCCAACCCCATGGCAACTGCTGAGTTTGTCCCGAGACCTCCTGCCAGCAGCGAGGCCTTCGACACTTCACGTGGTGGCCTCAAAGTGCACCTGGCCTGGTACAGGTCGCCGTGGCGACGTCACTTAGCGGCGAATGGCAGGGTGTTTGTTCATGGTAGGCGACGCGTGTATGGGTGCGCGTTGCGCGGCTCCTAGCGAGGTGACTTGTCGCCGGGCGGCGATCGCACCCGGGGTGGGAGGGGCGAGGGGGGGTGCTCGAAACGTCGGCATTCGCTTTTAATCACGCGGGGCACCTGTACGGGACTGGCTCCGAGCATTCCTGTGGAGGTTTTCGCTTGCACGTGTGTGTGTGTGTTTCAGTGTAACGGTTCGCGCTACGCTGCCCTTCGAACCCGGCAACCCGAGTTCAATTCCCGCTCACGGCCAACACCCAATATTTTAACTGGTCCTGGGCATCCCCTAGGTCGACTCAGCCTCAATTGAATACCTGGTGCAACGTGTAAACGTCGCTACTGGGAAGACAAAGGCGGCCGGGCGTGCTGCTGGCCACCGACCCCCTCGTGTGTCGTGCCGGCCTTCATAGGTGCTTGCTGACAGTACCTCCCCCAACAGTCCGTTAAGGCTACACGGGGGATCTTTGTCTTTGTCTCAATAGCTGTCCGAGCACAGGTGCCGGAGTCACGTCACCGCCGGTGAACAAATGGCGGTTGTTGTTTTTTTTTCGTCTCAATTGCTGTCCGATAAACACACAGGCTCGTAACAATGATGGGCGTTAAGCTCGCGATAACTGCGGTGTGTGTTCATCACACACATAGTACGCACTGTCTGCTTCACAGTGGATGATGAAGATCCAGTGACGCACGAGTAAACCATGTTGTGATGGCGTTACTACCCAAATTTGATAACATTTAAAAAATTACTTGCAAATCACTCAATTGGAACATAAACCATCACGTAAACTCCGGTCATCATCGCAGTGGCTTTTGGTTAGCCATCGAGCAAAGACGGTCGCTGCATTGCACGCTTTCGGATGCGTTTCTGCGGCCGTCTGGAACGCTCTTCCGAAATAAGAAAGTCACTCGAGCTATGCACTTTTAAATCTGGATTGAAAACTCATTTCTTAAAAAAAATGTTTGTGTTAAG
Source organism: Lampetra fluviatilis (assembly GCF_964198595.1). Classification (NCBI taxonomy): domain Eukaryota; kingdom Metazoa; phylum Chordata; class Hyperoartia; order Petromyzontiformes; family Petromyzontidae; genus Lampetra; species Lampetra fluviatilis. The sequence continues at coordinate 12,752,973 of NC_136283.1, read as the reverse complement.
TTCATTGTCCTTGCGCTACACCTCCAATTAGCACGATTGGCTATGTATAGTGCGAAAGAGGTTCAACGTACATACATAGCAAACATCACCCCCAATGGTGAAACATTATTGGGCCCCTCCTGAAAAATTGCGGGAAGACTCAACGAGACTTTCCCGGCTAAATAAGTGTGATCATAATAAGCATAGGCACCGTATTATTCCTAAATATAATTGCAACAGTTTCATAGTTGGAAATTGCTTCTATATATGTGCCAGTATAGTTAACTCAATTAAAATGCTCCGCGTTGCACGCGCGCCAGTGGAAAGACAGTACACACAAATAAAGCTCCGCACGTGCATAAATGCATACTCGTGAGGGCATCGTCGGCATTAATTAATCGTTGAGCAATAAATAGCGATGCACGGTGGGGGATCGCTGCATGTGTTTAGCCTGAGTTGAAGCAAAGAGGCCGAGGCCCCTTTCACCGGAGGAGAAGCACATTCCACGGCCGTGCAGCGAAGCAGATGTGGTCGGTGCCGTCTGGTGACGGCACCGTCCGTCCCCGTTTGCTCCTCGCCATCCCTGTCCGTGCTTCTGTCCCTATTTGTCCCGGTTAATCCATTGTTCCCCACCCCCCCCCCCCCCCACACACATATAGTTCACCTAAGATAGCAACGCTTTCTTCGTATCGGCTAATGAGAGTGAATTCACTAAGGTCATGCCTTAGTGAATTCTCGGTATATCTGGTCCGATATTCCGAGCTCAAATGCTGAAATGCCACGGTGCGTAAACAATGAATGCACACCCAACCACGAGTAACACACACACACATCCACTCGCCCACACGGAACACACGCCCTGACGCTCGCCAATTTACACAAACGCACGCATGCACTCACACTTACTCACTTGTAGCACACACTCACTCAGACAGCGCACACACTCATGCATACCTGTTCACACAAAACACACATGTGCACCAACGCACACTCGCAACACACATTCATGCACACACTCGTACGAGAATACACTCACGCACACACTTACCCGTACAAAATAAACACTTCTGTGCATGCACGCTCACGTGGGGTTCAAAGACAATGATACCACTATAGCCTTCAAATACTGTTAAGTGCTGTTCACGAGCCCCTTTGAAGACCAACACGGCGCACGAGGGGCTGGGTGACCAGCACCATGCCTGGTCACCTTTTATCCCCAATGCTGATGTTTACACACTGCACCAGGAACTCCTTTAAGGCTGAGTCGAGCTAGGGGAGGCCCAGAACTGGTTCAGACATTCCTCACTGACGCTGGTCTTGAGCGGGAATTGAACTCGGGGTCGTCAGTTTCGTGGAGCAGTGCGCTAACCACTCTCGCTGCTCCCCTATGGGAACACACGTATGTACGTGCACGCACACATGGGCACACACGCTCGTACCCGTACAGACAGAACACACAGTCATTCAGACTGCACTTCCAGTCTGTGCTTGTACAGGGCACTCCTGTGAATGCATTTGCGGGGCTGTCGATTTCATGGTAACAGCGGAAACCCGTGTGAATCCTCCTACCCTTCGGCACCACCACCCCCCCCCCCCCCCAAATGAGGCCGGAATCACCCATATTTAATGCGTCGCACCGTGGCTGTTTTTGTAAAATAAAAACGTCGAGGGGTTTTTGTTTCTGCTCCCACTCAAACAAGTTTGGACCAGCAGTCATTTTATATTCATCACTCTGCACCGGTGGTGGGAATTCCACATTGCTCTGGCAGCAGCGAGTCGATCCACAGGAATCCCAATGTTTGAATTCCGACGAGTTGGTTAAACAAAATTGATTGAACCGGGCAGACTGGAGGGGCCGCGTTGACAACCAACAGGGATTTTGACTCGCCGCATTCAAATTGCAAGCCATGCACCCAGCATGCATAATGCACAATCATTATGAAGAACTTCCAAGGCAAATCAGGTAACCCATAACAACCACTGTGGCAGGAAGGTTGCCGCTCGTGGCTTCAGACTGCTTACGGGGCCCCCTTAAACAGACATGACATCGCTCAGCATCTCACACATCCGGCCAGCACTACCACCCTTCACTCGAGCCCTAACCTCAGCACTAACGTTAGCCCCATAAACCTCCGTGATGCTGCGAGTGTGTTCGACTGGCCGGGCCCGTGCGCTGGGAATGTCATCACGGCACTCAGGAATGTCAGGGCAGACAGGAGAGGAAGCCGCGCGCTCCTCCGCCAAATCGCTTTTCCACGAGCCACCGTCGGCTTTCAAGTCTCGCAACGCCACGCAGGGTGGTGGTGGGTTTTTTTTTTGTTTAACCCGCTCGCGCACGCACACACACACAAAGGAGGAACTGCTCTTCTGATAAATCGCTGCACGTGATGTCACCCCGCGGACCACACGGCTTCAGCGTAAAAAAAAACCCATAAGGGGGAAAAGGTGAAATTGTATAATGAGGCTATTGTGTTCGGGTAACAGCCCCTTAGACGGCGGAGATGCAGAACCTTTCCGAAGAAGTGTAAACCGTTAACGTGCGTTTTATTTTTCTTTCAATTGCAAAGGAGTGGATCAAATTGTAGGAAACAGTTTTCAGATATTGTATACACCGGGTGCAGAGGTAGCGCAGTGGTTAGCAAGCCACGCTCTGAACCTGGTGACCTGAATCCCTTTCCTGGCCACTGCTGACATCAGTTACGAGTGATACCTGAACCCAACATGCCTCCTCCTCACGCCCATCTTTACCAACGGGCATTGACCACCATGGTGGAGTACGGTCAAACAACTCCAATGCCCAACTCAGCATTGGGTGGAACCTTCATCCAGCAGTGGATTTACAAAGGGCTGTAACTGATTATTATTATTATTATACACCACTTTCAACACTGCCCCAAATATTTGCTACGTGTATGTACATAATTCTAGACGTGCATGTCTCGTTACCTATGGACATACATGTGTGTGAGTGTGTGAATATGTGGACACACAAACGCGCATGTTTACGTTTTTCCATTCACGTTTTTCATCACCCTTTTCCATGTTCTTATCCCGGCCCGAGGCTGTGTCCCATGAGGGCCAAGAATGACCTACTTTTAGCACACACAAAAAAGCCTCTTTCTTTTTTAACCCGCACATTCTTGTTATTATTTTGCGGGACAATGACCCAATTGGGGGGGGGGGCGGGGGGGGGGTAAACACGGGAATTTACTCGGCAGCCTCGGCTGGTGGGATTAGCGATTGCCCAAGCCGGCGCTTTCAACCCCCGCGATGAGCCGAGGTTTGCCACAAGCCGCGCCAACCCTAAAGACCCGGCCGCATGTGCCCGATCGCCGGACAATGGACCTGTGTTTGGCAGAGGCTGCGTTCGAGCCAAATGTCCCCTCCCCCCCGCCACATTACAGCGACGGGAGGCACCGCAACAAGTGCTGTGATGCCTCGGATTTTTTGCAAATGTCAATAAGGTATGTCTCTCTGATATCAGTGTCTGTGTTCTAGAACACACGGTTCCCGTAACTAGAGCCCTCGGCGAATTTCACACATGAGCCTTCACTTCAGACCCAACCCTGAACATTAACATGATCACAAACACAAGGATTCACTCTAGCCTTAGTCTCACCCAAGCAATGAGTGCTAAGCTCTGCTAAAACTGTACTCAATATACCAGTCCTCACTCTAGCCCGAGTGATAGTCATAACCTTACCCAGACATGAAAATATTTAAATTGCAGTATGATGGACGTTAATGGGTACCTGTCAGGGCAAAATGCATGAAGTAATTTATGCTCTTTGTGCATTCAAGTTTTGGGAAACGCTTTAAACAATGAGGCCGGTTTTTAATAATCTGTGTGCCTAATATCAACACAACTGTAAACTACAGTTAAATGTATAGTCATCCCATCATTAAGGACAGACATACAGACAAATAGACAAAATCATTGTGCTAATGCGTAGACGCTGTCAACCTTAGTTGGAAAACTTAAAGAATCCACTCTTCGCGTTCCCACAGCCCACCACCCCCCCGCCCTCCCCCCAAGGGTGCCACTTGCCTCCACCGCCACACAGATGCATTAGCACTCTGCTGCTCACAGGCATTACGCACCGCAGCCTAGACTCCCCGCGCCAGCCAGCTCCTCCCTCGTGGAATCACCGCCGCCTCGTCCTGCGAGTGCAGCGTGCCGGGAACGAGCACAGAGTGTGGCATTGTGGAGCAGGACCTCCAAGCGCACCCGGCACATCGGGCGCCGTCTTGGGCCCGGCCCGGCGGTTCCTGTCCGTGTGGTAGACACCGGCACATTCCGTCGCTCTAAAATAACCCTCTTCTCTGCACAAGAAAAACAATTTTGGGGGGTTTTTTGTTTGTTTACAGTCTGGTTTTAGTCTTCTTATTCATTTCGCGTATTTTATTATTTATTCGAGGGGCGTATTGCGCAGAGAGTGTGATCGTGGCGCAGATTTTAATTCATTCGAATTTACGAGACTGCTTTATGGCACGTGGACAAATCGCATTAGCCAAGGGCGGTTGCACACAACTGTAAACCTGTGCCACCGACGATAAATTAAGTGACATCTGTGTTGGCGTGTAACCATTTCAACGCAAAAAAAGACACGGAGGTGTCTTTGAAAAATTGGTTTTATCTAAGAGAATAAAACTTATATGACATACCTGCTGGCTGGAGTGCTTATTTAAGGTTACTGAAGCTCATAATACGCTTCTTCAATATTTTCTGAGCTCGTAATGTCAGCAGCAGCTGCGAAAATGATGGGCAGTGGCACTATCAAATCTGGAAAATCGATGATTAACACTCTCAACAGGTGAATGGCTTTAGGACATTTAACATTGTTTTATCACGACTGTAATCTCGCTTTTTCGCGTATAAATCTCACCCACGACTACCGTACGCGAGACTTTACATGTAAAACTCACCGCGGTTTCTCTGCCCGAAAAAACCCCACCACCTCAATCTTATCCCACTTAAACATGTCTAATCCGTTCGCGAAAGATGTTTGACGGTAAATTTTAATCTGCGCAGACGTTCGCTTGTTCACACTCCACGCGAGAGTTTTTTAATGGTTAAACACTACTTGTGCGGGGACTTTTGCTTAAGCCAAAATCCATAACCCCCTGCGACTGTTTTCTTTCCGATCAGGACCATTTTTTCACACGAGCTCTGGTTCCAAGTCTCCCTGAACGCTGTTTCCACCCACCCCCCGCTACTCTCTGTCATCTCCACACCCACCAACTCTTCACCTCGGCTTGATCCAATATCCACCACCACGTCACAGCGAGACGAAATATGTTTTCCAAGACTTCCTGAGTCTTAACATTTCTCCTTATTTATGTACTTTGCTCATCCTGGGAAATAATGATAACCACAGTGGTTGTGTTTGTCCGGTGGCTCCCTCTGGCAATGGCTCTCGTTACAGCTCGATGTGCGCAAGGTATATAAATAATTTTGGAGCGCGGCGCTGTGCGCAGTTTCCTGCCAGTGAAGGCCCCTTCTCCTCCTGCGCCGTTGAGCTGGCGGCCTCTGCCAGCCCTCCCTGGGCTACCGGCGCCGCCAGCGCCCCGTCCGGCCTGAGAAATTGGCCGCGGCTCCTCGGGCCCTACTTAGCAAAACAGGACGGCAACAGCCGCCACGGGAAGGGAGAAATTCCCTCTCAGCCCTCCTGATAGTCCCTCCCTGCCTAATTTGCATGATAATAGGGCTCTCCCGTGTGGATGTTCGTGAGAAGGCATTGTTCCATTACGTGCAGCCAGTACGTGATACGCTTGTGCCTGGAATACAGACAAGGGGCCCGGTTGATGCTGGGCTGTGTGGCCCAGTCTGCCGGGGGAGGGGGGGGGGACCAACGAGGGCAGCAGTGCGAAGGTCACGGCCAAAATCACCCACATGTGGTGGTGCATCAGTACCAGTGGCGAAACTCGCTTCTTACATTCACAATGCAAGCATCGTGTTAAGAGTATGTCAGAATCAATAATTTACGATTTACGAAAACGATGTACACCCGAAATGTTAATGTTACATTCAGTCCCATGGAGCAAACGCAACTGGGCAAATGAGACGAAAAAAGCAACTGAGATGAGGACAAAAAAAAATGAATTAATTCTTGAAAAATTGTGGCCCTGAATTATGACAATGAATGGAAACGCTGGGCGAGAGGGGGGAGAAGGTGGTTGGGGGGGGGCAATGATTAAATGCTTACGAGTGACTTGTCCCGTCCCCCCCCCCTGATTCCTGTCTCCCTGCCCTTCAAAACGAATTACAAGGAACTAAACCATCCAGGAGTTCAGATGGCTGTATAGGCCTCTGGCTGTTTTCCTTTCGAGCCGCAATAAGACGAAAATCTTGTACAATTCTAAGAAAGAAAACACTAGAGAACTGGCACGACCGTTTCAAACCATGGCAAAAACAACAAAGGATCAAGCAGAAGAAACACACAAGCTTTTTGTTGTTGAAATTAACTGTAAAAAGTAGAGGTCATTGCATCATAGTTAATTTGTTTTTTTTCCTTTCATGCCCTAAGCAGAAAACCCTTTGCCTATGCCTGCGGGAGGCCCTTCTCTCTGCTGGGGGCCTCTGTACGGGCTGGATTAACTAATAGGCCGTTTTTCTACCCGGCATTAACTTCAGCGCCGTTACTAAATGTGCCAACAAAGGCGATGGTGGGAAGAGTTCAAAGGTGGCTAGGGGTAGGGGGGCTCCTTTGGGGACCTTTTTCCTCTACGATTTCTGATTTCGTACAGCCGCTGATGTAGACGCAGAGCAACAACTACAATGTCACATTCAGGCGGCAAAGCCGGACAACCGCGTCAGGAGCAGCGGTGTATTGCTGCGATGTCTCCTTTGTATTTGTGGATCGGGAAGAACATACCGCCTGCTTTGTGATGCATGGTGGTCACCGACAGAAAGGCCAGATAGGCTCAACGTTGCTATTGCTTCCAAGATCTTCCAAGATCGGGCGCACCTTGAGTCAATTGGTCACAGGGCATGCTGCAATAAATGCCGCAAAATAATTTGTAATTGCAGGAAAAAGGTGCTCTCGCTGTTTCCATGGCAATAAAGAGGCGATTGGGCCTTCAGATAAAATTTGAAGTCAAGCCTTGTACCTGGGGGTGAGCAAAGCAGCAGTGATTCCGCACTGGTCTGATGATGCACAACGAGAGTGCACGCTTGCCAGCTGCCAGTTTGCTGGAGAGCACCGGGGTGGCTGGCCGGACACAGGAACCCCCCCTCCTGTTCGTAGCGCCTTTGACCATGTGAGCTGTTGCACCACCGGCTGCAAGAGTTCCGAGGGAACAGAATAACACTAAACTCGCATCTCACTTGCTAATTTGCTGTGACACCACGCGGCACCTTCCTTTACAATTTCCATTTGAATGGAAAAATTATCTACATTTTGGAGGGGGGCAGAGGAATTGGGGGCGGGGAGGGGGGCTCTCGCCACCCAACCCACTCCCACACGATTTTATTTAAAAAAATAGAAAATTGTGCGGACTACTGACGAGGATACGCGAGAAAAATATCTGGTGACTTATTTTTCCAGGCTCAGTTTCTGTCACTTTAACTCGCGTGGAGCCCAGAAATTAGTTGTGGCGAAACGTCGCGTTCTTCACGCAAATGCGACGCATTGAGAGAATGCACGTCCGCTCATGGAAAAAAAAAAAGCGTAACATGAACTCATTAAACGCACAACAATCGTTTTGTGATATGGAAATAGGCCGTGATTTGCCCCATTGTGTGGAGTCACACGTCTAATGGCTGCGATCAAACGTAACCCACCCCCCCCCTCAGCATTGCATCGTTACATTGAACATTATAAAACACTCCGATGCGCGACTGTACTCACCCAGAACAGAATGCCATTCATTGTAACAATCATCCACTTATATTCGTGTTCATTCTGAGTATTTGCATCGAGCATTTTAGTAAGTTACACATGCGTTTGTCATGCTAGGATGTTGTCAATTTAATTACGTATAGTCCACTGCTGCATGAAGGCCTCCCCATGCCATGGCAATCGTGGGGGTTGTTTGACCATATTTCACCACGCTGTTCAGTGCAGGTTGGCTTGGTGGGGGACTGAGGACCGGTTCAGATATCACTCATCACTGATGCTACCGCTGTGCACCGCTGTCCTATGCCAGATTTATTTAAAGAGACTTACCTAAAGGTATTTAAAAGCAATAATATTTGTGTCAAACAGGATTTGGTCAGGTTCAATCGGCAATTGAAATGCAGATAAAATAAAAGGATGCATTCCTTCATGTCCCTCCGTCAATTTAACCGCGGTTGAAATGTTTCGAGAAATGTATTTCATATCAGTCGCTGATTTGCTACCGTCAATGTATGCGCTGGTGATTGCCAGCTGCTGTCACAGTAAATGACCAATTTCGTTAAATGTAACTACTCTCGCAAATAACTCTCAGCCAAATCATGTTAATTCACTTTGTTATTTACAAACAGGGGGCTCTCGCGGGCCACTGATGAATCCCTAATGAGGTTTAGGGTCAAGTCTCCCAAACTATCCCAGTCAGAGCCCATGCTCGTGACTCCGACATGCACGGAGCACTCCGATGACTCTTCTACCAACCTCACCCAGCACACGTGACACGTGATTTGACGAATTTTCCTGATCCTGAGTGCTGATGTGATTCAAGTGTCGATCATGTTTAGTTTTGTTTGTACTGTCTTGTTTGTATTTTTTTTCCCAGTCGTGTGTAATATGCATGTCCTGCACCTTGCAGAGTGTCTTGAGATGATGTTATAAATTCAGAGGCGAGATAATTCTAAATTTGCACATATCATAAATAATTTGCTCTTACACACACAATTCAATTGTTGCATACTTAGTGAGTGCAATAATTGATATGTAATTTAATGCTTGAGATCAGATGTAAGGTTCTTTGAGTTGACGAGACATTTAAGCAATGCCCTATAAAGACACGCATCCATATCTCATTACTATTACAACACTGGGACCCTGATGAGAAAGATGCAGGTTGCATCCCCGGCCACTTGAGACTATCCGCCGACTGTTGACCGACCGGCTCTTTACTTTTGCACCGAACTGAGCAAACCGCAGGGCGCCCAATTGGTAAACCAGTCACGGCAGCCGCAGCCGCAGCCGCGGTTGTCCGGGCCTCCGCCTGCCCGCGTAACCGGGCCACGCCGCGCAAAGGAATGTGTCCGCGGTGGGTCCCATTAGCGCAGCACGAGCGAAACCCACCGCCCCGCCCCCCCCGCCCCCCCCCCCCAGCGGGGAGCACTCACGTCGTCCCAAAAACAAATTTCATCAATCCTTTTTTTTGGTGATGTTGTTCAAACACGCCACTAGTGCTCGATTTGTTTTCACATTTTATTGCTGTACTACGCAAGGCAAAATCCCCCACCCACCACCCCTCTCCACTGCGTAAATAAACATTGTTATTATTATAGACCCAAGGAGCTCGTTGCCAATTTTTTTGCAACTTACAAAAACTGCCCATTTCTGTTTTACCGTTTATTCAACTGTTGGATAACGGCCTGGTTATAAGCAATAGACAAATAACTGCGTTATTTTTTTAAAATTAACTTTGCTTGTCAAGAGAACTCCGCATCGGCTGGGGAGGCGCCCTGTGGGTTCTGCGAACCCGGCGGGCCGCCAGCAGCCGACACTCGGCACGAGAAATATCGCTCCTTCGCCGAGTCATTTCCTCCACCGCCTCTGACGTTGGAAAACTTTCTGACAGTCATTACAGTGAATACCTTGGTGCCGAACAAATTACGTCTTTCCCTCAAAGCAAACCATCAAAAGAAAGCCACGCCTCTAAATGTTTTCTTCTTTCAAAGCCTTTCACTCGCGCGACTTATTTTGCCGTGGAAATAAAACAAAACCGGACAGAGCTGCGTGGTCCAAGTTTGGAATAAAAATAAACACGCTCATTTGTAATGTTGGATATGATTGCATAGTACATATTTACAGGAAGTAAAACAATTTTATTTAGAGGTATGCACACGTGATTGACAATGTGACAGCTTTTATAGTAGAAGTAAACACTACGTGATGAATACAAGCGTATTTGCAGGCATTTCAGAAAGGTAAGATTGTGCAGGGTGTGGAGTGGTGTTGCAGTGATCAGCGCAATGCCCTATGAACCCGGCAACCCGATTTTGAGATCGGGCCACAGCAAACTTCAGTGTTGAGTGATATTTAAACTGGACCCGACTTGAACCTTCACTAACCAACGCTGGCCAGCGTGCTGAAATATAGTCAAACAACCCACACAACGTGCACTGTGTAGAAAGGCCTTCATCCAGCATTTGAATTGCAAAAAAGCTCGACTCAATTTAATTGTTTATTCATACATGAAAATATTAAGCTCACGCAAAGCTGATGGTTCACAAGAGTTAGGGAAGGACACAGCCACACCCCACACCTCCGATTAGCAAAGTTGGCTACGTATGGTGCAAAAGAAGTTCAATCTACATACATCGCAAACGTACACTATGATTCGCATTTGAAGCTGTATCCCTGCTCTCACCTCCATCCCTACTCCAGCCTTGCCCCCGCTGATTAAAGGCTCTGTCAATAATTGTTGTCACCATGCCAACATGAGGCAAGATTCCCGAGTAAAATTCAGAGTAAAGCACTGGGGGGGGGGGGGCAGTGGGAATGCGCTGCCCGTGCATGACCTTTGGCAGGAATGATGTAACCACGAGACAGCTTGTGCGGGCCACGCACCCATGGATCGCAACGCAGATAGGGAGCTGATGCGTGCATGTGTGTGTGTGTCCGTATAGGACAGACCCATGGCACCTGGTGGGTCTGTTCCGAGACCTCCTCCTATCAGCGATGCTTCGACACTTCACGTGGCCTCAAAGTGGACCTGGCCTGGCACAGACGCATTGGTAACGTCACCGTCACTTAGTGGCGAATGGCGGGTATTGGTATATTGATTGTGTGTGTATTTGTATGTCTATATTGTGGGAAGGGGGCAGTTAACACGCTGCGAACCTGGTGACCCGGGTTCGATTCCCGCTCACGGCCTACACCAGTGACGATTATCTGAGGCGGTCTTGGGCCTCCCCTAGGTCGACTCAGCCTCAAATGAGTACCTGGTGCGATTTGGAAACATCGCCACTAGGGAGACAAAGGCGGCCGGGTGCGATTCTGGCCATCCATCCTCTCCATGCCAGAACTTGCTCCAACAGTCTGTTAAGGGTGGGCCTACCCTAGGTCGACTTGGTCTTAAATTACTATCTGGTGCGGTGCGTAAATATCAACATTTGGGAGGCAAAGGGCATGGTGGTACTGGCCACCCACACCTTTCCCGTGTGCCGAACTTGCCGGCCTCCATAGCTGCTCGCTAACAGCACTTGCCCCCAACAGCCTGTTAAAGGTTATGGTTGGGGGGTGGATCTTTGACTTTGACTTTGTGTGTGCACACGTGTGCATGCATGCAGGGACCCTAGATGGGGCGGCACTGATTGGTTGCACACGAGGGGCATAGTTCTACGATTACACGTGTCACGGTACAACCTCTGCACATCAAGCAGATAAGCCTAAAAAAAAAACGCGCAATAAATTCCACACAAATCCACCTTTATTGTTTTACACGCCCTATAATTTGGCATTAAATTACAATCTGTAATCTTTACTGCCTGTCCGTAAGTCAGGCTAATGTTGTTTCTGCGATGATCTGTGCTTCAAAGGCTATCGGACAGGAAATCATAATTGTTTCCCTCCTTCCTCCTTTGGTCTTTGAGTCATTGAGCCCACAAATGCATTTTTGGTACCACCAAAGGTGGCAATTGCTAACAATGATTTTTCCGAAGAGTGTCATGTCTAGATCAGAATCTTGAATGATAGCAATGTTATTATGGTAGCTTTGCAAAATATGTTCATTGAAGAAGGGTGTTATTGTATGTTTAACAGAGAATATCATTTTGTCCATCTATAGACTATGATAATAAATAGGAAGTGTGCCTAGAACACAGATCGAATACATGCCACGTGTTCTGCCCTTGGTGGACAATGCACATGATTTTCATTGCCCATGGTGGATTCTGGTGGCATTTTCCAGCCCCAGTGATATCAACCAACTCCCTGTGGCTCATGGACGACTTCTCTGCTGCTCATCCTGCTCTGCCCCCTCCCTCACCTCCTCTCTTCTTGCCCTTGCCCCCTCGCTACAACACAGGGCAACACAGCTGAGGGCAACACAGCTGAGGGCAACGTGGGCCGCTGCGGGCATGCCTCGTGCCCGCAGCGATGGAGAGCATTGTCCCGCTGCTGTGCGCCCACCCCCGTCACAGCTGTGACAATACCCAGCGACCACATCACAGGCTGACCCGGGGCCTTTCAAGCCCTCTCACAATTCCAAAATTTCCCCCCTAAAATTGTTTGTTTTTCTGCGCTGTTTTCATTACGACGCTTTGATTCTGCCCAAGCGCGCACTTTGCTGTAAGACGCGGCGGCGGCGGTGGCGGTGGCAGCCGCTCGCACGACCCGCGGCACCAGATGGTCCGCGTTTGCGACCGAGAGGGCGCTTGCAAAGTGTCACCCGTGGTTCAGGGGGTGGCTACATTTTTACTCGGTTTTTCGGCGCAGGTAGAAGCCACGTGGCGGCACGCGGCCACAGACGTGACGGCTGTTTAAGCTCAGGCCGCGACCTTTGCTGTGCACTCGGCGCTGCTGGCCACATCAAAAGGGGCGCACTGTCACTGTGGTAATTGCTCTGATCTCCCTCGAGTTAAGTGGGGTTCGGGCGAGCTCTGATGCAGCACAGATTCCCAACAATGCAGACGTTGCAGTCTCCCCGTGTGCTAAAGTGGGTGTTGCCAACTTCCCTAATGCGGAAAGCCACCCAATAAACCCTGCAAAGTAGCCATGTGTCAAGGGAATAGACCTTCTGAAGTCGACAAAAATGGCACGCGAACATCTGCCCAAGTATTAAACAAAAGTAGATATAATCAGGATAATTAATAACATGGAGTCATATCACAAGACAATGTACCAAATATTCACATAGCCAATGGATAGAGGATCCTTAATCCGTACCTGGAATCGCTCCTAAAACACGATACAATGTCCTCATCCCAGAAAGTTGCAAGTCACTATGACAACATTTTGTTGGGAGGGAAACCCCCCCCCCCAAAAAAAAAACAGTCGCAAAAATCTAGCGAGAAAATTGCTACATTGGCCACACTGCTTTTCCTCGTCCGTTCACTCCAAACAAAAAAACATTCCGCAGGGTCTCGCTGGATTGGCTAAAGTTCGGTCGGCGGAAATTTCCTGGCGTCTCAACGGGGAATTCCTGCAGTTTTGTGAAGGGATTTTGTCGAGGAGGCTGATCAAGTCTGCAAATAAACAGGGAGGCAGAACGGGGCGGCTCTGGAATTTAAAAACACTTCAGCCTAAGTGGCAGAGGTCATGGACTGAACGTGACCGTTTAGATGCCACAAGGTGCATTTGTTTTATTTATTTATTATCGCGGTGGGGGGGGGTGGGGGCGAGATATATTCTTCGTGTTGGCTTTAGGCCCTGCGTCGTTAGCGGAGCCCCTAAGCCGTGCAAACGTTGACACGCGGGGGAGGGCGGGGCACGGTGAGGTGTTTATCCAGACGCTTTGACAAACAGGCTTCTAATTTTTGAAGGGCCGTCCAAAAAACATTCTAAACGAGTCGAATCCGTCGTCTTCACGAATGTCTGATGCGGCGTATTTTTCTGTTTACCTGCCACGTTGGTTTTGCACGGTTCCTCTTCGTCGAGCTGAGTTTCCACAGCACCGTTTTAAATTCGTAAGCCGTGCAATCATTTAATTCCGATTCATGAGTTTTTGGAAAAACGGAGCATTTGAAGACCACTTCTATTCCCTCCTTTTCTACAATGACTTGTTTAGAATAAGAATGACCACAGCCCAAGTGATTGAACTCATCGGTGGTCATCGGAATTTCCCATCAAATACTTTATGGCAAGATGTTTCTGTTTACGTCTGTGTATATGTACTTATAAAATTGTTAATATCCATAATATAGGTTTTTTTGGGGGGTTAGATCGCGTAAATATATAAATGTGTCATTAAAAACCACCACCACCCGACACAGCCAACTAGTAAGGGTTGTCACGTAAACAAAACTTGCCAATTCGTCACTAGTACAGCACTAGTGTGTAGTGTATAATAGTAGTGTATAGTGTAGTATACTGGTACAGTACACCGGTGTGTTGGGAAGCCAAGCAACAACATTTACAATCTGAGTACGACGTTTCGCCAGTAATTACAACCAGCATCATCAGGCGACTGCCAGATTTGTGGAGAAGTCCACCTGTTTCGTTCCTGATATAGAGGCGTAGATGTGGTGACCACACTTCGGCACCCTTGCACAAAGTAGGGAGGGGGGGGGGATTAATGAGTCAACGTACATTATGCATCCGCATTATGTGCATGTGGGTTTTAACGACACATTTATATATTTACGCGCTCTAACCCAAAAACCCCCACTACATGTCATACATGAGGATTGTTTGACCATACTTCACCACGCTGGTCAGTGGTGGTTGGTGAAGGTGCTGCTTAGGACTGGTTCACACTTTACTCATCCTACTGGATGTCAGCCGTGACTGGGACTTGAAATACAGTCGCCAGGTTCATAGCACAGCGCACTCACCATTGCGCCACCACTCCACATATATTTGCACACGCGCACGCACTGTACGCAATCGCGTGCACTCACGTGCACCTGCGCATAAGCCCGTGGTGGCTTCTCTTACTGGTAAACAGCGGCTTCAATGGCAAAAGGTTTTCAGCGCGAAGCTCCTGGACACAGGTATAAGCAGCTTCGATCATCACAGCGGGCGAAATGAAAACGGTCACGCCAGGGCAAGCGCATCTCCGAAGCGTTCTGCTATTCCCCTGGAATTACAATCCTGTCGCATAAACCCCGAAAGTATTGAGCACCGCCACGGACAGCAGGACTTGGTGGGCGGGGGTGCGAAAGAGGAGTCGTTAAAGTTGAATTGCCTGGCACCGCACGTCAGCCACAACTAAGCCGCACTGGCCACAGGCATCATCGTGCCGGACTATAAATGAAACACATTTTTTAAAGTTTTAGCAGGTAATGCCCACTGATCTATGTAGCTCTTTTTCAGAAGCGACCTGCATATCACAAATGATAGCTCAACGAAGTGGCTTATCATCGTGTGGAAATTTAAAACAGCCAAATACTCTAAATGCGGAGGGGAAATGGGAGGACCCGGTGAAAAAACCCCACGCAATCACGGGGAAAACATGCAAACTCCAAATATACAGCAGCAGGCGTCAAGAGTGGGCATCGAACCCACGACCTCCTGTATACCGGGCGAGGCAGTTAACATCTCGCCACCGTGGCGCTCCTAATATTGAAGTGGCACTGCCACGCCGCTTCTCCACGTCAAGTGCTTTAAACTCGGAGAAAACCTGGATTTGCCGCGCAAACTGTGAGAAAAGCACCCACAACACCTCAAGCGGAGAGAGGAGAGACATTTTCGACGGCTGGGTTTCTCGTTTGCTCGGCCGCAGCGGAGTCGCGCGTGTGTTCCGCTACGCCGTAGGTACAGGTATGCGGCGTCCAGAGAACGGCAGTGGATGAATGCAGCTGTGTTTACACAGTTCCCGTCGCTAACGCGGAGAGAAGCACTTTGCCAAATGTGTAAATATTACCGTCGTATCTAAATAAACACTGGCAAAAAAATGAATTGGCTAATGTTTCAGGCAAAAACCATTCCGATGGAACTGCATCTTTGCCTAAACTAGTTACAGGTCAGAGTACGTACGCTGCGGAGACGGAGCGATGAAACGCGCTCATTCGCGGTTGCTTAGGGGCCATCCATTGAGTAAAAACTTGACCCCTCCCCCTCCCGAATCCTATAGAACGGCCGAAATTTTATCCACGCAGAAACGATCAAGGATTAATACTATTAACGTGTTTAAGCAAACAGATAGTCCACCGCCGGACTATCTAACTCATTTGAAGGTCAATGTAGACAAATTATTGTCGAGGCTTCACTCACTCCCCCCCGTTTCCTATGCGTACATTGTCAGTAGACCCCCCATACGCTAGCGTACGCATTTTGGTTAACCTCCCCTCCATGCGTATGTACGAAATGGATGGTTCCTTACTTGCACGACTTGATGGACGCATCCGGTCGGACTGTGGGAGGTGGTGATGGCTCAGATCTGCATTTGTCGAGCAAGGGATTGGCGGAGCATGATCACGATTTTTTTTCTATTTTACCGGCTAAGGCAAGCTGAGCTACATATCTCTTTTTCAGAAGCGTCCAGGCAAACAAATGTTAGCTCAACGAAGTGGCTTATCGTGTGGAAATGTACAGCAGCCAAACGCTCTAAATGCGTATTTCTAAACGTGGAAGGGAAAACCGGAGGAGCCGGAGAAAAATCCACGGGATCACGGGGAGATAAACTTGCAAACTCCAAATATACAGCAGCAGGCGTCGGGGTCGGGATCGAACCCACCGACCTCCTGCATACCAGGCAAGGTAGTTAACATCTCCTTGGAGTGGCAGGGCTGCTCCCGTACTTGCGTCGCCGCAAACGCGCGGGCAATAGCGGCGTTCGAGCACGGCGCGACGCGCGTTGTCTTGGGTCTCGCCCCAGGATTAGCGGACTCAGCGGGACTCCAGCTCGCCGGCGACGGCGCCGTGAAAGGCGACGCGACCTCACCGCGAGCGTGCGACAGCGATCCAGGCGATGTGAACATTCCTGCCGCGGTGGCATCACGAGATGGCACGCACGCAACCCACGTAACGCACGGAAGCCATGGACGCACACACGGACGTTGCAGAAGCACACAAACAAAGAAAAAAGATCCCCCGTATAGCCTTAACAGACTGTAGGGGCAAGTGCTGTTAGCGAGCACCTATGAAGGCCGGAACGGTACACGAGAGGGTGGGTGGCCAGCACCACGCCCGACCGCCTTTGTCTCCCCAGTAGCGATGTTTACACACCACACCAGGTACTCATTTCAGGCTGAGTCGACCTAGGAGAGGCCCAGGACCGGTTCAGATAATCGTCACTGGTGTTGGCCGTGAGCGGGAATCGAACTTGGGTCGCTAGGTTTATAGCGCGGCGCGCTAATCGCTACACTACCGAAAAAGCACACACACACCCACCCACACACCCACCCACACACACACACCCACACACACACCCACCCACACACACACACCCACCCACCCACACACACCCACCCACCCACACACACACACACACCCACACACACACCCACCCACACACACACACCCACACACACACACCCACCCACACACGCACACCCACCCACACACACACACACACACCACACACGCACACATCCACGTACGGACGCACGGATGGCTGTAGCACTCCTCTGCCTCATATACGAGTGCGCCGTCCCTCAGGAAGGGATCCAATATTATACGATGTTGATTTATATAGCGTCTAAAGACGATCGCGTCAAGCCAAGGCGCTGTACAGAAGCAACGCACGTATTTATTTTATAGATAGAAAGAACAGGGAGTCGACGGGAAGGATGGCTGGGGAAAGGGAGTTACAGATCAAAAGGTGAGCAGAGAAGACTGAGTGACCCTCCTACTGAGAATGTGTAAGGGGGCTACCCGACTCCTTGCCGATAGCCTTCGCTGCAGGTGACTGTGGTCTTGGTTATGCATTCGAGCTCAGACTGACGAGCCGATCGTCGAAAGCAGGAGACAGTCATCGCAACGACCGCGTGAGAGCTCGTCGAGACAAAATCCTCTCTTGCAAGGTACACCTCAAGATTGCTGTACTCACCGCTGAAAGGCTGGTCCCAATGGCAGTGGATACTTTGCTTCGGATCATTACGGTGATGATGAGTGGATCTCCCCGAGGGGGCGACGATCGGATGTGGGATGGCCCTTCCTCTCCCCGGGGTATTTACAACCCAATGTCATTTAGCTCTGAGACAAGCTCTGACTGCACCGTCAGACAGCGTCGCACCAACACTTTGGGACAGGTGGTTCCCAGCGCCAGCAGCGCCCGCACAAAGCTGCAAAGT